>NW_026646529.1:325930-651860 GCF_949987535.1 Balaenoptera acutorostrata | reverse complement strand
CATCTCCAAGGTGTTTTCGATGGGAGATACTTGAGTTCTTTCCACATACCATAATCTAGCAGTTTAAAAAAAGAAGCCGTTCACTGCCCATGACTTGGCATCTAACTGTTCCCATTGGTGCATTGCTCACAACTCCCCGAACTCACAGGCCGTAGTTCTTGTACGTTTCCCATCCTAGTGCAGACCCGCCCGTATTAAGAGACCTGTAATTCTTCCTAGAGCTCAGGAACCAATCTGAATAAGGCTATATGATTTCTGCTGCATGCTAACCTGTGGCATGATACAAGAGGAACGTTAGCTTGAGGCTAGTGGTCAAATGGGGTCGCCAATTGACAGAAGATTACTGAAGGACGAGCACCTACCAAAGAATGGCAACCTCCAAGTTTCTTTCCTAGGACCTCACTTGTCATCACAAAGGCAATTTTGCTATGAAGAGAACATATACAAGTACAGTGTTTGTCAGGGAGAATTGAGCCTGCAACTCTCTAAATCCCAAAGAAGAATATAAAATTTCCCTTCAAACCTTATTTTCAAAAGGGACTGCAGAGCATTGACCCTGCTGTTTATTTTTTATTTTGTACCTCCAAGGTGCTTCAGAAGGGAGATACTTGAGTTGCTTCAACTTACCACATTCTAGAAGTTCAACAAAAGCAGACCTTCACCCCCATGACTCGGCATCTAGCTGTTCCCAAGGCTGCACTGCTCACAACTCCCCAAACACACAGGCCAGACTTCTTGTATGTTTCTCATTCTAGTGCAGATCTGCCACTACTAAGAGACCTGCAATACTTCCTAGAGCTCAAGAACCACACTGGATAAGTCTACAGGGATTCAGCTGCATGCCAATCTGTGTCATGATATAAGAGGAACGTTAGTTTGACGCTAGTGGTCAAACGGGATCGCCAATTCCCTGAAGATTACCGAAGGACGAGCACCTACCAAAGAATGGCAACCTCCAAGTTTCTTTCCTAGACACTCACTTGTCTTTCCAAAGACAATTGTGCTATGAAGAAAACATGTGCAACTACACTGTTTCTCTGGGAGAATTGAGTCCGTAACTCTCTTAATCCCAATGAAGAAAACAAAGTTTCCCTTCAAGCCTTATTTTCAAAAGGGCCCGCAGAGCCTTGACCCTGCAATTTCTTTCTCTATTTTGTACCTCCAAGGGGTTTTAGAAGGGAGATACCTGAGTTGCTTCAACTTACCACATTCAAGAGGTTTAACAATAGAAGCCCTTCATCCGGGAGACTCGGCATCTAGCTATTCCCAACGCTGAACTGCTCACAACTCCCCAAACACACAGGACGACCTCTTGTACGTTTCTCATCCTAGTGCAGATCTGCCACTACTAAGAGGCCTGGAATGCTTCCTAGATCTCAGGAACCACACTGGATAAGGCTACAGGGATACAGCTGCATGCCAATCGGTGTCATGATACAAGAGGAACGTTAGCTTGACGCTAGTGGACAAACGGGTTCGCCAATTCACTGAAGATTACCGAAGGATGAGCACCTACCAAAGAATGGCAACCTCCAAGTTTCTTTCTAGGAACTAACTTGTCATCACAAAGGTAATTGTGCTTTGAAGACAACATGTGCAACTACAGTGTTTCTCAGGGAGAATTGAGCCTGCAACTCTCTAAATCCCAATGAAAATAAAGTTTCCCCTCAAGCCTTATTTTCAAAAGGGCCCACAGAACATTGACCCTGCTGTTTCATTCTCAATTGTGTACCACGAAGGTGATTTAGAAGGGAGATACTTGAGTTGCTTCAACTTACCACATTCTAGAGGTTTAAGAAAAGAAAACCTGCACCCCATGACTCGGCATCTAGCTGTTCCCAATGCTGCACTGCTCAGAACTCCCCAAACACACATGCCTTCCTTCTTTTACGTGTCTCATCCTAGTGCAGATCTGCAACTACTAAGACACCTGGAATGCTTCCTAGACCTCAAGAACCAACCACACTGGATAAGGCTACAGGGATTCAGCTGCATGCCAACCTGTGGCATGATACAAGAGGAACTTTAGCCTGATGCTAGTGGTCAAACGGGGTCGCCAATCCACTGAAGATTACCGAAATATGAGCACCACCAAACAATGGAAATCTCCAAGTTTCTTGACTAGACACTCACTTGTCATCACAAAGGCACTTTTGCTTTGAAGGGAACTTGTGCAACTACAGTGTTTCTCAGGGAGACTTGAGCCCGCAGCTCTCTAAATTCCAATGAGGAAAATAAAGTTTCCCTGCAAGCCTTTTTTCAGAAGGGCCCACAGAGCCTTGACCTGCTCTTTCTTTCTCTATTTTGTACCTCCAAGGTGCTTTAGAAGGGAGATCCATGAGTTGCTTCAACATACCACATTCTAGAGGTTTAAGAAAAGAAGCCCTTCACCCCCATGACTCGGCATCTAGCTTTTCCCATTGGTGCATTGCTCACAAATCCCCGAACCCACAGGCCGTATTTCGTGTACGTTTCACATTCTAGTGCAGACCCGTCAGCACTAAGAGACCTGGAATGCTTCCTAGAGCTCAGGAAGCACACTGAATAAGGCTATATGGATTCTGCGGCATGCTGACCTGTGGCATGATACAAGAGGAACGTTAGCTTGAGGCTAGTGGTCAAATGGGGTCGCCAATTCACTGAAGATTACTGAAGGACTAGCACCTACCAAAGAATGGCAACCTCCAAGTTTCTTTCCTAGGAACTCACTTGTCATCACAAAGGCAATTGTGCTTTGAAGAGAACATGTGCAACTACAGTGTTTGTCAGGGAGAATTGAGCCTGCAACTCTCTAAATCCCAGTAAAGAAAATAAAGTTTCCCTTCAAGCCTTATTTTCAAAAGGGCCCACAGAGCATTGACCCTGCTGTTTCTTTCTCAAGTTTGTACCTCTAAGGTGCTTTAGAAGGGAGATACTTGAGTTGCTTCAACTTACCACATTCTTCACCTTTATGAAAAGAACAACGTCACCCCCATGACTCAGCATCTACCTGTACCCAACGCTGCACTGCTCACAACTCCCAAAACACGCAGGCTGTCCTCTTGTACGGTTCTCATCCTAGTGCAGATCTGCCACTACTAAGACACCTGGAATGCTTCCTAGAGCTCAAGGACCACTCTGGATAAGGCTACAGGGATTCATCTGCATGCCATTCTGTGTCATGATACAAGAGGAATGTTCGCTTGACGCTAGTGGTCAAACGGGTTCACCAATTCACTGAAGATTACCAAAGGATGAGCACCACCAACGAATGGCAACCTCCAAGTTTCTTTACTAGAAACTCACTTGTCATCACAAAGGCAATTGTGGTATGAGGAGAACATGTGCAACTACAGTGTTTCTCAGGGAGAATTGAGCCAGCAACTCTCTAAGTCCCCAAGAGGAAAATAAAATTTCCCTTCCAGCCTTATTTTCAAAAGGGCCCGCAGAGCATTGACCCTGCTGTTTCTTTCTCTATTTTGTACCTCCAAGGTGCTTTAGAAGGGAGATACTTTAATTCTTTCAACTTACCACATCCTAGAGGTTTAACAATAAAATCCCTTCACATCCCATGACTCGGCATCTAGCTGTTCCCAAAGCTGCACTGCTCACAACTCCCAAAACACACAGGCCATCCTTCTTGTATGTTTCTCATCCTACGGCAGATCTGCCACTACTAAGAGAGGTGCAATGCTTCCTAGAGCTCAAGAACCACACTGGATAAGGCTACAGGGATTCAGCTGCATGCCAATCTGTGTCATGATACAAGGGGAACGTTAGCTGGACACTATTGGTCAAAAGGGTTCGCCAATTCACTGAAGATAACCGAAGTATGAGCACCACTAAAGAATGGCAACCTCCAAGTTCCTTTACTAGAAACGCACTTGTCAGCCCAAAGGCAATTGTCCTGTGAAGGGAACTTGTGCAACTACAGTGTTTCTCAGGGAGAATTGAGCCCACAACTCTCTAAATTCCAATGAGGAAAATAAAGTTTCCCTTCAAGCCTTATTTTCAAAGGGGTGCGCAGAGTATTGACCCTGCTGTTTCTTTCTCTATTTTGTACCACCAAAGTGCTTTAGAAGGGAGATACTTGAGTTCTTTCAACTTACCGCATTCTAGACGTTTAACAAAAGAAGACCTTCACCACCATGACTCGGTATCTTTCTGTTCCCAACGGGGCACTGCTCACAACTCCCCAAACACACAGGCCGTCCTGTTGTACGTTTCTCAAAGTAGTGCAGATCTGCCAATACTAAGTGACCTGGAATGCTTCCTAGAGTTCAAGAACCACACTGGATAAGGCCACAGGGATTACGCTGCATGCCAATCTGTGTCATGATACAAGAGGGAGGTTAGTTTGACGCTAGTGGTCAAACGGATTCGCCAATTCACTGAAGATTACCGAAGGATGAGCACCTAGCAAAGAATAGCAACCTCCAAGTTTCTTTCCTCGAAAGTCACTAGTCATCACAAAGTCAGTTGTGCTATGAAGAGAATATGTGCAACTACAGTGTTTGTCTGGGAGAATTAAGCCCGTAACTCTCTAAATCCGAATTAAGAAAATAAAGTTTCCCTTCAAGCCTTATTTTCAAAACGGCCTGCAGAGCATTGAACCTGCTGTTTCTTTCTCTATGTTGTACCTCCAAGGTGCTTTAGAAGGGAGATACTTGAGTTGCTTCAACTTACCACATTCTTCAGCTTTAACAAAAGAAGACCTTCAACCCCATGACTCGGCATCTAGCTGTTCCCAATGCTGCACTGCTCACAACTCCGCAAACACTCAGGCCGTCCTCTTCTACGTTTCTCATCCTAGTGCAGATCTGCCACTACTAAGAGACCTGGAATGCTTCCTAGAGTTCAAGAACCACACTTGATAAAGCTACAGGGATTTAGCTGCATGCCAATCTGCGTCATGATACAAGAGGAACGTTAGCTTGATGCTAGTGGTCCAACGGGTTCGCCAATTCACTGAAGATTACCGAAGGACGAGCACCTACCAAAGAATGGCAATCTCCAAGTTTCTTTCCTAGAAATTCGCTTGTCATCTCAAATGCAATTGAGCCGTGAAGGGAACGTGTGGAAGTTCAGTGCTTCATAGTGAGAATTGATCCTGCAACTCTCTAAATCCCAATGAGGAAAATGAAGTATTCCATCCAGACTTATTTTGAAAAGGGCCCACAGGGCACTGACCCTGCTGTTTCCTTCTCTATTTTGCATCTCCAAGGTGTTTTAGATGGGAGATACTTGAGTTCTTTCCACATACCATAATCTAGCAGTTTAAAAAAAGAAGCCGTTCACTGCCCATGACTTGGCATCTAACTGTTCCCATTGGTGCATTGCTCACAACTCCCCGAACTCACAGGCCGTAGTTCTTGTACGTTTCCCATCCTAGTGCAGACCCGCCCGTATTAAGAGACCTGTAATTCTTCCTAGAGCTCAGGAACCAATCTGAATAAGGCTATATGATTTCTGCTGCATGCTAACCTGTGGCATGATACAAGAGGAACGTTAGCTTGAGGCTAGTGGTCAAATGGGGTCGCCAATTGACAGAAGATTACTGAAGGACGAGCACCTACCAAAGAATGGCAACCTCCAAGTTTCTTTCCTAGGACCTCACTTGTCATCACAAAGGCAATTTTGCTATGAAGAGAACATATACAAGTACAGTGTTTGTCAGGGAGAATTGAGCCTGCAACTCTCTAAATCCCAAAGAAGAATATAAAATTTCCCTTCAAACCTTATTTTCAAAAGGGACTGCAGAGCATTGACCCTGCTGTTTATTTTTTATTTTGTACCTCCAAGGTGCTTCAGAAGGGAGATACTTGAGTTGCTTCAACTTACCACATTCTAGAAGTTCAACAAAAGCAGACCTTCACTCCCATGACTCGGCATCTAGCTGTTCCCAAGGCTGCACTGCTCACAACTCCCCAAACACACAGGCCAGACTTCTTGTATGTTTCTCATTCTAGTGCAGATCTGCCACTACTAAGAGACCTGCAATACTTCCTAGAGCTCAAGAACCACACTGGATAAGTCTACAGGGATTCAGCTGCATGCCAATCTGTGTCATGATATAAGAGGAACGTTAGTTTGACGCTAGTGGTCAAACGGGATCGCCAATTCCCTGAAGATTACCGAAGGACGAGCACCTACCAAAGAATGGCAACCTCCAAGTTTCTTTCCTAGACACTCACTTGTCTTTCCAAAGACAATTGTGCTATGAAGAAAACATGTGCAACTACACTGTTTCTCTGGGAGAATTGAGTCCGTAACTCTCTTAATCCCAATGAAGAAAACAAAGTTTCCCTTCAAGCCTTATTTTCAAAAGGGCCCGCAGAGCCTTGACCCTGCAATTTCTTTCTCTATTTTGTACCTCCAAGGGGTTTTAGAAGGGAGATACCTGAGTTGCTTCAACTTACCACATTCAAGAGGTTTAACAATAGAAGCCCTTCATCCGGGAGACTCGGCATCTAGCTATTCCCAACGCTGAACTGCTCACAACTCCCCAAACACACAGGACGACCTCTTGTACGTTTCTCATCCTAGTGCAGATCTGCCACTACTAAGAGGCCTGGAATGCTTCCTAGATCTCAGGAACCACACTGGATAAGGCTACAGGGATACAGCTGCATGCCAATCGGTGTCATGATACAAGAGGAACGTTAGCTTGACGCTAGTGGACAAACGGGTTCGCCAATTCACTGAAGATTACCGAAGGATGAGCACCTACCAAAGAATGGCAACCTCCAAGTTTCTTTCTAGGAACTAACTTGTCATCACAAAGGTAATTGTGCTTTGAAGACAACATGTGCAACTACAGTGTTTCTCAGGGAGAATTGAGCCTGCAACTCTCTAAATCCCAATGAAAATAAAGTTTCCCCTCAAGCCTTATTTTCAAAAGGGCCCACAGAACATTGACCCTGCTGTTTCATTCTCAATTGTGTACCACGAAGGTGATTTAGAAGGGAGATACTTGAGTTGCTTCAACTTACCACATTCTAGAGGTTTAAGAAAAGAAAACCTGCACCCCATGACTCGGCATCTAGCTGTTCCCAATGCTGCACTGCTCAGAACTCCCCAAACACACATGCCTTCCTTCTTTTACGTGTCTCATCCTAGTGCAGATCTGCAACTACTAAGACACCTGGAATGCTTCCTAGACCTCAAGAACCAACCACACTGGATAAGGCTACAGGGATTCAGCTGCATGCCAACCTGTGGCATGATACAAGAGGAACTTTAGCCTGATGCTAGTGGTCAAACGGGGTCGCCAATCCACTGAAGATTACCGAAATATGAGCACCACCAAACAATGGAAATCTCCAAGTTTCTTGACTAGACACTCACTTGTCATCACAAAGGCACTTTTGCTTTGAAGGGAACTTGTGCAACTACAGTGTTTCTCAGGGAGACTTGAGCCCGCAGCTCTCTAAATTCCAATGAGGAAAATAAAGTTTCCCTGCAAGCCTTTTTTCAGAAGGGCCCACAGAGCCTTGACCTGCTCTTTCTTTCTCTATTTTGTACCTCCAAGGTGCTTTAGAAGGGAGATCCATGAGTTGCTTCAACATACCACATTCTAGAGGTTTAAGAAAAGAAGCCCTTCACCCCCATGACTCGGCATCTAGCTTTTCCCATTGGTGCATTGCTCACAAATCCCCGAACCCACAGGCCGTATTTCGTGTACGTTTCACATTCTAGTGCAGACCCGTCAGCACTAAGAGACCTGGAATGCTTCCTAGAGCTCAGGAAGCACACTGAATAAGGCTATATGGATTCTGCGGCATGCTGACCTGTGGCATGATACAAGAGGAACGTTAGCTTGAGGCTAGTGGTCAAATGGGGTCGCCAATTCACTGAAGATTACTGAAGGACTAGCACCTACCAAAGAATGGCAACCTCCAAGTTTCTTTCCTAGGAACTCACTTGTCATCACAAAGGCAATTGTGCTTTGAAGAGAACATGTGCAACTACAGTGTTTGTCAGGGAGAATTGAGCCTGCAACTCTCTAAATCCCAGTAAAGAAAATAAAGTTTCCCTTCAAGCCTTATTTTCAAAAGGGCCCACAGAGCATTGACCCTGCTGTTTCTTTCTCAAGTTTGTACCTCTAAGGTGCTTTAGAAGGGAGATACTTGAGTTGCTTCAACTTACCACATTCTTCACCTTTATGAAAAGAACAACGTCACCCCCATGACTCAGCATCTACCTGTACCCAACGCTGCACTGCTCACAACTCCCAAAACACGCAGGCTGTCCTCTTGTACGGTTCTCATCCTAGTGCAGATCTGCCACTACTAAGACACCTGGAATGCTTCCTAGAGCTCAAGGACCACTCTGGATAAGGCTACAGGGATTCATCTGCATGCCATTCTGTGTCATGATACAAGAGGAATGTTCGCTTGACGCTAGTGGTCAAACGGGTTCACCAATTCACTGAAGATTACCAAAGGATGAGCACCACCAACGAATGGCAACCTCCAAGTTTCTTTACTAGAAACTCACTTGTCATCACAAAGGCAATTGTGGTATGAGGAGAACATGTGCAACTACAGTGTTTCTCAGGGAGAATTGAGCCAGCAACTCTCTAAGTCCCCAAGAGGAAAATAAAATTTCCCTTCCAGCCTTATTTTCAAAAGGGCCCGCAGAGCATTGACCCTGCTGTTTCTTTCTCTATTTTGTACCTCCAAGGTGCTTTAGAAGGGAGATACTTTAATTCTTTCAACTTACCACATCCTAGAGGTTTAACAATAAAATCCCTTCACATCCCATGACTCGGCATCTAGCTGTTCCCAAAGCTGCACTGCTCACAACTCCCAAAACACACAGGCCATCCTTCTTGTATGTTTCTCATCCTACGGCAGATCTGCCACTACTAAGAGAGGTGCAATGCTTCCTAGAGCTCAAGAACCACACTGGATAAGGCTACAGGGATTCAGCTGCATGCCAATCTGTGTCATGATACAAGGGGAACGTTAGCTGGACACTATTGGTCAAAAGGGTTCGCCAATTCACTGAAGATAACCGAAGTATGAGCACCACTAAAGAATGGCAACCTCCAAGTTCCTTTACTAGAAACGCACTTGTCAGCCCAAAGGCAATTGTCCTGTGAAGGGAACTTGTGCAACTACAGTGTTTCTCAGGGAGAATTGAGCCCACAACTCTCTAAATTCCAATGAGGAAAATAAAGTTTCCCTTCAAGCCTTATTTTCAAAGGGGTGCGCAGAGTATTGACCCTGCTGTTTCTTTCTCTATTTTGTACCACCAAAGTGCTTTAGAAGGGAGATACTTGAGTTCTTTCAACTTACCGCATTCTAGACGTTTAACAAAAGAAGACCTTCACCACCATGACTCGGTATCTTTCTGTTCCCAACGGGGCACTGCTCACAACTCCCCAAACACACAGGCCGTCCTGTTGTACGTTTCTCAAAGTAGTGCAGATCTGCCAATACTAAGTGACCTGGAATGCTTCCTAGAGTTCAAGAACCACACTGGATAAGGCCACAGGGATTACGCTGCATGCCAATCTGTGTCATGATACAAGAGGGAGGTTAGTTTGACGCTAGTGGTCAAACGGATTCGCCAATTCACTGAAGATTACCGAAGGATGAGCACCTAGCAAAGAATAGCAACCTCCAAGTTTCTTTCCTCGAAAGTCACTAGTCATCACAAAGTCAGTTGTGCTATGAAGAGAATATGTGCAACTACAGTGTTTGTCTGGGAGAATTAAGCCCGTAACTCTCTAAATCCGAATTAAGAAAATAAAGTTTCCCTTCAAGCCTTATTTTCAAAACGGCCTGCAGAGCATTGAACCTGCTGTTTCTTTCTCTATGTTGTACCTCCAAGGTGCTTTAGAAGGGAGATACTTGAGTTGCTTCAACTTACCACATTCTTCAGCTTTAACAAAAGAAGACCTTCAACCCCATGACTCGGCATCTAGCTGTTCCCAATGCTGCACTGCTCACAACTCCGCAAACACTCAGGCCGTCCTCTTCTACGTTTCTCATCCTAGTGCAGATCTGCCACTACTAAGAGACCTGGAATGCTTCCTAGAGTTCAAGAACCACACTTGATAAAGCTACAGGGATTTAGCTGCATGCCAATCTGCGTCATGATACAAGAGGAACGTTAGCTTGATGCTAGTGGTCCAACGGGTTCGCCAATTCACTGAAGATTACCGAAGGACGAGCACCTACCAAAGAATGGCAATCTCCAAGTTTCTTTCCTAGAAATTCGCTTGTCATCTCAAATGCAATTGAGCCGTGAAGGGAACGTGTGGAAGTTCAGTGCTTCATAGTGAGAATTGATCCTGCAACTCTCTAAATCCCAATGAGGAAAATGAAGTATTCCATCCAGACTTATTTTGAAAAGGGCCCACAGGGCACTGACCCTGCTGTTTCCTTCTCTATTTTGCATCTCCAAGGTGTTTTAGATGGGAGATACTTGAGTTCTTTCCACATACCATAATCTAGCAGTTTAAAAAAAGAAGCCGTTCACTGCCCATGACTTGGCATCTAACTGTTCCCATTGGTGCATTGCTCACAACTCCCCGAACTCACAGGCCGTAGTTCTTGTACGTTTCCCATCCTAGTGCAGACCCGCCCGTATTAAGAGACCTGTAATTCTTCCTAGAGCTCAGGAACCAATCTGAATAAGGCTATATGATTTCTGCTGCATGCTAACCTGTGGCATGATACAAGAGGAACGTTAGCTTGAGGCTAGTGGTCAAATGGGGTCGCCAATTGACAGAAGATTACTGAAGGACGAGCACCTACCAAAGAATGGCAACCTCCAAGTTTCTTTCCTAGGACCTCACTTGTCATCACAAAGGCAATTTTGCTATGAAGAGAACATATACAAGTACAGTGTTTGTCAGGGAGAATTGAGCCTGCAACTCTCTAAATCCCAAAGAAGAATATAAAATTTCCCTTCAAACCTTATTTTCAAAAGGGACTGCAGAGCATTGACCCTGCTGTTTATTTTTTATTTTGTACCTCCAAGGTGCTTCAGAAGGGAGATACTTGAGTTGCTTCAACTTACCACATTCTAGAAGTTCAACAAAAGCAGACCTTCACTCCCATGACTCGGCATCTAGCTGTTCCCAAGGCTGCACTGCTCACAACTCCCCAAACACACAGGCCAGACTTCTTGTATGTTTCTCATTCTAGTGCAGATCTGCCACTACTAAGAGACCTGCAATACTTCCTAGAGCTCAAGAACCACACTGGATAAGTCTACAGGGATTCAGCTGCATGCCAATCTGTGTCATGATATAAGAGGAACGTTAGTTTGACGCTAGTGGTCAAACGGGATCGCCAATTCCCTGAAGATTACCGAAGGACGAGCACCTACCAAAGAATGGCAACCTCCAAGTTTCTTTCCTAGACACTCACTTGTCTTTACAAAGACAATTGTGCTATGAAGAAAACATGTGCAACTACACTGTTTCTCTGGGAGAATTGAGTCCGTAACTCTCTTAATCCCAATGAAGAAAACAAAGTTTCCCTTCAAGCCTTATTTTCAAAAGGGCCCGCAGAGCCTTGACCCTGCAATTTCTTTCTCTATTTTGTACCTCCAAGGGGTTTTAGAAGGGAGATACCTGAGTTGCTTCAACTTACCACATTCAAGAGGTTTAACAATAGAAGCCCTTCATCCGGGAGACTCGGCATCTAGCTATTCCCAACGCTGAACTGCTCACAACTCCCCAAACACACAGGACGACCTCTTGTACGTTTCTCATCCTAGTGCAGATCTGCCACTACTAAGAGGCCTGGAATGCTTCCTAGATCTCAGGAACCACACTGGATAAGGCTACAGGGATACAGCTGCATGCCAATCGGTGTCATGATACAAGAGGAACGTTAGCTTGACGCTAGTGGACAAACGGGTTCGCCAATTCACTGAAGATTACCGAAGGATGAGCACCTACCAAAGAATGGCAACCTCCAAGTTTCTTTCTAGGAACTAACTTGTCATCACAAAGGTAATTGTGCTTTGAAGACAACATGTGCAACTACAGTGTTTCTCAGGGAGAATTGAGCCTGCAACTCTCTAAATCCCAATGAAAATAAAGTTTCCCCTCAAGCCTTATTTTCAAAAGGGCCCACAGAACATTGACCCTGCTGTTTCATTCTCAATTGTGTACCACGAAGGTGATTTAGAAGGGAGATACTTGAGTTGCTTCAACTTACCACATTCTAGAGGTTTAAGAAAAGAAAACCTGCACCCCATGACTCGGCATCTAGCTGTTCCCAATGCTGCACTGCTCAGAACTCCCCAAACACACATGCCTTCCTTCTTTTACGTGTCTCATCCTAGTGCAGATCTGCAACTACTAAGACACCTGGAATGCTTCCTAGACCTCAAGAACCAACCACACTGGATAAGGCTACAGGGATTCAGCTGCATGCCAACCTGTGGCATGATACAAGAGGAACTTTAGCCTGATGCTAGTGGTCAAACGGGGTCGCCAATCCACTGAAGATTACCGAAATATGAGCACCACCAAACAATGGAAATCTCCAAGTTTCTTGACTAGACACTCACTTGTCATCACAAAGGCACTTTTGCTTTGAAGGGAACTTGTGCAACTACAGTGTTTCTCAGGGAGACTTGAGCCCGCAGCTCTCTAAATTCCAATGAGGAAAATAAAGTTTCCCTGCAAGCCTTTTTTCAGAAGGGCCCACAGAGCCTTGACCTGCTCTTTCTTTCTCTATTTTGTACCTCCAAGGTGCTTTAGAAGGGAGATCCATGAGTTGCTTCAACATACCACATTCTAGAGGTTTAAGAAAAGAAGCCCTTCACCCCCATGACTCGGCATCTAGCTTTTCCCATTGGTGCATTGCTCACAAATCCCCGAACCCACAGGCCGTATTTCGTGTACGTTTCACATTCTAGTGCAGACCCGTCAGCACTAAGAGACCTGGAATGCTTCCTAGAGCTCAGGAAGCACACTGAATAAGGCTATATGGATTCTGCGGCATGCTGACCTGTGGCATGATACAAGAGGAACGTTAGCTTGAGGCTAGTGGTCAAATGGGGTCGCCAATTCACTGAAGATTACTGAAGGACTAGCACCTACCAAAGAATGGCAACCTCCAAGTTTCTTTCCTAGGAACTCACTTGTCATCACAAAGGCAATTGTGCTTTGAAGAGAACATGTGCAACTACAGTGTTTGTCAGGGAGAATTGAGCCTGCAACTCTCTAAATCCCAGTAAAGAAAATAAAGTTTCCCTTCAAGCCTTATTTTCAAAAGGGCCCACAGAGCATTGACCCTGCTGTTTCTTTCTCAAGTTTGTACCTCTAAGGTGCTTTAGAAGGGAGATACTTGAGTTGCTTCAACTTACCACATTCTTCACCTTTATGAAAAGAACAACGTCACCCCCATGACTCAGCATCTACCTGTACCCAACGCTGCACTGCTCACAACTCCCAAAACACGCAGGCTGTCCTCTTGTACGGTTCTCATCCTAGTGCAGATCTGCCACTACTAAGACACCTGGAATGCTTCCTAGAGCTCAAGGACCACTCTGGATAAGGCTACAGGGATTCATCTGCATGCCATTCTGTGTCATGATACAAGAGGAATGTTCGCTTGACGCTAGTGGTCAAACGGGTTCACCAATTCACTGAAGATTACCAAAGGATGAGCACCACCAACGAATGGCAACCTCCAAGTTTCTTTACTAGAAACTCACTTGTCATCACAAAGGCAATTGTGGTATGAGGAGAACATGTGCAACTACAGTGTTTCTCAGGGAGAATTGAGCCAGCAACTCTCTAAGTCCCCAAGAGGAAAATAAAATTTCCCTTCCAGCCTTATTTTCAAAAGGGCCCGCAGAGCATTGACCCTGCTGTTTCTTTCTCTATTTTGTACCTCCAAGGTGCTTTAGAAGGGAGATACTTTAATTCTTTCAACTTACCACATCCTAGAGGTTTAACAATAAAATCCCTTCACATCCCATGACTCGGCATCTAGCTGTTCCCAAAGCTGCACTGCTCACAACTCCCAAAACACACAGGCCATCCTTCTTGTATGTTTCTCATCCTACAGCAGATCTGCCACTACTAAGAGAGGTGCAATGCTTCCTAGAGCTCAAGAACCACACTGGATAAGGCTACAGGGATTCAGCTGCATGCCAATCTGTGTCATGATACAAGGGGAACGTTAGCTGGACACTATTGGTCAAAAGGGTTCGCCAATTCACTGAAGATAACCGAAGTATGAGCACCACTAAAGAATGGCAACCTCCAAGTTCCTTTACTAGAAACGCACTTGTCAGCCCAAAGGCAATTGTCCTGTGAAGGGAACTTGTGCAACTACAGTGTTTCTCAGGGAGAATTGAGCCCACAACTCTCTAAATTCCAATGAGGAAAATAAAGTTTCCCTTCAAGCCTTATTTTCAAAGGGGTGCGCAGAGTATTGACCCTGCTGTTT
Organism: Balaenoptera acutorostrata; assembly: GCF_949987535.1. NCBI lineage: Eukaryota > Metazoa > Chordata > Mammalia > Artiodactyla > Balaenopteridae > Balaenoptera > Balaenoptera acutorostrata. Next base: position 637,449 of record NW_026646529.1, on the reverse strand, counting down.
CTTTCTCTATTTTGTACCACCAAAGTGCTTTAGAAGGGAGATACTTGAGTTCTTTCAACTTACCGCATTCTAGACGTTTAACAAAAGAAGACCTTCACCACCATGACTCGGTATCTTTCTGTTCCCAACGGGGCACTGCTCACAACTCCCCAAACACACAGGCCGTCCTGTTGTACGTTTCTCAAAGTAGTGCAGATCTGCCAATACTAAGTGACCTGGAATGCTTCCTAGAGTTCAAGAACCACACTGGATAAGGCCACAGGGATTACGCTGCATGCCAATCTGTGTCATGATACAAGAGGGAGGTTAGTTTGACGCTAGTGGTCAAACGGATTCGCCAATTCACTGAAGATTACCGAAGGATGAGCACCTAGCAAAGAATAGCAACCTCCAAGTTTCTTTCCTCGAAAGTCACTAGTCATCACAAAGTCAGTTGTGCTATGAAGAGAATATGTGCAACTACAGTGTTTGTCTGGGAGAATTAAGCCCGTAACTCTCTAAATCCGAATTAAGAAAATAAAGTTTCCCTTCAAGCCTTATTTTCAAAACGGCCTGCAGAGCATTGAACCTGCTGTTTCTTTCTCTATGTTGTACCTCCAAGGTGCTTTAGAAGGGAGATACTTGAGTTGCTTCAACTTACCACATTCTTCAGCTTTAACAAAAGAAGACCTTCAACCCCATGACTCGGCATCTAGCTGTTCCCAATGCTGCACTGCTCACAACTCCGCAAACACTCAGGCCGTCCTCTTCTACGTTTCTCATCCTAGTGCAGATCTGCCACTACTAAGAGACCTGGAATGCTTCCTAGAGTTCAAGAACCACACTTGATAAAGCTACAGGGATTTAGCTGCATGCCAATCTGCGTCATGATACAAGAGGAACGTTAGCTTGATGCTAGTGGTCCAACGGGTTCGCCAATTCACTGAAGATTACCGAAGGACGAGCACCTACCAAAGAATGGCAATCTCCAAGTTTCTTTCCTAGAAATTCGCTTGTCATCTCAAATGCAATTGAGCCGTGAAGGGAACGTGTGGAAGTACAGTGCTTCATAGTGAGAATTGATCCTGCAACTCTCTAAATCCCAATGAGGAAAATGAAGTATTCCATCCAGACTTATTTTCAAAAGGGCCCACAGGGCACTGACCCTGCTGTTTCCTTCTCTATTTTGCATCTCCAAGGTGTTTTCGATGGGAGATACTTGAGTTCTTTCCACATACCATAATCTAGCAGTTTAAAAAAAGAAGCCGTTCACTGCCCATGACTTGGCATCTAACTGTTCCCATTGGTGCATTGCTCACAACTCCCCGAACTCACAGGCCGTAGTTCTTGTACGTTTCCCATCCTAGTGCAGACCCGCCCGTATTAAGAGACCTGTAATTCTTCCTAGAGCTCAGGAACCAATCTGAATAAGGCTATATGATTTCTGCTGCATGCTAACCTGTGGCATGATACAAGAGGAACGTTAGCTTGAGGCTAGTGGTCAAATGGGGTCGCCAATTGACAGAAGATTACTGAAGGACGAGCACCTACCAAAGAATGGCAACCTCCAAGTTTCTTTCCTAGGACCTCACTTGTCATCACAAAGGCAATTTTGCTATGAAGAGAACATATACAAGTACAGTGTTTGTCAGGGAGAATTGAGCCTGCAACTCTCTAAATCCCAAAGAAGAATATAAAATTTCCCTTCAAACCTTATTTTCAAAAGGGACTGCAGAGCATTGACCCTGCTGTTTATTTTTTATTTTGTACCTCCAAGGTGCTTCAGAAGGGAGATACTTGAGTTGCTTCAACTTACCACATTCTAGAAGTTCAACAAAAGCAGACCTTCACTCCCATGACTCGGCATCTAGCTGTTCCCAAGGCTGCACTGCTCACAACTCCCCAAACACACAGGCCAGACTTCTTGTATGTTTCTCATTCTAGTGCAGATCTGCCACTACTAAGAGACCTGCAATACTTCCTAGAGCTCAAGAACCACACTGGATAAGTCTACAGGGATTCAGCTGCATGCCAATCTGTGTCATGATATAAGAGGAACGTTAGTTTGACGCTAGTGGTCAAACGGGATCGCCAATTCCCTGAAGATTACCGAAGGACGAGCACCTACCAAAGAATGGCAACCTCCAAGTTTCTTTCCTAGACACTCACTTGTCTTTCCAAAGACAATTGTGCTATGAAGAAAACATGTGCAACTACACTGTTTCTCTGGGAGAATTGAGTCCGTAACTCTCTTAATCCCAATGAAGAAAACAAAGTTTCCCTTCAAGCCTTATTTTCAAAAGGGCCCGCAGAGCCTTGACCCTGCAATTTCTTTCTCTATTTTGTACCTCCAAGGGGTTTTAGAAGGGAGATACCTGAGTTGCTTCAACTTACCACATTCAAGAGGTTTAACAATAGAAGCCCTTCATCCGGGAGACTCGGCATCTAGCTATTCCCAACGCTGAACTGCTCACAACTCCCCAAACACACAGGACGACCTCTTGTACGTTTCTCATCCTAGTGCAGATCTGCCACTACTAAGAGGCCTGGAATGCTTCCTAGATCTCAGGAACCACACTGGATAAGGCTACAGGGATACAGCTGCATGCCAATCGGTGTCATGATACAAGAGGAACGTTAGCTTGACGCTAGTGGACAAACGGGTTCGCCAATTCACTGAAGATTACCGAAGGATGAGCACCTACCAAAGAATGGCAACCTCCAAGTTTCTTTCTAGGAACTAACTTGTCATCACAAAGGTAATTGTGCTTTGAAGACAACATGTGCAACTACAGTGTTTCTCAGGGAGAATTGAGCCTGCAACTCTCTAAATCCCAATGAAAATAAAGTTTCCCCTCAAGCCTTATTTTCAAAAGGGCCCACAGAACATTGACCCTGCTGTTTCATTCTCAATTGTGTACCACGAAGGTGATTTAGAAGGGAGATACTTGAGTTGCTTCAACTTACCACATTCTAGAGGTTTAAGAAAAGAAAACCTGCACCCCATGACTCGGCATCTAGCTGTTCCCAATGCTGCACTGCTCAGAACTCCCCAAACACACATGCCTTCCTTCTTTTACGTGTCTCATCCTAGTGCAGATCTGCAACTACTAAGACACCTGGAATGCTTCCTAGACCTCAAGAACCAACCACACTGGATAAGGCTACAGGGATTCAGCTGCATGCCAACCTGTGGCATGATACAAGAGGAACTTTAGCCTGATGCTAGTGGTCAAACGGGGTCGCCAATCCACTGAAGATTACCGAAATATGAGCACCACCAAACAATGGAAATCTCCAAGTTTCTTGACTAGACACTCACTTGTCATCACAAAGGCACTTTTGCTTTGAAGGGAACTTGTGCAACTACAGTGTTTCTCAGGGAGACTTGAGCCCGCAGCTCTCTAAATTCCAATGAGGAAAATAAAGTTTCCCTGCAAGCCTTTTTTCAGAAGGGCCCACAGAGCCTTGACCTGCTCTTTCTTTCTCTATTTTGTACCTCCAAGGTGCTTTAGAAGGGAGATCCATGAGTTGCTTCAACATACCACATTCTAGAGGTTTAAGAAAAGAAGCCCTTCACCCCCATGACTCGGCATCTAGCTTTTCCCATTGGTGCATTGCTCACAAATCCCCGAACCCACAGGCCGTATTTCGTGTACGTTTCACATTCTAGTGCAGACCCGTCAGCACTAAGAGACCTGGAATGCTTCCTAGAGCTCAGGAAGCACACTGAATAAGGCTATATGGATTCTGCGGCATGCTGACCTGTGGCATGATACAAGAGGAACGTTAGCTTGAGGCTAGTGGTCAAATGGGGTCGCCAATTCACTGAAGATTACTGAAGGACTAGCACCTACCAAAGAATGGCAACCTCCAAGTTTCTTTCCTAGGAACTCACTTGTCATCACAAAGGCAATTGTGCTTTGAAGAGAACATGTGCAACTACAGTGTTTGTCAGGGAGAATTGAGCCTGCAACTCTCTAAATCCCAGTAAAGAAAATAAAGTTTCCCTTCAAGCCTTATTTTCAAAAGGGCCCACAGAGCATTGACCCTGCTGTTTCTTTCTCAAGTTTGTACCTCTAAGGTGCTTTAGAAGGGAGATACTTGAGTTGCTTCAACTTACCACATTCTTCACCTTTATGAAAAGAACAACGTCACCCCCATGACTCAGCATCTACCTGTACCCAACGCTGCACTGCTCACAACTCCCAAAACACGCAGGCTGTCCTCTTGTACGGTTCTCATCCTAGTGCAGATCTGCCACTACTAAGACACCTGGAATGCTTCCTAGAGCTCAAGGACCACTCTGGATAAGGCTACAGGGATTCATCTGCATGCCATTCTGTGTCATGATACAAGAGGAATGTTCGCTTGACGCTAGTGGTCAAACGGGTTCACCAATTCACTGAAGATTACCAAAGGATGAGCACCACCAACGAATGGCAACCTCCAAGTTTCTTTACTAGAAACTCACTTGTCATCACAAAGGCAATTGTGGTATGAGGAGAACATGTGCAACTACAGTGTTTCTCAGGGAGAATTGAGCCAGCAACTCTCTAAGTCCCCAAGAGGAAAATAAAATTTCCCTTCCAGCCTTATTTTCAAAAGGGCCCGCAGAGCATTGACCCTGCTGTTTCTTTCTCTATTTTGTACCTCCAAGGTGCTTTAGAAGGGAGATACTTTAATTCTTTCAACTTACCACATCCTAGAGGTTTAACAATAAAATCCCTTCACATCCCATGACTCGGCATCTAGCTGTTCCCAAAGCTGCACTGCTCACAACTCCCAAAACACACAGGCCATCCTTCTTGTATGTTTCTCATCCTACGGCAGATCTGCCACTACTAAGAGAGGTGCAATGCTTCCTAGAGCTCAAGAACCACACTGGATAAGGCTACAGGGATTCAGCTGCATGCCAATCTGTGTCATGATACAAGGGGAACGTTAGCTGGACACTATTGGTCAAAAGGGTTCGCCAATTCACTGAAGATAACCGAAGTATGAGCACCACTAAAGAATGGCAACCTCCAAGTTCCTTTACTAGAAACGCACTTGTCAGCCCAAAGGCAATTGTCCTGTGAAGGGAACTTGTGCAACTACAGTGTTTCTCAGGGAGAATTGAGCCCACAACTCTCTAAATTCCAATGAGGAAAATAAAGTTTCCCTTCAAGCCTTATTTTCAAAGGGGTGCGCAGAGTATTGACCCTGCTGTTTCTTTCTCTATTTTGTACCACCAAAGTGCTTTAGAAGGGAGATACTTGAGTTCTTTCAACTTACCGCATTCTAGACGTTTAACAAAAGAAGACCTTCACCACCATGACTCGGTATCTTTCTGTTCCCAACGGGGCACTGCTCACAACTCCCCAAACACACAGGCCGTCCTGTTGTACGTTTCTCAAAGTAGTGCAGATCTGCCAATACTAAGTGACCTGGAATGCTTCCTAGAGTTCAAGAACCACACTGGATAAGGCCACAGGGATTACGCTGCATGCCAATCTGTGTCATGATACAAGAGGGAGGTTAGTTTGACGCTAGTGGTCAAACGGATTCGCCAATTCACTGAAGATTACCGAAGGATGAGCACCTAGCAAAGAATAGCAACCTCCAAGTTTCTTTCCTCGAAAGTCACTAGTCATCACAAAGTCAGTTGTGCTATGAAGAGAATATGTGCAACTACAGTGTTTGTCTGGGAGAATTAAGCCCGTAACTCTCTAAATCCGAATTAAGAAAATAAAGTTTCCCTTCAAGCCTTATTTTCAAAACGGCCTGCAGAGCATTGAACCTGCTGTTTCTTTCTCTATGTTGTACCTCCAAGGTGCTTTAGAAGGGAGATACTTGAGTTGCTTCAACTTACCACATTCTTCAGCTTTAACAAAAGAAGACCTTCAACCCCATGACTCGGCATCTAGCTGTTCCCAATGCTGCACTGCTCACAACTCCGCAAACACTCAGGCCGTCCTCTTCTACGTTTCTCATCCTAGTGCAGATCTGCCACTACTAAGAGACCTGGAATGCTTCCTAGAGTTCAAGAACCACACTTGATAAAGCTACAGGGATTTAGCTGCATGCCAATCTGCGTCATGATACAAGAGGAACGTTAGCTTGATGCTAGTGGTCCAACGGGTTCGCCAATTCACTGAAGATTACCGAAGGACGAGCACCTACCAAAGAATGGCAATCTCCAAGTTTCTTTCCTAGAAATTCGCTTGTCATCTCAAATGCAATTGAGCCGTGAAGGGAACGTGTGGAAGTTCAGTGCTTCATAGTGAGAATTGATCCTGCAACTCTCTAAATCCCAATGAGGAAAATGAAGTATTCCATCCAGACTTATTTTCAAAAGGGCCCACAGGGCACTGACCCTGCTGTTTCCTTCTCTATTTTGCATCTCCAAGGTGTTTTCGATGGGAGATACTTGAGTTCTTTCCACATACCATAATCTAGCAGTTTAAAAAAAGAAGCCGTTCACTGCCCATGACTTGGCATCTAACTGTTCCCATTGGTGCATTGCTCACAACTCCCCGAACTCACAGGCCGTAGTTCTTGTACGTTTCCCATCCTAGTGCAGACCCGCCCGTATTAAGAGACCTGTAATTCTTCCTAGAGCTCAGGAACCAATCTGAATAAGGCTATATGATTTCTGCTGCATGCTAACCTGTGGCATGATACAAGAGGAACGTTAGCTTGAGGCTAGTGGTCAAATGGGGTCGCCAATTGACAGAAGATTACTGAAGGACGAGCACCTACCAAAGAATGGCAACCTCCAAGTTTCTTTCCTAGGACCTCACTTGTCATCACAAAGGCAATTTTGCTATGAAGAGAACATATACAAGTACAGTGTTTGTCAGGGAGAATTGAGCCTGCAACTCTCTAAATCCCAAAGAAGAATATAAAATTTCCCTTCAAACCTTATTTTCAAAAGGGACTGCAGAGCATTGACCCTGCTGTTTATTTTTTATTTTGTACCTCCAAGGTGCTTCAGAAGGGAGATACTTGAGTTGCTTCAACTTACCACATTCTAGAAGTTCAACAAAAGCAGACCTTCACCCCCATGACTCGGCATCTAGCTGTTCCCAAGGCTGCACTGCTCACAACTCCCCAAACACACAGGCCAGACTTCTTGTATGTTTCTCATTCTAGTGCAGATCTGCCACTACTAAGAGACCTGCAATACTTCCTAGAGCTCAAGAACCACACTGGATAAGTCTACAGGGATTCAGCTGCATGCCAATCTGTGTCATGATATAAGAGGAACGTTAGTTTGACGCTAGTGGTCAAACGGGATCGCCAATTCCCTGAAGATTACCGAAGGACGAGCACCTACCAAAGAATGGCAACCTCCAAGTTTCTTTCCTAGACACTCACTTGTCTTTCCAAAGACAATTGTGCTATGAAGAAAACATGTGCAACTACACTGTTTCTCTGGGAGAATTGAGTCCGTAACTCTCTTAATCCCAATGAAGAAAACAAAGTTTCCCTTCAAGCCTTATTTTCAAAAGGGCCCGCAGAGCCTTGACCCTGCAATTTCTTTCTCTATTTTGTACCTCCAAGGGGTTTTAGAAGGGAGATACCTGAGTTGCTTCAACTTACCACATTCAAGAGGTTTAACAATAGAAGCCCTTCATCCGGGAGACTCGGCATCTAGCTATTCCCAACGCTGAACTGCTCACAACTCCCCAAACACACAGGACGACCTCTTGTACGTTTCTCATCCTAGTGCAGATCTGCCACTACTAAGAGGCCTGGAATGCTTCCTAGATCTCAGGAACCACACTGGATAAGGCTACAGGGATACAGCTGCATGCCAATCGGTGTCATGATACAAGAGGAACGTTAGCTTGACGCTAGTGGACAAACGGGTTCGCCAATTCACTGAAGATTACCGAAGGATGAGCACCTACCAAAGAATGGCAACCTCCAAGTTTCTTTCTAGGAACTAACTTGTCATCACAAAGGTAATTGTGCTTTGAAGACAACATGTGCAACTACAGTGTTTCTCAGGGAGAATTGAGCCTGCAACTCTCTAAATCCCAATGAAAATAAAGTTTCCCCTCAAGCCTTATTTTCAAAAGGGCCCACAGAACATTGACCCTGCTGTTTCATTCTCAATTGTGTACCACGAAGGTGATTTAGAAGGGAGATACTTGAGTTGCTTCAACTTACCACATTCTAGAGGTTTAAGAAAAGAAAACCTGCACCCCATGACTCGGCATCTAGCTGTTCCCAATGCTGCACTGCTCAGAACTCCCCAAACACACATGCCTTCCTTCTTTTACGTGTCTCATCCTAGTGCAGATCTGCAACTACTAAGACACCTGGAATGCTTCCTAGACCTCAAGAACCAACCACACTGGATAAGGCTACAGGGATTCAGCTGCATGCCAACCTGTGGCATGATACAAGAGGAACTTTAGCCTGATGCTAGTGGTCAAACGGGGTCGCCAATCCACTGAAGATTACCGAAATATGAGCACCACCAAACAATGGAAATCTCCAAGTTTCTTGACTAGACACTCACTTGTCATCACAAAGGCACTTTTGCTTTGAAGGGAACTTGTGCAACTACAGTGTTTCTCAGGGAGACTTGAGCCCGCAGCTCTCTAAATTCCAATGAGGAAAATAAAGTTTCCCTGCAAGCCTTTTTTCAGAAGGGCCCACAGAGCCTTGACCTGCTCTTTCTTTCTCTATTTTGTACCTCCAAGGTGCTTTAGAAGGGAGATCCATGAGTTGCTTCAACATACCACATTCTAGAGGTTTAAGAAAAGAAGCCCTTCACCCCCATGACTCGGCATCTAGCTTTTCCCATTGGTGCATTGCTCACAAATCCCCGAACCCACAGGCCGTATTTCGTGTACGTTTCACATTCTAGTGCAGACCCGTCAGCACTAAGAGACCTGGAATGCTTCCTAGAGCTCAGGAAGCACACTGAATAAGGCTATATGGATTCTGCGGCATGCTGACCTGTGGCATGATACAAGAGGAACGTTAGCTTGAGGCTAGTGGTCAAATGGGGTCGCCAATTCACTGAAGATTACTGAAGGACTAGCACCTACCAAAGAATGGCAACCTCCAAGTTTCTTTCCTAGGAACTCACTTGTCATCACAAAGGCAATTGTGCTTTGAAGAGAACATGTGCAACTACAGTGTTTGTCAGGGAGAATTGAGCCTGCAACTCTCTAAATCCCAGTAAAGAAAATAAAGTTTCCCTTCAAGCCTTATTTTCAAAAGGGCCCACAGAGCATTGACCCTGCTGTTTCTTTCTCAAGTTTGTACCTCTAAGGTGCTTTAGAAGGGAGATACTTGAGTTGCTTCAACTTACCACATTCTTCACCTTTATGAAAAGAACAACGTCACCCCCATGACTCAGCATCTACCTGTACCCAACGCTGCACTGCTCACAACTCCCAAAACACGCAGGCTGTCCTCTTGTACGGTTCTCATCCTAGTGCAGATCTGCCACTACTAAGACACCTGGAATGCTTCCTAGAGCTCAAGGACCACTCTGGATAAGGCTACAGGGATTCATCTGCATGCCATTCTGTGTCATGATACAAGAGGAATGTTCGCTTGACGCTAGTGGTCAAACGGGTTCACCAATTCACTGAAGATTACCAAAGGATGAGCACCACCAACGAATGGCAACCTCCAAGTTTCTTTACTAGAAACTCACTTGTCATCACAAAGGCAATTGTGGTATGAGGAGAACATGTGCAACTACAGTGTTTCTCAGGGAGAATTGAGCCAGCAACTCTCTAAGTCCCCAAGAGGAAAATAAAATTTCCCTTCCAGCCTTATTTTCAAAAGGGCCCGCAGAGCATTGACCCTGCTGTTTCTTTCTCTATTTTGTACCTCCAAGGTGCTTTAGAAGGGAGATACTTTAATTCTTTCAACTTACCACATCCTAGAGGTTTAACAATAAAATCCCTTCACATCCCATGACTCGGCATCTAGCTGTTCCCAAAGCTGCACTGCTCACAACTCCCAAAACACACAGGCCATCCTTCTTGTATGTTTCTCATCCTACGGCAGATCTGCCACTACTAAGAGAGGTGCAATGCTTCCTAGAGCTCAAGAACCACACTGGATAAGGCTACAGGGATTCAGCTGCATGCCAATCTGTGTCATGATACAAGGGGAACGTTAGCTGGACACTATTGGTCAAAAGGGTTCGCCAATTCACTGAAGATAACCGAAGTATGAGCACCACTAAAGAATGGCAACCTCCAAGTTCCTTTACTAGAAACGCACTTGTCAGCCCAAAGGCAATTGTCCTGTGAAGGGAACTTGTGCAACTACAGTGTTTCTCAGGGAGAATTGAGCCCACAACTCTCTAAATTCCAATGAGGAAAATAAAGTTTCCCTTCAAGCCTTATTTTCAAAGGGGTGCGCAGAGTATTGACCCTGCTGTTTCTTTCTCTATTTTGTACCACCAAAGTGCTTTAGAAGGGAGATACTTGAGTTCTTTCAACTTACCGCATTCTAGACGTTTAACAAAAGAAGACCTTCACCACCATGACTCGGTATCTTTCTGTTCCCAACGGGGCACTGCTCACAACTCCCCAAACACACAGGCCGTCCTGTTGTACGTTTCTCAAAGTAGTGCAGATCTGCCAATACTAAGTGACCTGGAATGCTTCCTAGAGTTCAAGAACCACACTGGATAAGGCCACAGGGATTACGCTGCATGCCAATCTGTGTCATGATACAAGAGGAAGGTTAGTTTGACGCTAGTGGTCAAACGGATTCGCCAATTCACTGAAGATTACCGAAGGATGAGCACCTAGCAAAGAATAGCAACCTCCAAGTTTCTTTCCTCGAAAGTCACTAGTCATCACAAAGTCAGTTGTGCTATGAAGAGAATATGTGCAACTACAGTGTTTGTCTGGGAGAATTAAGCCCGTAACTCTCTAAATCCGAATTAAGAAAATAAAGTTTCCCTTCAAGCCTTATTTTCAAAACGGCCTGCAGAGCATTGAACCTGCTGTTTCTTTCTCTATGTTGTACCTCCAAGGTGCTTTAGAAGGGAGATACTTGAGTTGCTTCAACTTACCACATTCTTCAGCTTTAACAAAAGAAGACCTTCAACCCCATGACTCGGCATCTAGCTGTTCCCAATGCTGCACTGCTCACAACTCCGCAAACACTCAGGCCGTCCTCTTCTACGTTTCTCATCCTAGTGCAGATCTGCCACTACTAAGAGACCTGGAATGCTTCCTAGAGTTCAAGAACCACACTTGATAAAGCTACAGGGATTTAGCTGCATGCCAATCTGCGTCATGATACAAGAGGAACGTTAGCTTGATGCTAGTGGTCCAACGGGTTCGCCAATTCACTGAAGATTACCGAAGGACGAGCACCTACCAAAGAATGGCAATCTCCAAGTTTCTTTCCTAGAAATTCGCTTGTCATCTCAAATGCAATTGAGCCGTGAAGGGAACGTGTGGAAGTACAGTGCTTCATAGTGAGAATTGATCCTGCAACTCTCTAAATCCCAATGAGGAAAATGAAGTATTCCATCCAGACTTATTTTGAAAAGGGCCCACAGGGCACTGACCCTGCTGTTTCCTTCTCTATTTTGCATCTCCAAGGTGTTTTAGATGGGAGATACTTGAGTTCTTTCCACATACCATAATCTAGCAGTTTAAAAAAAGAAGCCGTTCACTGCCCATGACTTGGCATCTAACTGTTCCCATTGGTGCATTGCTCACAACTCCCCGAACTCACAGGCCGTAGTTCTTGTACGTTTCCCATCCTAGTGCAGACCCGCCCGTATTAAGAGACCTGTAATTCTTCCTAGAGCTCAGGAACCAATCTGAATAAGGCTATATGATTTCTGCTGCATGCTAACCTGTGGCATGATACAAGAGGAACGTTAGCTTGAGGCTAGTGGTCAAATGGGGTCGCCAATTGACAGAAGATTACTGAAGGACGAGCACCTACCAAAGAATGGCAACCTCCAAGTTTCTTTCCTAGGACCTCACTTGTCATCACAAAGGCAATTTTGCTATGAAGAGAACATATACAAGTACAGTGTTTGTCAGGGAGAATTGAGCCTGCAACTCTCTAAATCCCAAAGAAGAATATAAAATTTCCCTTCAAACCTTATTTTCAAAAGGGACTGCAGAGCATTGACCCTGCTGTTTATTTTTTATTTTGTACCTCCAAGGTGCTTCAGAAGGGAGATACTTGAGTTGCTTCAACTTACCACATTCTAGAAGTTCAACAAAAGCAGACCTTCACCCCCATGACTCGGCATCTAGCTGTTCCCAAGGCTGCACTGCTCACAACTCCCCAAACACACAGGCCAGACTTCTTGTATGTTTCTCATTCTAGTGCAGATCTGCCACTACTAAGAGACCTGCAATACTTCCTAGAGCTCAAGAACCACACTGGATAAGTCTACAGGGATTCAGCTGCATGCCAATCTGTGTCATGATATAAGAGGAACGTTAGTTTGACGCTAGTGGTCAAACGGGATCGCCAATTCCCTGAAGATTACCGAAGGACGAGCACCTACCAAAGAATGGCAACCTCCAAGTTTCTTTCCTAGACACTCACTTGTCTTTACAAAGACAATTGTGCTATGAAGAAAACATGTGCAACTACACTGTTTCTCTGGGAGAATTGAGTCCGTAACTCTCTTACTCCCAATGAAGAAAACAAAGTTTCCCTTCAAGCCTTATTTTCAAAAGGGCCCGCAGAGCCTTAACCCTGCAATTTCTTTCTCTATTTTGTACCTCCAAGGGGTTTTAGAAGGGAGATACCTGAGTTGCTTCAACTTACCACATTCAAGAGGTTTAACAATAGAAGCCCTCCATCCGGGAGACTCGGCATCTAGCTATTCCCAACGCTGAACTGCTCACAACTCCCTAAACACACAGGACGACCTCTTGTACGTTTCTCATCCTAGTGCAGATCTGCCACTACTAAGAGGCCTGGAATGCTTCCTAGATCTCAGGAACCACACTGGATAAGGCTACAGGGATACAGCTGCATGCCAATCGGTGTCATGATACAAGAGGAACGTTAGCTTGACGCTAGTGGACAAACGGGTTCGCCAATTCACTGAAGATTACCGAAGGATGAGCACCTACCAAAGAATGGCAACCTCCAAGTTTCTTTCTAGGAACTAACTTGTCACCACAAAGGTAATTGTGCTTTGAAGAAAACATGTGCAACTACAGTGTTTCTCAGGGAAAATTGAGCCTGCAACTCTCTAAATCCCAATGAAAATAAAGTTTCCCCTCAAGCCTTATTTTCAAAAGGGCCCACAGAACATTGACCCTGCTGTTTCATTCTCAATTGTGTACCACGAAGGTGATTTAGAAGGGAGATACTTGAGTTGCTTCAACTTACCACATTCTAGAGGTTTAAGAAAAGAATACCTGCACCCCATGACTCGGCATCTAGCTGTTCCCAACGCTGCACTGCTCAGAACTCCCCAAACACACATGCCTTCCTTCTTTTACGTGTCTCATCCTAGTGCAGATCTGCAACTACTAAGACACCTGGAATGCTTCCTAGACCTCAAGAACCAACCACACTGGATAAGGCTACAGGGATTCAGCTGCATGCCAACCTGTGGCATGATACAAGAGGAACTTTAGCCTGATGCTAGTGGTCAAACGGGGTCGCCAATCCACTGAAGATTACCGAAATATGAGCACCACCAAAGAATGGAAATCTCCAAGTTTCTTGACTAGACACCCACTTGTCATCACAAAGGCACTTTTGCTTTGAAGGGAACTTGTGCAACTACAGTGTTTCTCAGGGAGACTTGAGCCCGCAGCTCTCTAAATTCCAATGAGGAGAATAAAGTTTCCCTTCAAGCCTTTTTTCAGAAGGGCCCACAGAGCCTTGACCTGCTCTTTCTTTCTCTATTTTGTACCTCCAAGGTGCTTTAGAAGGGAGATACATGAGTTGCTTCAACATACCACATACTAGAGGTTTAAGAAAAGAAGCCCTTCACCCCCATGACTCGGCATCTAGCTTTTCCCATTGGTGCATTGCTCACAAATCCCCGAACCCACAGGCCGTATTTCGTGTACGTTTCACATTCTAGTGCAGACCCGTCAGCACTAAGAGACCTGGAATGCTTCCTAGAGCTCAGGAAGCAAACTGAATAAGGCTATATGGATTCTGCGGCATGCTGACCTGTGGCATGATACAAGAGGAACGTTAGCTTGAGGCCAGTGGTCAAATGGGGTCGCCAATTCACTGAAGATTACTGAAGGACTAGCACCTACCAAAGAATGGTAACCTCCAAGTTTCTTTCCTAGGAACTCACTTGTCATCACAAAGGCAATTGTGCTTTGAAGAGAACATGTGCAACTACAGTGTTTGTCAGGGAGAATTGAGCCTGCAACTCTCTAAATCCCAAGAAGAAAATATAGTTTCCCTTCAAGCCTTATTTTCAAAAGGGCCCGCAGAGCAATGACCCTGCTATTTCTTTCTCTATTTTGTACCACCAAGGCGCTTTAGAAGGGAGATACTTGAGTTGCTTCAACTTACCACATTCTAGAGGTTTAACAAAAGAAGACCTTCACCCCCATGAGTCGGCATCTAGCTGTTCCCAACGATACACTGCTCATAACTCCCCAAACACACAGGCCGTCCTTCTTGTACGTTTTTCACACTAGTGCAGATCTGAAACTACTATGAGACCTGGAATGCTTCCTAGAGCTCAAGAACCACACTGGATAAGGCTACAGGGATTCAGCTGCATGCCAATCTGTGTCATGATACAAGAGGAATGTCAGCTTGACGCCTATTGTCAAACGGGGTCGCTAATTCACTGAAGATTACCGAAGGATGAGCACCTACCAAAGAATGGCAACCTCCAAGTTTCTTTCCTCGAAAGTCACTAGTCATCACATAGTCAATTGTGTTATGAACAGAACATGTGCAACTACACTGTTGTCTGGGAGAATTTAGCCTGTAACTCTCTAAATCCCAGTAAAGAAAATAAAGTTTCACTTGAAGCCTTATTTTCAAAAGGGCCCACAGAGCATTGACCCTGCTGTTTCTTTCTCAAGTTTGTACCTCTAAGGTGCTTTAGAAGGGAGATACTTGAGTTGCTTCAACTTACCACATTCTTCACCTTTTTGAAAAGAACAACGTCACCCCCATGACTCAGCATCTACCTGTACCCAACGCTGCACTGCTCACAACTCCCAAAACACGCAGGCTGTCCTCTTGTACGGTTCTCATCCTAGTGCAGATCTGCCACTACTAAGACACCTGGAATGCTTCCTAGAGCTCAAGGACCACTCTGGATAAGGCTACAGGGATTCATCTGCATGCCATTCTGTGTCATGATACAAGAGGAATGTTCGCTTGACGCTAGTGGTCAAACGGGTTCACCAATTCACTGAAGATTACCAAAGGATGAGCATCACCAACGAATGGCAACCTCCAAGTTTCTTTACTAGAAACTCACTTGTCATCACAAAGGCAATTGTGGTATGAGGAGAACATGTGCAACTACAGGGTATGTCAGGAAAATTGAGCCCGCATCTCTCTAAAAACCATGAAGAAAATAAAGTTTCCCTTCAAGCCTTATTTACAAAAGAGGCCACAGAGAATTAACCCTGCTGTTTCTTTCTCTATTTCGTACCACCAAGGTGCTTTAGAAGGGAGATACCTGAGTTGTTTAAAGTTACCACATTCTACAGGTTTAACAAAGGAAGCCCTTCACCTCCCATGACTCGGCAACTACCTGTTGTCAACACTGAACTGCTCATAACATCCAAAACACACAGGCCATCCTTCTTGTATGTCTCTCATCCCAATGCAGACCCGCCAGTATTAAGAGTCCTGGAATGGTTTCTGGAGCTCAGGAACCAACTTGAATAAAGCTACATGGATTCTGCTGCATGCCAACATGTGGCATGATACAAAACAATGTTAGCTTGATGCTAGGGGTCAAACGGGTTAGCCAATTCACTGAAGATTACTGAAGGACGAGCACATACCAAAGAATTGCAACCTCGAACTTTGTTTGCTAGTAACACACATGACATCGGAAAGGCAATTGTGCTATGAAGAGAACATGTGCAACTACAGTGTTTCTCAGGGAGAATTAAGCCCACATCTCTCTAAATCCCAATGAGGAAAACAAAGTTTCCCTTCAAGCCTTATTTTCAACAGTGCCTACAGAGCACAGTCCCGGCTGTTTCTTTCTCTATTTTGTATTTCCAAGGTGATTTAGAAGGGAGATCCTTGAGTTGTTTCAACTTACCACATTCTTGAGGTTTAACAAAAGAAGCCCTTCATCTCCCATGACTCACTATCTAGCTGTTCCCAAAGCTGCACTGTTCACAACTTCCCAAACACACAGGCCGTGCTCCTTGTACATTTCTCATCCTAGTGCAGATCCGCCAGTACTAAGAGACTTGGAATGCTTCCTAGAGCTCAAGAACCACACTGAATAAGGCTGCATGGATTCTGCTGCATGCCAACTTGTGGCATGATACAAGAGCGACGTCAGCTTGCGGCTAGAGTTAAATGGGGTCACCAATTCACTGAAGTTTACTGAAGGATGAGCACCTACCAAAGATTTTCAACCTCCAAGTTTCTTTCCTAAAAACTCACATGTCATCACAAAGGTAATTGTGCTAAGAACAGAACATGTGCCGCTAAAGTGTTTCTCAGGGAGGATTCAGCCCGCAACTCTCTAAAGACCAATGAAGAAAATAAAGTTTCCCTTCAAGCTTTATTTACAAAAGGGCCTGCAGAGCATTGATCATGCTGTTTCATTCTCTCTTTTGTACCACCAAGGTGCTTTAGAAGGGAGATACTTGAGTTGTTTCAAGTTACCACATTCTACAGGTTTAAAACAAATAGCCCTTCAGCTCCCATGACTCGGCATCTAGCTGTTCCCAACGCTATATTGCTCACAACTCCCCAAACACACAGGCCGTCCTTCTTCTACTTTTCTCATCATACTGCAGATCCGCCAGTACTAAGAGACCTGGAATGCTTCCTAGAGCTCAGGAACCACACTGAATAATGCTACATGCATTTTGCTGCCTACCAACCTGTGGCATGATACAAAACAACATTAGCTTGATGCTAGGGGTCAAACGGGTTAGCCAATTCACTGAAGATTACTGAAGGACGAGCACGTACCAAAGAATTGTAACCTCCATCTTTCTTTCCTAGAAACACACATGACATTGGAAAGGCAAGTGTGCTATGAAGAGAACATGTGCAACTACAGTGTTTCTCAGGGAGAATTGAGCCCTCAACTCTCTAAATCCCAATGAGCAAAACAAAGTTTCCCTTCAAGCCTTATTTTCAACAGTGCCTGCAGAGCACTGACCCTGCTGTTTCTTTCTCTATTTTGTATTTCCAAGGTGCTTTAGGAGGGAGATCCTTGAGTTGTTTCAACTTACCACATTGTAGAGGTTTAACAAAAGAAACCCTTCATCTCCCGTGACTCAGTATCCAGCTAATCCCAAAGCTGCACTGTTCACAACTCCCCAAACACACAGGCCATCCTCCTTGTACGTTTCTCATCCTAGTGCAGATCGGCCAGTACTAACAGCCCTGGAATGCTTTCTAGAGCTCAGGAAGCACACTGAATAAGGCTACATGGATTCTGCTGCATGCCAACCGGTGGCATGATACAAGAGGCACGTTAGCTTGAAGCTAGTGTTAAATGGGGTCGCCAAATCACTGAAGATTACTGAAGGATGAGCACCTATCAAAGATTTTCAACCTCCAAGTTTCTTTCCTAGAATCTCATTTGTCATCACAAAGGCAATTGTGCTAAGAACAGAACATGTGCCGCTAAAGTGTTTCTCAGGGAGGATTCAGCCCGCAACTCTCTAAAGACCAATGAAGAAAATAAAGTTTCCCTTCAAGCCTTATTTACAAAAGGTCCCGCAGAGCAATGACCCTGCTGTTTCATTCTCTATTTTGTACCACCAAGGTGCTTTAGAAGGGAGATACTTGAGTTGTTTCAAGTTACCACATTCTACAGGTTTAATAAAAATAGCCCTTCACCTCTCATGACTCGGCATCTACCTGTTCCCAACGCTACACTGCTCTCAACTCCCCAGACACACAGGCCGTCCTTATTTTACTTTTCTCATCATAGTACAGATCTGCCAGTACTAAGAGACCTGGAATGATTCCTAGTGTTTATAACCACACTGAATAAGCCTACATGGATTCTGCTGCATGCCAAACTGTGGAATGATACAAGAGGAACATTAGCTTGAGGCTAGTGGCCAAACGGTTTCGCCTATTCACTGAAGATTACCGAAGGATGAGCGCCAGCAAAGAATGGCAACCTCCAAGTTTCTTTCCTAGGAACTCACTTGTCATCACAAAGGCAATTGTGCCGTGAAGAGAACGTGTGCAGCTACAGTGTTTCTCAGGGAGAATTGAGCATGCAACTCTCTAAATCCCAATGAGGAAAATAAAGTCTCCCTTCAAGCCTTATTTTCAAAATGGTCCGCAGAGACTGCACCCTGCTATTTCTTTCTGTACTTTGTAAGTCAAGGGTGCTTTAGAAGGGAGATACTTCAGTTGTTTCAACTTGCCACAATCTAGAGGTTTACCCAAAGAAGCCCTTCACTACCCCTGACTCGGCATCTAGCTGTTCCCAACTCTGCATTGCTCACAAAGGCCCAAACACCCAAGCCGTCTTTCTTCTAATTTTCTCATCCTAGTGCAGACCCGGCACTTCTAAGAGACCTGGAATGCTTCCTAGAGCTCAAGAACCACACTGAATAACGCTACATGGATTCTGCTGCATGCCAACCTGTGGCATGATACAAAACAATGTTAGCTTGAGGCTAGTCCTCATTTGCGTTCACCAATTCACTGAAGGACGAGCACCTAGCAAAGAATGGCACCTTCCAATTTCCTTGCCTACAAACTCACTTGTCATCACAAAGGCAATTGTGGTATGAATAGAACATGTGCAACTACAGGGTATGTCAGGGAAATTGAGCCCGCATCTCTCTAAAAACCATGAAGAAAATAAAGTTTCCCTTCAAGCCTTATTTACAAAAGAGCTCACAGAGAATTAACCCTGTTGTTTCTTTCTCTATTTCGTACCACCAAGGTGCCTTAGAAGGGAAATACCTGAGTTGTTTAAAGTTACCACATTCTAGAGGTTTAACAAAAGAAGCCCTTCACCTCCCATGACTCGGCAACTACCTTTTCCCAACACTGAACTGCTCATAACATCCAATACACACAGGCAGTCCTTGTATGTGTCTCATTCCAATGCGGACCCGCCAGTATTAAGAGTCCTGGAATGGGGGAGATTAACCAAGATGGCGGAGTAGAAGGACGTGCTCTCACTCCCTCTTGCGAGAGCACCAGAATCACAACCGGCTCCTGGACAATCATTGACAGGAAGACCCTGGACTTCACCAAGGAGAATACCCCACGTCCAAGGACAGAAGAGAAGCCACAGTGAGACGGTAGGAGGGGCGCAATCAGAGTAAAATCAAATCCCATAACTGCTGGGTGGGTGACTCACAGACTGGCGAACACTTATACCACAGAAGTCCACCCACTGGAGTGAAGGTTCTGAGCCCCACGTCAGGCTTCCCAACCTGGGGGTCCGGCAACGCGAGGAGGAATTCCTAGAGAATCAGACTTTGAAGTCTAGTGGGAATTGATTGCAGGACTGTGACAGGACTGGGGGAAACAGAGACCCCACTCTTGGAGGGCACACACAAAGTAATGTGTGCATCGGGACCCAGGGGAAGGAGCAGTGACCCTGGGGGAGACTGAACCAGACGTACCTGCTGGTGTTGGGGGGTCTCCTGCAGAGGCGAGTGGTGGCTCTGTTTCACCGTGGGGATAAGGACACTGGCAGCAGAGGTCCTGGGAAGTTCTCCTTGGCGTGAGCCCTCCCAGTGTCTGCCATTAACCCCACCAAAGAGCACGGGTAGGCTCCAGTGTTGGGTTGCCTCAGGCAAAACAACCAACAGGGAGGGAACATAGCCCCACCCATCAACAGTCAAGTGGATTAAGGTTTTACTGAGCTCTGACCACCACAGCAACAGGGAGGGAACCCAGGCCCACCCATCAACAGTCAAGTGGATTAAGGTTTTACTGAGCTCTGACCGCCACAGCAACAGTCAGCTCTACCCACCACCAGAGCCTCCCATCAAGCCTCTTAGATAGCGTCAACCACCAGAGGGCAGACAACAGAAGCAAGAAAAACTACAATCCTGCAGCCTGTGGACCAAAAACCACAGTTACATAAAGACAGAGAAGATGAAAAGGCAGAGGGCTATGTACCAGATGAAGGAACAAGAAAAAACCCCAGAAAAACAACTAAATGAAGTGGAGATAGGCAACCTTCCAGAAAAAGAATTCAGAATAATGATAGTGAAGATGATCCAGGACCTCGGAATAAGAATGGAGGCAAAGATTGAGAAGATGCAAGAAATGATTAACAAAGACCTAGAAGAATTAAAGAACAAACAAACAGAGATGACCAATACAATAACTGAAATGAAAACTACACTAGAAGGAATCAATAGCAGAATAACTGAGGCAGAAGAACGGATAAGTGACCTGGAAGACAGAATGGTGGAATTCACGGCTGCGGAACAGACTAAAGAAAAAAGAATAAAAAGAAATGAAGATAGCCTAAGAGACCTCTGGGACAACATTAAACGCAACAACATTCGCATTATAGGGGTCCCAGAAGGAGAAGAGAGAGAGAAAGGACCAGAGAAAATATTTGAAGAGATTATAGTCGAAAACTTCCCTAACATGGGAAAGGAAATACCCACCCAAGTCCAGGAAGCACAGAGAGTCCCATACAGGATAAACCCAAGGAGAAACACGCCGAGACACATAGTAATCAAATTGGCAAAAATTAAAGACAAAGAAAAATTACTGAAAGCAGCAAGGGAAAAACGACAAATAACATACAAGGGAACTCCCATAAGGTTAACAGCTGATTTCTCAGCAGAAACTCTGCAAGCCAGAAGGGAGTGGCATGATATACTTAAAGTGATGAAAGGGAAGAACCTACAACCAAGATTACTCTACCCGGCAAGGATCTCATTTAGATTTGATGGAGAAATCAAAAGCTTTACAGACAAGCAAAAGCTAAGAGAATTCAGCACCACCAAACCAGCTCTACAACAAATGCTAAAGGAACTTCTCTAAGTGGGAAACACAAGAGAAGAAAAGGACCTACAAAAACAAACCCAAAACAATTAAGAAAATGGTCATAGGAACATACATATCGATAATTACCTTAAACGTGAATGGATTAAATGCCCCAACCAAAAGACATAGACTGGCTGAATGGATACAAAAACAAGACCCATATATATGCTGTCTACAAGAGACCCACTTCAGACCTAGGGACACATACAGACTGAAAGTGAGGGGATGGAAAAAGATATTCCATGCAAATGGAAATCAAAAGAAAGCTGGAGTAGCTATACTCATATCAGATAAAATAGACTTTAAAATAAAGAATGTTACAAGAGACAAGGAAGGACACTACATAATGATCCAGGGATCAATCCAAGAAGAAGATATAACAATTATAAATATATATGCACCCAACATAGGAGCACCTCAATACATAAGGCAACTGCTAACAGCTCTAAAAGAGGAAATCGACAGTAACACAATAATAGTGGGGGACTTTAACACCTCACTTACACCAATGGACAGATCATCCAAAATGAAAATAAATAGGGAAACAGAAGCTTTAAATGACACAATAGACCAGATAGATTTAATTGATATATATAGGACATTCCATCCAAAAACGGCAGATTACACGTTCTTCTCAAGTGCACACGGAACATTCTCCAGGATAGATCACATCTTGGGTCACAAATCAAGCCTCAGTAAATTTAAGAAAATTGAAATCATATCAAGCATCTTTTCTGACCACAACGCTATGAGATTAGAAATGAATTACAGGGAAAAAAACGTAAAAAAGACAAACACATGGAGGCTAAACAATACGTTACTAAATAACCAAGAGATCACTGAAGAAATCAAACAGGAAATAAAAAAATACCTAGAGACAAATGACAATGAAAACACGACGACCCAAAACCTATGGGATGCAGCAAAAGCGGTTCTAAGAGGGAAGTTTATAGCTATACAAGCCTACCTAAATAAACAAGAAAAATCTCAAGTAAACAATCTAACATTACACCTAAAGAAACTAGAGAAAGAAGAACAAACAAAACCCAAAGTTAGCAGAAGGAAAGAAATCATAAAGATCAGAGCAGAAATAAATGAAATAGAAACAAAGAAAACAATAACAAAGATCAATAAAACTAAAAGTTGGTTCTTTGAGAAGATAAACAAAATTGAGAAGCCATTAGCCAGACTCATCAAGAAAAAGAGGGAGAGGACTCAAATCAATAAAATCAGAAATGAAAAAGGAGAAGTTACAACAGACACCGCAGAAATACAAAACATCCTAAGAGACTACTACAAGCAACTTTATGCCAATAAAATGGACAACCTGGAAGAAATGGACAAATTCTTAGAAAGGTATAACCTTCCAAGACTGAATCAGGAAGAAACAGAAAATATCAACAGACCAATCACAAGTAATGAAATTGAAACTGTGATTAAAAATCTTCCAACAAACAGAAGTCCAGGACCAGATGGCTTCACAGGTGAATTCTATCAAACATTTAGAGAAGTGCTAACACCCATCCTTCTCAAACTCTTCCAAAAAATTGCAGAGGAAGGAACTCTCCCAAATTCATTCTATGAGGCCACCATCACCCTGATACCAAAACCAGACAAAGACACTACAAAAAAAGAAAATCACAGACCAATATCAGTGATGAATATAGATGCAAAAATCCTCAACAAAATACTAGCAAACAGAATCCAACAACACATTAAAAGGATCATACACCACGATCAAGTGGGATTTATCCCAGGGATGCAAGGATTCTTCAATATACGCAAATCAATCAATGTGATACACCATATTAACAAATTGAAGAAGAAAAACCATATGATCATCTCAATAGATGCAGAAAAAGCTTTTGACAAAATTCAACACCCATTTATGATAAAAACTCTCCAGAAAGTGGGCATAGAGGGAACCTACCTCAACATAATAAAGGCCATATATGACAAACCCACAGCAAACATCATTCTCAATGGTGAAAAACTGAAAGCATTTCCTCTAAGATCAGGAACGAGACAAGGATGTCCACTCTCACCACTATTATTCAACATAGTTCTGGAAGTCCTAGCCACGGCAATCAGAGAAGAAAAAGAAATAAAAGGAATACAAATTGGAAAAGAAGAAGTAAAACTGTCACTGTTTGCGGATGACATGATACTATACATAGAGAATCCTAAAACTGCCACCAGAAAACTGCTAGAGCTAATTAATGAATATGGTAAAGTTGCAGGTTACAAAATTAATGCACAGAAATCTCTTGCATTCCTATACACTAATGATGAAAAATCTGAAAGAGAAATTATGGAAACACTCCCATTTACCATTGCAACAAAAAGAATAAAATACCTAGGAATAAACCTACCTAGGGAGACAAAAGACCTGTATGCAGAAAACTATAAGACACTGATGAAAGAAATTAAAGATGATACCAACAGATGGAGAGATATACCATGTTCTTGGATTGGAAGAATCAACATTGTGAAAATGAGTATACTACCCAAAGCAATCTACAGATTCAATGCAATCCCTATCAAATTACCAATGGCATTTTTTACGGAGCTAGAACAAATCATCTTAAAATTTGTATGGAGACACAAAAGACCCCGAATAGCCAAAGCAGTCTTGAGGCAAAAAAATGGAGCTGGAGGAATCAGACTCCCTGACTTCAGACTATACTACAAAGCTACAGTAATCAAGACAATATGGTACTGGCACAAAAACAGAAACATAGATCAATGGAACAAGATAGAAAGCCCAGAGATTAACCCACGCACCTATGGTCAACTAATCTATGACAAAGGAGGCAAAGATATACAATGGAGAAAAGACAGTCTCTTCAATAAGTGGTGCTGGGAAAACTGGACAGCTACATGTAAAAGAATGAAATTAGAATACTCCCTAACACCATACACAAAAATAAACTCAAAATGGATTAGAGACCTAAATATAAGACTGGCCACTATAAAACTCTTAGAGGAAAACATAGGAAGAACACTCTTTGACATAAATCACAGCAAGATCTTTTTCAATCCACCTCCTAGAGTAATGGAAATAAAAACAAAAATAAACAAGTGGGACCTAATGAAACTTCAAAGCTTTTGCACAGCAAAGGAAACCATAAACAAGACGAAAAGACAACCCTCAGAATGGGAGAAAATATTTGCAAATGAATTAACGGACAAAGGATTAATCTCCAAAATATATAAACAGCTCATTCAGCTAAATATTAAAGAAACAAACACCCCAATCCAAAAATGGGCAGAAGACCTAAATAGACATTTCTCCAAAGAAGACATACAGACGGCCACGAAGCACATGAAAAGATGCTCAACATCACTAATTATTAGAGAAATGCAAATCAAAACTACAATGAGGTATCACCTCACTCCTGTTAGAATGGGCATCATCAGAAAATCTACAAACAACAAATGCTGGAGAGGGTGTGGAGAAAAGGGAACCCTCTTGCACTGTTGGTGGGAATGTAAATTGATACAGCCACTATGGAGAACAATATGGAGGTTCCTTAAAAAACTAAAAATAGAATTACCATATGACCCAGCAATCCCACTACTGGGCATATACCCAGAGAAAATCGTAATTCAAAAAGGCACATGCACCCGAATGTTCATTGCAGCACTATTTACAATAGCCAGGTCATGGAAGCAACCTAAATGCCCATCAACAGACGAATGGATAAAGAAGTTGTGGTACATATATACAATGGAATATTACTCAGCCATAAAAAGGAACGAAATTGAGTCATTTGTTGAGAAGTGGATGGATCTAGAGACTGTCATACAGAGTGAAGTAAGTCAGAAAGAGAAAAACAAATATCGTATATTAATGCATGTATGTGGAACCTAGAAAAATGGTACAGATGAGCCAGTTTGCAGGGCAGAAGTTGAGACACAGATGTAGAGTATGGGCATATGGACACCAAGGGGGGAAAACTGCGATGAGGTGGGGATGGTGGTGTGCTGAATTGGGCGATTGGGATTGACATGTATACACTGATGTGTATAAAACTGATGCCTAATAAGAACCTGCAGTATAAAAAAACAAACAAAACAACTAATACTAAACTTTCATTGGGTTATTTGTATGGAAATATGTTAATATAAATGTTTCAGACATTACATGAAATTTCTAAAAATCTTATATTTGTATTTGTATGGAAATATGTATGGAAATATGTTAATATAAATGTTTCAGACATTACAGGAAATTTCTAAAAATCTTATATTTGTATTTGTATGGAAATATGTATGGAAATATGTTAATATAAATGTTTCAGACATTACAGGAAACGTCTAAAAATCTTATATGTTCTGGTATAATGTTATAAGTAATAATCCTAGTTATTACTTTAAAATGTATATCTCAGAAATAACTAATTTTCTTGTCAACTGCATTATTATGAACTTTCATCAAATCTTTAACCATGGTCATTTTTAAGTCTTTTGTCATTTACAGACAGTTCAGGGTGTACTCTGATGATTTTGCAAATATGTTCCTATAAAAGGGTTTCATCTTCAAGAAATTCATGGAAAAGACTCTGACAAGTACAGGTTTCTGGTAACTGACTGTACTGCTGAACTGAATGAATAAGCATTTTCAGAACTCTAATGAAAAACTGATGAACTCATAAAAGTGCTAACAAAAGATCAAGATGAAAAAAAATTAATTACATAGGACTGAGTGAACTGATGAGGATGAGTATAATTTTTGTGACTTTCTGTCTGAATTAAAAAAAGAAAAATCCCACAAGGACTCAGAGGCAAAGAATATACAAATCAATTTTCAGTGCAAAGTAAAGGAGCTGTTACAGTGGAGGATTACTGGACTGAATGTCAATAATATGACATAGCAGGAGCGGGTTTCATGTTTGGTAATTGCAATCATTGCTTTTGTTGTGGTCATCCATGTACAATGCTCGGTGTCACTCTATTATCTCTTGTAAAAATAAAATACACTGTGTGTGTGTGAGAAAAAAAAAAAAAAGAGTCCTGGAATGGTTTCTGGAGATCAGGAACCAACTTGAACAAATCTACATGGATTCTGCTGCATGCCAACCTGTGGCATGATAAAAAACAATGTTAGCTTGATGCTAGTGGTCAAACGGGTTAGCCAATTCACTGAAGATTACTGAAGGACGAGCACATACCAAAGAATTGCAACCTCCAACTTTCTTTGCTAGTAACACACATGACATCGGAAAGGCAAGTGTGCTATGAAGAGAACATGTGCAACTACAGTGTTTCTCAGGGAGAATTGAGCCCGCATCTCTCTAAATCCCAATGAGGAAAACAAAGTTCCCTTCAAGCCTTATTTTCAACAGTACCTGCAGAGCACTGTCCCTGCTGTTTCTTTCACTATTTTGTATTTCCAAGGTGATTTAGAAGGGAGATCCTTGAGTTGTTGCAACTTACCACATTCCAGAGGTTTAACAAAAGAAGCCCTTCATCTCCCATGATTCACTATGTAGCTGTTCCCAAAGCTGCACTGTTCACAACTTCCCAAACACACAGGCCGTGCTCCTTGTACATTTCTCATCCTAGTGCTGATCCGCCACTACTAAGAGACCTGGAAGGCTTCCTAGAGCACAAGAACCACACTGAATAAGGCTACATGGATTCTGCTGCATGCCAACTGGTGGCATGATACAAGAGGCACGTTAGCTTGAGGCTAGAGTTAAATGGGGTCGCCAATTCACTGAAATTTACTGAAGGAAGAGCACCTACCAAAGATTTTCAATCTCCAAGTTTCTTTCCTAGAAACTCATTTGTCATCACAAAGGCAATTGTGCTAAGAACAGAACATGTGCCGCTAAAGTGTTTCTCAGGGAGGATTCAGCCCGCAACTCTCTAAAGACCAATGAAGAAAATAAAGTTTCCCTTCAAGACTTAATTACAAAAGGGGCCGCAGAGCAATGACCCTGCTGTTTCATTCTCTATTTTGTACCACCAAGGTGCTTTAGAAGGGAGATACTTGAGTTGTTTCAAGCTACCACATTCTACAGGTTTAATAAAAATAGCCCTTCACCTCTCATGACTCGGCATCTAGCAGTTCCCAACGCTACACTGCTCAAACTCCCCAGACACACAGGCCGTCCTTATTTTACTTTTCTCATCATAGTACAGATCTGCCAGTACTAAGAGACCTGGAATGATTCCTAGAGTTTATAACCACACTGAATAAGCCTACATGGATTCTCCTGCATGCCAACCTGTGGAATGATACAAGAGGAGCTTTAGCTTGAGGCTAGGTGTCAAACGGGTTCGCCTATTCACTGAAGATTACCGAAGGATGAGCACCAGCAAAGAATGGCAACCGCCAAATTTCTTTCCTAGAAACTCACTTGTCATCACAAAGGCAATTGTGCCGTGAAGAGAACGTGTGCAGCTACAGTGTTTCTCAGGGAGAATTGAGCATGCAACTCTCTAAATCCCAAGGAGGAAAATAAAGTTTCCCTTCAAGCCTTATTTTCAAAAGGGTCCACAGAGAGTGGACCCTGCTATTTCTTTCTGTACTTTGTAACTCAAGGTTGATTTAGAAAGGAGATACGTCAGTTGTTTCAACTTGCCACAATCTAGAGGTTTACCCAAAGAAGCCCTTCACTACCCCTGACTCGACATCTAGCTCTTCCCAACTCTGCATTGCTCACAAAGGCCGAAACACCCAGGCCATCTTTCTTCTAATTTTCTCATCCTAGTGCAGACCCGGCACTTCTAAGAGACCTGGAATGCTTCCTAGATCTCAAGAACCACACTGAATAACGCTACATGGATTCTGCTGCATGCCAACTGGTGCCATGATACAAGAGGCACGTTAGCTTGAGGCTGGAGTTAAATGGGGTCACCAATTCACTGAAGTTTACTGAAGGATGAGCACCTACCACAGATTTTCAAGCTCCAAGGTTCTTTCCTAGAAACTCACTTGTCATCACAAAGGCAATTGTGCTAAGAACAGAACATGTGCCACTAAAGTGTTTCTCAGGGAGGATTCATCCGCAACTCTCAATATCCCAATGAGGAAAATAAAGTTTCCCTTCAAGCCTTATTTACAAAAGAGCCCACAGAGAATTAACCCTGCTGTTTCTTTCTCTATTTCGTACCACCAAGGTGCTTTAGAAGGGAGATACCTGAGTTGTTTCAAGTTACCACATTCTAGAGGTTTATCAAAAGAAGCTCTTCACCTCCCATGACTCGGCAACTACCTGTTCCCAACACTGAACTGCTCATAACATCCAAAACACACAGGCAGTCCTTCTTGTATGTGACTCATCCCAATGCAGACCCGCCAGTATTAAGAGTCCTGGAATGGTTTCTGGAGCTCAGGAACCAACTTGAATAAAGCTACATGGATTCTGCTGCATGCCAACCTGTGGCATGATACAAAACAATGTTAGCTTGATGCTAGGGGTCAAATGGGTTAGCCAATTCACTGAAGATTACTGAAGGACGAGCACGTACCAAAGAATTGCCACCTCCAACTTTCTATGCTACTAACACACATGACATCGGAAAGGCAATTGTGCTATGAAGAGAACATGTGCAAGTACAGTGTTTCTCAGGGAGAATTGAGCCCTCAACTCTCTAAATCCCAATGAGGAAAACAAAGTTTCCCTTCAAGCCTTATTTTCAGCAGTGCCTGCAGAGCACTGTCCCTGCTGTTTCTTTCACTATTTTGTATTTCCAAGGTGATATAGAAGGGAGATCCTTGAGTTGTTTCAAGTTACCACATTCTAGAGGTTTAACAAAAGAAGCCCTTCATCTCCCATGACTCACTATCTAGCTGTTCCCAAAGCTGCACTATTCACAACTTCCCAAACACACAGGCCGTGCTCCTTGTACATTTCTCATCCTAATACAGATCCGCCAGTACTAAGAGACTTGGAATGCTTCCTAGAGCTCAAGAACCACACTGAATAAGGCTGCATGGATTCTGCTGCATGCCAACTGGTGGCATGAGACAAGAGCGACGTCAGCTTGCGGCTAGAGTTAAATGGGGTCACCAATTCACTGAAGTTTACTGAAGGATGAGCACGTACCAAAGATTTTCAACCTCCAAGTTTCTTTCCTAGAAACTCACTTGTCATCACAAAGGCAATTGTGCTAAGAACAGAACATGTGCCGCTAAAGTGTTTCTCAGGGAGGATTCAGCCCGCAACTCTCTAAAGACCAATGAAGAAAATAAAGTTACCCTTCAAGCATTATTTACAAAAGGGCCCGCAGAGCATTGACCCTGCTGTTTCATTCTCTATTTTGTACCACCAAGGTGCTTTAGAAGGGAGATACTTGAGTTGTTTCAAGTTACCACATTCTACAGGTTTAATAAAAATAGCCCTTCACCTCTCATGACTCGGCATCTAGCTGTTCCCAACGCTACACTGCTCTCAACTCCCCAGACACACAGGCCGTCCTTCTTGTACTTTGCTCATCATAGTGCAGATCCGCCAGTACTAAGAGACCTGGAATGATTCCTAGAGTTTATAAACACACTGAATAAGCCTACATGGATTCTGCTGCATGCCGACCTGTGGAATGATACAAGAGGAGCTTTAGCTTGAGGCTAGGTGTCAAACGGGTTCGCCTATTCACTGAAGATTACCGAAGGATGAGCACCAGCAAAGAATGGCAACCTCCAAGTTTCTTTCCTACAAACTCACTTGTCATCACAAAGGCAATTGTGCCGTGAAGAGAACGTGTGCAGCTACAGTGTTTCTCAGTGAGAATTGAGCATGCAACTCTCTAAATCCCAATGAGGAAAATAAAGTTTCCCTTCAAGCCTTATTTTCAAAAGGGTCCGCAGAGACTGGACCCTGCTATTTCTTTCTGTACTTTGTAACTCAAGGGTGCTTTAGAAGGGAGGTACTTCAGTTGTTTCAACTTGCCACAATCTGGAGGTTTACCCAAAGAAGCGCTTCACTACCCCTGACTCGGCATCTAGCTGTTCCCAACTCTGCACTGCTCACAAATGCCCAAACACCCAAGCCGTCTTTCTTCTAATTTTCTCATCCTAGTGCAGACCCGGCACTTCTAAGAGACCTGGAATGCTTCCTAGAGCTCAAGAACCACACTGAATAACGCTACATGGATTCTGCTGCATGCCAACCTGTGGCATGATACAAAACAACGTTAGCTTGAGGCTAGTCGTCATTTGCGTTTACCAATTCACTGAAGGACGAGCACCTAGCAAAGAATGGCACCTTCCAATTTCCTTGCATAGAAACTCACTTGTCATCACAAAGGCAATTGTGGTACGAAGAGAACATGTGCAACTACAGGGTATGTCAGGGAAATTGAGCCCGCAACTCTCTAAAACCATGAAGAAAATAACGTTTCCCTTCAAGACTTATTTACAAAAGGGACCACAGAGCATTGACCCTGCTGTTTCTTTCTCTATTTTGTACCAACAAGGTGCTTTAGAAGGGAGATCCTTGAGTTGTTTCAACTTACCACATTC
The DNA here is from genome assembly GCF_949987535.1 of Balaenoptera acutorostrata. Lineage (NCBI taxonomy): Eukaryota > Metazoa > Chordata > Mammalia > Artiodactyla > Balaenopteridae > Balaenoptera > Balaenoptera acutorostrata. The sequence goes on along the minus strand of NW_026646529.1, from coordinate 606,842 downwards.
TAGAGGTTTAACAAAAGAAGCCCTTCATCTCCCATGACTCACTATCTAGCTGTTCCCAAAGCTGCACTGTTCACAACTCCCCAAACACACAGGCCGTCCTTCTTGTACTTTTCTCATCATAGTGCAGATACGCCAGTACTAAGAGACCTGGAATGCTTTCTAGAGCTCAGGAACCACACTGAATAATGCTACATGCATTTTGCTGCCTGCCAACCTGTGGCATGATACAAAACAACATTAGCTTGATGCTAGGGGTCAAACGGGTTAGCCAATTCACTGAAGATTACTGAAGGACGAGCACGTACCAAAGAATTGTAACCTCCAACTTTCTTTCCGAGAAACACACATGACATTGGAAAGGCAAGTGTGCTATGAAGAGAACATGTGCAACTACAGTGTTTCTCAAGGAGAATTGAGCCCTCAACTCTCTAAATCCCAATGAGGAAAACAAAGTTTCCCTTCAAGCCTTATTTTCAACAGTGCCTGCAGAGCACAGACCCTGCTGTTTCTTTCTCTATTTTGTATTTCCAAGGTGCTTTAGGAGGGAGATCCTTGAGTTGTTTCAACTTACCACATTGTAGAGGTTTAACAAAAGAAACCCTTCATCTCCCGTGACTCAGTATCCAGCTAATCCCAAAGCTGCACTGTTCACAACTCCCCAAACACACAGGCCATCCTCCTTGTACGTTTCTCATCCTACTGCAGATCCGCCAGTACTAACAGACCTGGAATGCTTCCTAGAGCTCTGGAAGCACACTGAATGAGGCTACATGGATTCTGCTACATGCCAACCGGTGGCATGATACAAGAGGCACGTTAGCTTGAGGCTACTGTTAAATGAGGTCGCCAATTCACTGAAGATTACTGAAGGATGAGCACCTACCAAAGATTTTCAACCTCCAAGTTTCTTTCCTAGAAACTCATTTGTCATCACAAAGGCAATTGTGCTAAGAACAGAACATGTGCCGCTAAAGTGTTTCTCAGGGAGGATTCAGCCCGCAACTCTCTAAAGACCAATGAAGAAAATAAAGTTTCCCTTCAAGCCTTATTTACAAAAGGTCCCGCAGAGCAATGACCCTGCTGTTTCATTCTCTATTTTGTACCACCAAGGTGCTTTAGAAGGGAGAAACTTGAGTTGTTTCAAGTTACCACATTCTACAGGTTTAATAGAAATAGCCCTTCACCTCTCATGACTCGGCATCTAGCTGTTCCCAACGCTACACTGCTCTCAACTCCCCAGACACACAGGCCGTCCTTATTTTACTTTTCTCATCATAGTACAGATCTGCCAGTACTAAGAGACCTGGAATGATTCCTAGAGTTTATAACCACACTGAATAAGCCTACATGGATTCTGCTGCATGCCGACCTGTGGAATGATACAAGAGGAACTTTAGCTTGAGGCTAGTGGTCAAACGGGTTCGCCTATTCACTGAAGATTACCGAAGGATGAGCACCAGCAAAGAATGGCAACCTCCAAGTTTCTTCCCTAGAAACTCACTTGTCATCACAAAGGCAATTGTGCCGTGAAGAGAACGTGTGCAGCTACAGTGTTTCTCAGGGAGAATTGAGCATGCAACTCTCTAAATCCCAATGAGGAAAATAAAGTTTCCGTTCAAGCCTTATTTTCAAAAAGGGTCCACAGAGAGTGGACCCTGCTATATCTTTCTGTACTTTGTAACTCAAGGGTGATTTAGAAAGGAGATACTTCAGTTGTTTCAACTTGCCACAATCTAGAGGTTTACCCAAAGAAGCCCTTCACTACCCCTGACTCGACATCTAGCTGTTCCCAACTCTGCATTGCTCACAAAGGCCCAAACACCCAGGCCATCTTTCTTCTAATTTTCTCATCCTAGTGCAGACCCGGCACTTCTAAGAGACCTGGAATGCTTCCTACAGCTCAAGAACCACACTGAATAACGCTACATGGATTCTGCTGCATGCCAACCTGTGGCATGATACAAAACAACGTTAGCTTGAGGCTAGTCGTCATTTGCGTTCACCAATTAACTGAAGGACGAGCACCTAGCAAAGAATGGCACCTTCCAATTTCCTTGCATAGAAACTCACTTGTCATCACAAAGGCAATTGTGGTATGAAGAGAACATGTGCAACTACAGGGTATGTCATTGAAATTGAGCCCGCATCTCGCTATAAACCTTGAAGAAAATAAAGTTTCCCTTCAAGCCTTATTTACAAAAGAGCCCACAGAGAATTAACCCTGCTGTTTCTTTCTCTATTTCGTACCACCAAGGTGCTTTAGAAGGGTGATACCTGAGTTGTTTCAAGTTACCACTTTCTAGAGGTTTAACAAAAGAAGCCCTTCACCTCCAATGACTCGGCAACTACCTTTTCCCAACACTGAACTGCTCATAACATCCAAAACACACAGGCAGTCCTTCTTGTATGTGTCTCATCCCAATGCAGACACGCCAGTATTAAGAGTCCTGGAATGGTTTCTGGAGCTCAGGAACCAACTTGAACAAATCTACATGGATTCTGCTGCATGCCAACCTGTGGCATGATACAAAACAATGTTAGCTTGATGCTAGGGGTCAAACGGGTTAGCCAATTCACTGAAGATTACTGAAGGACGAGCACATACCAAAGAATTGCAACCTCCAACTTTCTTTGCTAGTAACACACATGACATCGGAAAGGCAATTGTGCTATGAAGAGAACATGTGCAACTACAGTGTTTCTCAGGGAGAATTGAGCCCGCATCTCTCTAAATCCCAATGAGGAAAACAAAGTTTCCCTTCAAGCCTTATTTTCAACAGTGCCTCCAGAGCACTGACCCTGCTGTTTCTTTCTCTATTTTCTATTTCCAAGGTGATTTAGGAGGGAGATCCTTGAGTTGTTTCAACTTATCACTTTCTAGAGGTTTAACAAAAGAAGCCCTTCATCTCCCATGACTCACTATCTAGCTGTGCCAAAGCTGCACTGTTCACAACTTCCCAAACACACAGGCCGTGCTCCTTGTACATTTCTCATCCTACTGCAGATCCGCCAGTACTAACAGACCTGGAATGCTTCCTAGAGCTCAAGAACCACACTGAATAAGGCTACATGGATTCTGTTGCATGCCAACTGGTGGCAAGATACAAGAGCGACATCAGCTTGAGGCTAGAGTTAAATGGGGTCGCCAATTCACTGAAGTTTACTGAAGGATGAGCACCTACCACAGATTTTCAACCTCCAAGTTTCTTTCCTAGAAACTCACTTGTCATCACAAAGGCAATTGTGCTAAGAACAGAACATGTGCCGCTAAAGTGTTTCTCAGGGAGGATTCAGCCCGCAACTCTCTAAAGACCAATGAAGAAAATAAAGGTTCCCTTCAAGCCTTATTTACAAAAGGGCCCTCAGAGCAATGACCCTGCTGTTTCATTCTCTCTTTTGTACCACCAAGGTGCTTTAGAAGGGAGATACTTGAGTTGTTTCAAGTTACCACATTGTACAGGTTTAATAAAAATAGCCCTTCGGGCTTCCCTGGTGGCGCAGTGGTTGGGAGTCTGCCTGCTAATGCAGGGGACGCGGGTTCGAGCCCTGGTCTGGGAAGATCCCACATGCCGCGGAGCGGCTGGGCCCGTGAGCCACAATTACTGAGCCTGCGCGTCTGGAGCTGTGCTCCGCAACAGGAGGGGCCGCGATGGTGAGAGGGCCGCGCACCGTGATGAGGAGTGGCCCCCGCTTGCCACAACTAGAGAAGGCCCTAGCACAGAAACGAAGACCCAACATAGCAATCAATCAATTAATCAATAAAAAAATAAATCTTTAAAAAAATAAAAAATAAAAAAAATAAAATAAAATAAAAATAGCCCTTCACCTCTCATGACTCGGCATCTAGCTGTTCCCAACGCTACACTGCTCTCAACTCCCCAGACACACAGGCCGTCCTTATTTTACTTTTCTCATCATAGTACAGATCCGCCAGGAGTAAGAGACCTGGAATGATTCCTACAGCTCAGGAACCACACTGAATAATGCTACATGCATTTTGCTGCCTGCCAACCTGTGGCATGATACAAAACAACATTAGCTTGATGCTAGGGGTCAAACGGGTTAGCCAATTCACTGAAGATTACTGAAGGACGAGCACGTACCAAAGAATTGTAACCTCCAACTTTCTTTCCGAGAAACACACATGACATTGGAAAGGCAAGTGTGCTATGAAGAGAACATGTGCAACTACAGTGTTTCTCAGGGAGAATTGAGCCCTCAACTCTCTAAATCCCAATGAGGAAAACAAAGTTTCCCTTCAAGCCTTATTTTCAACAGTGCCTGCAGAGCACTGACCCTGCTGTTTCTTTCTCTATTTTGTATTTCCAACGTGCTTTAGGAGGGAGATCCTTGAGTTGTTTCAACTTACCACATTGTAGAGGTTTAACAAAAGAAACCCTTCATCTCCCGTGACTCAGTATCCAGCTAATCCCAAAGCTGCACTGTTCACAACTCCTCAAACACACAGGCCATCCTCCTTGTACGTTTCTCATCCTACTGCAGATCCGCCAGTACTAACAGACCTGGAATGCTTCCTAGAGCTCTGGAAGCACACTGAATGAGGCTACATGGATTCTGCTGCAGGCCAACCGGTGGCATGATACAAGAGGCACGTTAGCTTGAGGCTACTGTTAAATGAGGTCGCCAATTCACTGAAGATTACTGAAGGATGAGCACCTACCAAAGATTTTCAACCTCCAAGTTTCTTTCCTAGAAACTCATTTGTCATCACAAAGGCAATTGTGCTAAGAACAGAACATGTGCCGCTAAAGTGTTTCTCAGGGAGGATTCAGCCCGCAACTCTCTAAAGACCAATGAAGAAAATAAAGTTTCCCTTCAAGCCTTATTTACAAAAGGTCCCGCAGAGCAATGACCCTGCTGTTTCATTCTCTATTCTGTACCACCAAGGTGCTTTAGAAGGGAGATATTTGAGTTGTTTCAAGTTACCACATTCTACAGGTTTAATAGAAATAGCCCTTCACCTCTCATGACTCGGCATCTAGCTGTTCCCAACGCTACACTGCTCTCAACTCCCCAGACACACAGGCCGTCCTTATTTTACTTTTCTCATCATAGTGCAAATCTGCCAGTACTAAGAGACCTGGAATGATTCCTAGAGTTTATAACCACACTGAATAAGCCTACATGGATTCTGCTGCATGCCAACCTGTGGAATGATACAAGAGGAACTTTAGCTTGAGGCTAGTGGTCAAACGGGTTCGCCTATTCACTGAAGATTACCGAAGGATGAGCACCAGCAAAGAATGGCAACCTCCAAGTTTCTTTCCTAGAAACTCACTTGTCATCACAAAGGCAATTGTGCCGTGAAGAGAACGTGTGCAGCTACAGTGTTTCTCAGGGAGAATTGAGCATGCAACTCTCTAAATCCCAATGAGGAAAATAAAGTTTCCCTTCAAGCCTTATTTTCAAAAGGGTCCACAGAGAGTGGACCCTGCTATTTCTTTCTGTACTTTGTAACTCAAGGATGCTTTAGAAAGGAGATACTTCAGTTGTTTCAACTTGCCACAATCTAGAGGTTTACCCAAAGAAGCCCTTCCCTACCCCTGACTCGGCATCAAGCTGTTCCCAGCTCTGCATTGCTCACAATGGCCCAAACACCCAGGCCATCTTTCTTCTAATTTTCTCATCCTAGTGCAGACCCGGCACTTCTAAGAGACCTGGAATGCTTCCTAGAGCTCAAGAACCACACTGAATAACGCTACATGGATTCTGCTGCATGCCAACCTGTGGCATGATACAAAACAACGTTAGCTTGAGGCTAGTCGTCATTTGTGTTCACCAATTAACTGAAGGACGAGCACCTAGCAAAGAATGGCACCTTCCAATTTCCTTGCATAGAAACTCACTTGTCATCACAAAGGCAATTGTGGTATGAAGAGAACATGTGCAACTACAGGGTATGTCAGGGAAATTGAGGCCGCATCTCTCTAAAAACCATGAAGAAAATAGTTTCCCTTCAAGCCTTATTTACAAAAGAGCCCACAGAGAATTAACCCTGCTGTTTCTTTCTCTATTTCGTACCACCAAGGTGCTTTAGAAGGGTGATACCTGAGTTGTTTCAAGTTACCACTTTCTAGAGGTTTAACAAAAGAAGCCCTTCACCTCCAATGACTCGGCAACTACCTTTTCCCAACACTGAACTGCTCATAACATCCAAAACACACAGGCAGTCCTTCTTGTATGTGTCTCATCCCAATGCAGACACGCCAGTATTAAGAGTCCTGGAATGGTTTCTGGAGCTCAGGAACCAACTTGAACAAATCTACATGGATTCTGCTGCATGCCAACCTGTGGCATGATACAAAACAATGTTAGCTTGATGCTAGGGGTCAAACGGGTTAGCCAATTCACTGAAGATTACTGAAGGACGAGCACATACCAAAGAATTGCAACCTCCAACTTTCTTTGCTAGTAACACACATGACATCGGAAAGGCAATTGTGCTATGAAGAGAACATGTGCAACTACAGTGTTTCTCAGGGAGAATTGAGCCCGCATCTCTCTAAATCCCAATGAGGAAAACAAAGTTTCCCTTCAAGCCTTATTTTCAACAGTGCCTCCAGAGCACTGACCCTGCTGTTTCTTTCTCTATTTTCTATTTCCAAGGTGATTTAGGAGGGAGATCCTTGAGTTGTTTCAACTTATCACTTTCTAGAGGTTTAACAAAAGAAGCCCTTCATCTCCCATGACTCACTATCTAGCTGTGCCAAAGCTGCACTGTTCACAACTTCCCAAACACACAGGCCGTGCTCCTTGTACATTTCTCATCCTACTGCAGATCCGCCAGTACTAACAGACCTGGAATGCTTCCTAGAGCTCAAGAACCACACTGAATAAGGCTACATGGATTCTGCTGCATGCCAACTGGTGGCAAGATACAAGAGCGACATCAGCTTGAGGCTAGAGTTAAATGGGGTCGCCAATTCACTGAAGTTTACTGAAGGATGAGCACCTACCACAGATTTTCAACCTCCAAGTTTCTTTCCTAGAAACTCACTTGTCATCACAAAGGCAATTGTGCTAAGAACAGAACATGTGCCGCTAAAGTGTTTCTCAGGGAGGATTCAGCCCGCAACTCTCTAAAGACCAATGAAGAAAATAAAGGTTCCCTTCAAGCCTTATTTACAAAAGGGCCCTCAGAGCAATGACCCTGCTGTTTCATTCTCTATTTTGTACCACCAAGGTGCTTTAGAAGGGAGATACTTGAGTTGTTTCAAGTTACCACATTGTACAGGTTTAATAAAAATAGCCCTTCACCTCTCATGACTCGGCATCTAGCTGTTCCCAACGCTACACTGCTCTCAACTCCCCAGACACACAGGCCGTCCTTATTTTACTTTTCTCATCATAGTACAGATCCGCCAGGAGTAAGAGACCTGGAATGATTCCTACAGCTCAGGAACCACACTGAATAATGCTACATGCATTTTGCTGCCTGCCAACCTGTGGCATGATACAAAACAACATTAGCTTGATGCTAGGGGTCAAACGGGTTAGCCAATTCACTGAAGATTACTGAAGGACGAGCACGTACCAAAGAATTGTAACCTCCAACTTTCTTTCCGAGAAACACACATGACATTGGAAAGGCAAGTGTGCTATGAAGAGAACATGTGCAACTACAGTGTTTCTCAGGGAGAATTGAGCCCTCAACTCTCTAAATCCCAATGAGGAAAACAAAGTTTCCCTTCAAGCCTTATTTTCAACAGTGCCTGCAGAGCACTGACCCTGCTGTTTCTTTCTCTATTTTGTATTTCCAACGTGCTTTAGGAGGGAGATCCTTGAGTTGTTTCAACTTACCACATTGTAGAGGTTTAACAAAAGAAACCCTTCATCTCCCGTGACTCAGTATCCAGCTAATCCCAAAGCTGCACTGTTCACAACTCCTCAAACACACAGGCCATCCTCCTTGTACGTTTCTCATCCTGCTGCAGATCCGCCAGTACTAACAGACCTGGAATGCTTCCTAGAGCTCTGGAAGCACACTGAATGAGGCTACATGGATTCTGCTGTATGCCAACCGGTGGCATGATACAAGAGGCACGTTAGCTTGAGGCTACTGTTAAATGAGGTCGCCAATTCACTGAAGATTACTGAAGGATGAGCACCTACCAAAGATTTTCAACCTCCAAGTTTCTTTCCTAGAAACTCATTTGTCATCACAAAGGCAATTGTGCTAAGAACAGAACATGTGCCGCTAAAGTGTTTCTCAGGGAGGATTCAGCCCGCAACTCTATAAAGACCAATGAAGAAAATAAAGTTTCCCTTCAAGCCTTATTTACAAAAGGTCCCACAGAGCAATGACCCTGCTGTTTCATTCTCTATTTTGTACCACCAAGGTGCTTTAGAAGGGAGAAACTTGAGTTGTTTCAAGTTACCACATTCTACAGGTTTAATAGAAATAGCCCTTCACCTCTCATGACTCGGCATCTAGCTGTTCCCAACGCTACACTGCTCTCAACTCCCCAGACACACAGGCCGTCCTTATTTTACTTTTCTCATCATACTACAGATCTGCCAGTACTAAGAGACCTGGAATGATTCCTAGAGTTTATAACCACACTGAATAAGCCTACATGGATTCTGCTGCATGCCAACCTGTGGAATGATACAAGAGGAACTTTAGCTTGAGGCTAGTGGTCAAACGGGTTCGCCTATTCACTGAAGATTACCGAAGGATGAGCACCAGCAAAGAATGGCAACCTCCAAGTTTCTTTCCTAGAAACTCACTTGTCATCACAAAGGCAATTGTGCCGTGAAGAGAACGTGTGCAGCTACAGTGTTTCTCAGGGAGAATTGAGCATGCAACTCTCTAAATCCCAAGGAGGAAAATAAAGTTTCCCTTCAAGCCTTATTTTCAAAAGGGTCCACAGAGAGTGGACCCTGCTATTTCTTTCTGTACTTTGTAACTCAAGGATGCTTTAGAAAGGAGATACTTCAGTTGTTTCAACTTGCCACAATCTAGAGGTTTACCCAAAGAAGCCCTTCCCTACCCCTGACTCGGCATCAAGCTGTTCCCATCTCTGCATTGCTCACAATGGCCCAAACACCCAGGCCATCTTTCTTCTAATTTTCTCATCCTAGTGCAGACCCGGCACTTCTAAGAGACCTGGAATGCTTCCTAGAGCTCAAGAACCACACTGAATAACGCTACACGGATTCTGCTGCATGCCAACCTGTGGCATGATACAAAACAACGTTAGCTTGAGGCTAGTCGTCATTTGTGTTCACCAATTAACTGAAGGACGAGCACCTAGCAAAGAATGGCACCTTCCAATTTCCTTGCATAGAAACTCACTTGTCATCACAAAGGCAATTGTTATATGAAGAGAATATGTGCAACTACAGGGTATGTCAGGGAAAATTGAGCCCGCAACTCTCTAAAAACCAATGAAGAAAATAAAGTTTCCCTTCAGGCCTTATTTACAAAAGGGACCACAGAGCATTGACCCTGCAGTTTTTTTCTCTATTTTGTGCCAACAAAGTGCTTTAGAAGGGAGATACTTGAGTTGTTTCAAGTTACCACATTCTACAGGTTTAAAACAAATAGCCCTTTACCTCCCATGACTCGGCATCTAGCTGTTCCCAAAGCTACATTGCTCACAACTCCCCAGACACACAGGCCGTCCTTCTTGTACTTTTCTCATCATAGTGCAGATCCGCCAGTACTAAGAGACCTGGAATGCTTCCTAGAGCTCAGGAACCACACTGAATAACGCTACATGCATTTTGCTGCATGCCAACCTGTGGCATGATACAAAACAACGTTAGCTTGATGCTAGGGGTCAAACGGGTTAGCCAATTCACTGAAGATTACTGAAGGACGAGCATGTACCAAAGATTTGTAACCTCCAACTTTTTTCTTAGAAACACACATGACATTGGAAAGGCAATTGTGCTATGAAGAGAACATGTGCAACTACAGTGTTTCTCAGGGAGAATTGAGCCCTCAACTCTCTAAATCCCAATGAGGAAAACAAAGTTTCCCTTCAAGCCTTATTTTCAACAGTGCCTGCAGAGCACTGACCCTGCTGTTTCTTTCCCTATTTTGTATTTCAAAGGTGCTATAGGAGGGAGATCCTTGAGTTGTTTCAACTTACCACATTGTAGAGGTTTAACAAAAGAAGCCCTTCATCTCCCATGACTCAGTATCCAGCTGATCCCAAAGCTGCACTGTTAACAACTCCTCAAACACACAGGCCATCCTCCTTGTACGTTTGTCATCCTACTGCAGATCCGCCAGTACTAACAGACCTGGAATGCTTCCTAGAGCTCTGAAAGCACACTGAATGAGGCTACATGGATTCTGCTGCATGCCAACCTATGGCATGATACAAAACAACGTTAGCTTGAGGCTAGTCCTCAAAGGCGTTAAAAAATTCACTGAAAATTACTGAAGGACGAGCACCTACCAAAGAATGGCACCTTCCAATTTCCTTGCTTAGAAACTCACTTGTCATCACAAAGGCAATTGTGGTATGAAGAGAACATGTGCAACTACAGGGTATGTCAGGGAAATTGAGTCCGCAACTCTGTAAAAACCATGAAGAAAATAAAGTTTCCCTTCAAGCGTTATTTACAAAAGAGCCCACAGAGAATTAACCCTGCTGTTTCTTTCTCTACTTCGTACAACCAAGGTGCTTTAGAAGGGAGATACCTAAGTTGTTTCAAGTTACCACATTCTAGAGGTTTAAGAAAAGAACCCCTTCACCTCCCATGACTGGGCAACTACCTTTTCCCAACACTGAACTGCTCATAACATCCAAAACACACAGGCCGTCCTTCTTGTACTTTGCTCATCATAGTGCAGATCCGCCAGTACTAAGAGACCTGGAATGATTCCTAGAGTTTATAACCACACTGAATAAGCCTACATGGATTCTGCTGCATGCCAACCTGTGGAATGATACAAGAGGAACTTTAGCTTGAGGCTAGTGGTCAAATGGGTTCGCCTATTCACTGAAGATTACCGAAGGATGAGCAACAGCAAACAATGGCAACCTCCAAGTTTCTTTCCTAGAAACTCACTTGTCATCACAAAGGCAATTGTGCCGTGAAGAGAACGTGTGCAGCTACAGTGTTTCTCAGGGAGAACTGAGCATGCAACTCTCTAAATCCCAATGAGGAAAATAAAGTTTCCCTTCAAGCTTTATTTTCAAAAGGGTCCACAGGGACTGGACCCTGCTACTTCTTTCTATACTTTGTAAGTCAAGGGTGCTTTAGAAGGGAGATACTTCAGTTGTTTCAACTTGCCACAATCTAGAGGTTTACCCAAAGAAGCCCTTCCCTACCCCTGATTCGGCATCTAGCTGTTCCCAACTCTGCATTGCTCACAAAGGCCCAAACACCAAGGCCGTCTTTCTTCTAATTTTCTCATCCTAGTGCAGACCCGGCACTTCTAAGAGACCTGGAATGCTTCCTAGAGCTCAGGAACCACACTGAATAACGCTACATGGATTCTGCTGCATGCCAACATGTGGCATGATACAAAACAACATTATCTTGAGACTAGATGTCAAATGCGTTTACCAATTCACTGAAGGTTACTGAAGGACGAGCACCTACCAAAGAATGGCAACTTCCAACTTTTTTTCCTAGAAACTCACTTGTCATCACAAAGGCAATTGTGGTATGAAGAGAACATGTGCAACTACAGGGTATGTCAGGGAAATTGAGTCCGCAACTCTGAAAAACCATGAAGAAAATAAAGTTTCCCTTCAAGCGTTATTTACAAAAGCGCACACAGAGAATTAACCCTGCTGTTTCTTTCTTTATTTCGTACCACCAAGGTGCTTTAGAAGGGAGATCCCTGAGTTGTTTCAAGTTACCACATTCTAGAGGTTTAACAAAAGAAGCCCTTCACCTCCCATGACTCGGCAACTACCTTTTCCCAACACTGAACTGCTCATAACATCCAAAACACACAGGCAGTCCTTCTTGTATGTGTCTCATCCCAATGCAGACCCGCCAGTATTAAGAGTCCTGGAATGGTTTCTGGAGCTCAGAAACCAACTTGAACAAAGCTACATGGATTCTGCTGCATGCCAACCTGTGGCATGATACAAAACAATGTTAGCTTGATGCTAGGGGTCAAACGGGTTAGCCAATTCACTGAAGATTACTGAAGGACGAGCACGTACCAAAGAATTGCAACTTCCAACTTTCCTTGCTAGTAACACAGATGACATCGGAAAGGCAATTGTGCTATGAAGAGAACATGTGCAACTACAGTGTTTCTCAGGAGGAATTGAGCCCGCATCTCCCTAAATCCCAAAGAGGAAAACAAAGTTTCCCTTCAAGCCTTATTTTCAACAGTGCCTGCAGAGGACTGACCCTGCTGTTTCTTTCTCTATTTAGTATTTCCAAAGTGCTTTAGAAGGGAGATCCTTGAGTTGTTTCAACTTACCACATTCTAGAGGTTTAAAAAAAGAAGCCCTTCATCTCCCATGACTCACTATCTAGCTGTTCCCAAAGCTGCACTGTTCACAACTCCCCAAACACACAGGCCGTCCTCCTTGTACATTTCTCATCCTAGTGCATATCCGCCAGTACTAAGAGACCTGGAATGCTTCCTAGAGCTCAAGAACCACACTGAATAAGGCTACATGGATTCTGCTGCATGCCAACTGGTGGCATGATACAAGAGGCACGTTAGCTTGAGGCTAGAGTTAAATGGGGTCGCCAATTGAATGAAGTTTACTGAAGGATGAGCACCTACCAAAGATTTTCAACCTCCAAGTTTCTTTCCTAGAAACTCACTTGTCATCACAAAGGCAATTGTGCCGTGAAGAGAACGTGTGCAGCTACAGTGTTTCTCAGGGAGAATTGAGCATGCAACACTCTAAATCCCAAGGAGGAAAATAAAGTTTCCCTTCAAGCCTTATTTTCAAAAGGGTCCACAGAGACTGGACCCTGCTATTTCTTTCTATAGTTTGTAACTCAGGGGTGCTTTAGAAAGGAGATACTTCAGTTGTTTCAACTTGCCACAATCTAGAGGTTTACCCAAAGAAGCCCTTCACTACCCCTGACTCAGCATCTAGCTGTTCCCAACTCTGCATTGCTCACAAAGGCCCAAACACCCAGGCCATCTTTCTTCTAATTTTCTCATCCTAGTGCAGACCCGGCACTTCTAAGAGACCTGGAATGCTTCCTAGAGCTCAAGAACCACACTGAGTAACGCTACATGGATTCTGCTGCATGCCAACCTGAGGCATGATACAAAACAACGTTAGCTTGAGGCTAGTCGTCAAATGCGTTCACCAATTCACTGAAGGACGAGCACCTAACAAAGAATGGCACCTTCCAATTTCCTTGTATATAAATTCACTTGTCATCACAAAGGCAATTGTGGTATGAAGAGAACATGTGCAACTACAGGGTATGTCAGGGAAATTGAGCCCGCATCTCTCTAAAAACCATGAAGAAAATAAAGTTTCCCTTCAAGCCTTATTTACAAAACGGATCACAGAGCATTGACCCTGCTGTTTCTTTCTCTATTTCGTACCACCAAGGTGCTTTAGAAGGGAGATACCTGAGTTGTTTCAAGTTACCACATTCTACAGGTTTAACAAAAGAAGCCCTTCACCTCCCATGACTCGGCAACTACCTTTTCCCAACACTGAACTGCTCATAACATCCAAAACACACAGGCAGTCCTTCTTGTATGTTTCTCATCCCAATGCAGACCCGCAGGTATTAAGAGTCCTCGAATGGTTTCTGGAGCTCAGGAACCAACTTGAACAAAGCTACATGGATTCTGCTGCATGCCAACCTGTGGCATGATACAAAACAATGTTAGCTTGATGCTAGTGGTCAAACGGGTTAGCCAATTCACTGAAGATTACTGAAGGACGAGCACGTACCAAAGAATTGCAACCTCCAACTTAATTTGCTAGTAACACACATGACATCGGAAAGGCAATTCTGCTATTCCTTGAATAAAGTTGTTTGCCACGGAGTTCTGCGTGTAGACAACGGCCTCCCCTAAGGAGCGCTCGAGGTACGCTATCGGGGCTTAGCCGCTTCTAAAACCCTGCAGTGTAAGAGGAAGAACAGTGCTTTGGTACCAGCAGGAACGCAAGCCGCCTTTCTACTGTAAGTATGGGGTCTTAAGCTATGACTCTGTAGAAGGAATGGGAAGCAGCTTTGGTTTCTCAGTGCCGCTCCGCCTAGGGCAATGAGGCAGATTTGCAAAACATGTAGGATGTAAGAGAACAGATTTCCTGGAGCTGTTGGAGTGCTGAGGAAACCTAGGTCTCCCAAGGAAGAGTGCAGCGTGTTGCCCTACCCTCAGCATACACAGAGTGACTGGCAAAGGTTTCCGGGCCTGGATGTTTCTTAGCAGCCCAGGGCAGCCTGCCGGTACTCGGTGTTCTTGCAGGGAATAGGGTGCCCACGCGAGGTCCTGGTGACCTAAAAGCTTACTAACGTTAAAAGAAAGCAGACCTAAAGGTAGGCCTCAGGGACTCTGCTCCAAGTTTCCGCTTCGGCAGGCTATTCAAGGCGTTGCCTTGAGGAAAGGACTCACGTCAAGTTTCCTTTTAGCTCTAGAGCGTCTCAGGAGGAGCTCCCACCCAGGCTATGAAAGCACCCTGTTGATGTAGAGAACACTCGTTCCCTTCCCACAGCCCTGCCTACAGTGACTAGAGACCCGTCCTAAAACTATTTAGGGAGTTTCAAGGCAGCAGGAATGGAGCTTTCAAAATGGGAAAGCAAGGCCTCTGCCATTAGGCCCCGTTTCCTGCGAACACGCAGCCTACCTCCTTGTGATTTCTACCAGGTAAATATACACTCTAGCTACACACGGGTCCCTTCCTTGAATAAAGTTGTTTGGCACGGAGTTCTGCGTGTAGCCAACGGCCTCCCCCAAGGAGCGCTCGAGGTACGCTATCGGGGCTTAGCCTCTTGTAAAACCATTCAGTGTAAGGGGAAGAACTGTGCTTTGGTACCAGCAGGAACGCAAGCCGCCTTTCTCCTGTAAGTATGGGGTCTTAAGCTATGACTCTGTAGAAGGAATGTGAAGGAATTTGGTTGTTCAGTGCCGCTCCGCCTAGGGCAATGAGGCAGATTTGCAAAACATGTAGGATGTAAGAGAACAGATTTCCTGGAGCTGTTGGAGTGCTGAGGAAACCTAGGTCTCCCAAGGAAGAGTGCAGCGTGTTGCCCTACCCTCAGCATACACAGAGTGACTGGCAAAGGTTTCCGGGACTGGATGTTTCTTAGCAGCCCAGGGCAGCCTGCCGGTACTCGGTGTTCTTGCAGGGAATAGGGTGCCCACGCGAGGTCCTGGTGACCTAAAAGCTTACTAACGTTAAAAGAAAGCAGACCTAAAGGTAGGCCTCAGGGACTCTGCTCCAAGTTTCCGCTTCGGTAGGCTATTCAAGGCTTTACCTTGAGGAAAGGACTCACGTCAAGTTTCCTTTTAGCTCTAGAGCGTCTCAGGAGGAGCTCCCACCCAGGCTATGAAAGCACCCTGTTGATGTAGAGAACACTCGTTCCCTTCCCACAGCCCTGCCTACAGTGACTAGAGACCCGTCCTAAAACTGTTATTTAGGGAGTTTCAAGGCAGCAGGAATGGAGCTTTCAAAATGGGAAAGCAAGGCCTGTGCCATCAGGCCCCGTTTCCAGCGAACACGCAGCCTACCTCCTTGTGATTTCTACCAGGTAAATATACACTCTAGCTACACACGGGTCCCTTCCTTGAATAAAGTTTTTGGCACGGAGTTCTGCGTGTACCCAACGGCCTCCCCCAAGGAGCGCTCGAGGTACGCTATCGGGGCTTAGCCTCTTGTAAAACCCTTCAGTGTAAGAGGAAGAACTGTGCTTTGGTACAAGCAGGAACGCAAGCCGCCTTTCTCCTGTAAGTATGGGGTCTTAAGGTATGACTCTGTAGAAGGAATGCGAAGCAGCTTTGGTTTCTCAGTGCCGCTCAGCCTAGGGCAATGAGGCAGATTTGCAAAACATGTAGGATGTAAGAGAACAGATTTCCTGGAGCTGTTGGAGTGCTGAGGAAACCTAGGTCTCCCAAGGAAGAGTGCAGCGTGTTGCCCTACCCTCAGCATACACAGAGTGACTGGCAAAGGTTTCCGGGCCTGGATGTTTCTTAGCAGCCCAGGGCAGCCTGCCGGTACTCGGTGTTCTTGCAGGGAATAGGGTGCCCACGCGAGGTCCTGGTGACCTGAAAAGCTTACTAACGTTAAAAGAAAGCAGACCTAAAGGAAGGCCTCAAGGACTCTGCTCCAAGCTTCCGCTTCGGTAGGCTCCGCCTAGGGCAATGAGGCAGATTTGCAAAACATGTAGGATGTAAGAGAACAGTTTTCCTGGAGCTGTTGGAGTGCTGAGGAAACCTAGGTCTCCCAAGGAAGAGTGCAGCGTGTTGCCCTACCCTCAGCATACACAGAGTGACTGGCAGAGGTTTCCGGGCCTGGATGTTTCTTAGCAGCCCAGGGAAGCCTGCCGGTACTCGGTGTTCTTGCAGGGAATAGGGTGCCCACGCGAGGTCCTGGTGACCTAAAAGCTTACTAACGTTAAAAGAAAGCAGACCTAAAGGTAGGCCTCAGGGACTCTGCTCCAAGTTTCCGCTTCGGTAGGCTATTCAAGGCTTTACCTTGAGGAAAGGACTCACGTCAAGTTTCCTTTTAGCTCTAGAGCGTCTCAGGAGGAGCTCCCACCAAGGCTATGAAAGCACCCTGTTGATGTAGAGAACACTCGTTCCCTTCCCACAGCCCTGCCTACAGTGACTAGAGACCCGTCCTAAAACTGTTATTTAGGGAGTTTCAAGGCAGCAGGAATGGAGCTTTCAAAATGGGAAAGCAAGGCCTGTGCCATCAGGCCCCGTTTCCAGCGAACACGCAGCCTACCTCCTTGTGATTTCTACCAGGTAAATATACACTCTAGCTACACACGGGTCCCTTCCTTGAATAAAGTTTTTGGCACGGAGTTCTGCGTGTGCCCAACGGCCTACCCCAAGGAGCGCTCGAGGTACGCTATCGGGGCTTAGCCTCTTGTAAAACCCTTCAGTGTAAGAGGAAGAACTGTGCTTTGGTACAAGCAGGAACGCAAGCCGCCATTCTCCTGTAAGTATGGGGTCTTAAGGTATGACTCTGTAGAAGGAATGGGAAGCAGCTTTGGTTTCTCAGTGCCGCTCCGCCTAGGGCAATGAGGCAGATTTGCAAAACATGTAGGATATAAGAGAACAGATTTCCTGGAGCTGTTGGAGTGCTGAGGAAACCTAGGTCTCCCAAGGAAGAGTGCAGCGTGTTGCCCTACCCTCAGCATACACAGAGTGACTGGCAAAGGTTTCCGGGCCTGGATGTTTCTTAGCAGCCCAGGGCAGCCTGCCGGTACTCGGTGTTCTTGCAGGGAATAGGGTGCCCACGCGAGGTCCTGGTGACCTGAAAAGCTTACTAACGTTAAAAGAAAGCAGACCTAAAGGAAGGCCTCAAGGACTCTGCTCCAAGCTTCCGCTTCGGCAGGCTATTCAAGGCTTTACCTTGAGGAAAGGACGCACGTCAAGTTTCCTTTTAGCTCTAGAGCGTCTCAGGAGGAGCGCCCAACCAGGCTATGAAAGGACCCTGTTGATGTAGAGAACACTCGTTCCCTTCCCAGAGTCCTGCCTACAGTGACTAGAGACCCGTCCTAAAACTGTTATTTAGGGAGTTTCAAGGCAGCAGGAATGGAGCTTTCAAAATGGGAAAGCAAGGCCTGTGCCATTAGGCCCCGTTTCCTGCGAACACGCAGCCTACCTCCTTGTGATTTCTACCAGGTAAATATACACTCTAGCTACACACGGGTCCCTTCCTTGAATAAAGTTGTTTCGCACGGAGTTCTGCGTGTAGCCAACGGCCTCCCCCAAGGAGCGCTCGAGGTACGCTATCGGGGCTTAGCCTCTTGTAAAACCCTTCAGTGTAAGAGGAAGAACTGTGCTTTGGTACAAGCAGGAACGCAAGCCGCCATTCTCCTGTAAGTATGGGGTCTTAAGGTATGACTCTGTAGAAGGAATGGGAAGCAGCTTTGGTTTCTCAGTGCCGCTCAGCCTAGGGCAATGAGGCAGATTTGCAAAACATGTAGGATGTAAGAGAACAGATTTCCTGGAGCTGTTGGAGTGCTGAGGAAACCTAGGTCTCCCAAGGAAGAGTGCAGCGTGTTGCCCTACCCTCAGCATACACAGAGTGACTGGCAAAGGTTTCCGGGCCTGGATGTTTCTTAGCAGCCCAGGGCAGCCTGCCGGTACTCGGTGTTCTTGCAGGGAATAGGGTGCCCACGCGAGGTCCTGGTGACCTGAAAAGCTTACTAACGTTAAAAGAAAGCAGACCTAAAGGAAGGCCTCAAGGACTCTGCTCCAAGCTTCTGCTGCGGCAGGCTCCGCCTAGGGCAATGAGGCAGATTTGCAAAACATGTAGGATGTAAGAGAACAGTTTTCCTGGAGCTGTTGGAGTGCTGAGGAAACCTAGGTCTCCCAAGGAAGAGTGCAGCGTGTTGCCCTACCCTCAGCATACACAGAGTGACTGGGAAAGGTTTCCGGGCCTGGATGTTTCTTAGCAGCCCAGGGCAGCCTGCCGGTACTCGGTGTTCTTGCAGGGAATAGGGTGCCCACAAGAGGTCCTGGTGACCTGAAAAGCTTACTAACGTTAAAAGAAAGCAGACCTAAAGGAAGGCCTCAAGGACTCTGCTCCAAGCTTCCGCTTCGGCAGGCTATTCAAGGCTTTACCTTGAGGAAAGGACGCACGTCAAGTTTCCTTTTAGCTCTAGAGCGTCTCAGGAGGAGCTCCCACCCAGGCTATGAAAGGACCCTGTTGATGTAGAGAACACTCGTTCCCTTCCCACAGCCCTGCCTACAGTGACTAGAGACCCGTCCTAAAACTGTTATTTAGGGAGTTTCAAGGCAACAGGAATGGAGCTTTCAAAATGGGAAAGCAAGGCCTGTGCCATTAGGCCCCGTTTCCTGCGAACACGCAGCCTACCTCCTTGTGATTTCTACCAGGTAAATATACACTCTAGCTACACACGGGTCCCTTCCTTGAATAAAGTTGTTTCGCACGGAGTTCTGCGTGTAGCCAACGGCCTCCCCCAAAGAGCGCTCGAGGTACGCTATCGGGGCTTAGCCTCTTGTAAAACCCTTCAGTGTAAGAGGAAGAACTGTGCTTTGGTACAAGCAGGAACGCAAGCCGCCTTTCTCCTGTAAGTATGGGGTCTTAAGGTATGACTCTGTAGAAGGAATGGGAAGCAGCTTTGGTTTCTCAGTGCCGCTCAGCCTAGGGCAATGAGGCAGATTTGCAAAACATGTAGGATGTAAGAGAACAGATTTCCTGGAGCTGTTGGAGTGCTGAGGAAACCTAGGTCTCCCAAGGAAGAGTGCAGCGTGTTGCCCTACCCTCAGCATACACAGAGTGACTGGGAAAGGTTTCCGGGACTGGATGTTTCTTAGCAGCCCAGGGCAGCCTGCCGGTACTCGGTGTTCTTGCAGGGAATAGGGTGCCCACGCGAGGTCCTGGTGACCTAAAAGCTTACTAACGTTAAAAGAAAGCAGACCTAAAGGTAGGCCTCAGGGACTCTGCTCCAAGTTTCCGCTTCGGTAGGCTATTCAAAGCGTTACCTTGAGGAAAGGACTCACGTCAAGTTTCCTTTTAGCTCTAGAGCGTCTCAGGAGGAGCTCCCACCCAGGCTATGAAAGCACCCTGTTGATGTAGAGAACACTCGTTCCCTTCCCACAGCCCTGCCTACAGTGACTAGAGACCCGTCCTAAAACTGTTATTTAGGGAGTTTCAAGGCAGCAGGAATGGAGCTTTCAAAATGGGAAAGCAAGGCCTGTGCCATCAGGCCCCGTTTCCAGCGAACACGCAGCCTACCTCCTTGTGATTTCTACCAGGTAAATATACACTCTAGCTACACACGGGTCCCTTCCTTGATTAAAGTTGTTGGCACGGAGTTCTGCGTGTAGCCAACGGCCTCCCCCAAGGAGCGCTCGAGGTACGCTATCGGGGCTTAGCCTCTTGTAAAACCCTTCAGTGTAAGAGGAAGAACTGTGCTTTGGTACAAGCAGGAACGCAAGCCGCCTTTCTCCTGTAAGTATGGGGTCTTAAGGTATGACTCTGTAGAAGGAATGGGAAGCAGCTTTGGTTTCTCAGTGCCGCTCCGCCTAGGGCAATGAGGCAGATTTGCAAAACATGTAGGATGTAAGAGAACAGATTTCCTGGAGCTGTTGGAGTGCTGAGGAAACCTAGGTCTCCCAAGGAACAGTGCAGCGTGTTGCCCTACCCTCAGCATACACAGAGAGACTGGCAAAGGTTTCCGGGCCTGGATGTTTCTTAGCAGCCCAGGGCAGCCTGCCGGTACTCGATGTTCTTGCAGGGAATAGGGTGCCCACAAGAGGTCCTGGTGACCTGAAAAGCTTACTAACGTTAAAAGAAAGCAGACCTAAAGGAAGGCCTCAAGGACTCTGCTCCAAGCTTCCGCTTCGGCAGGCTATTCAAGGCTTTACCTTGAGGAAAGGACGCACGTCAAGTTTCCTTTTAGCTCTAGAGCGTCTCAGGAGGAGCGCCCAACCAGGCTATGAAAGGACCCTGTTGATGTAGAGAACACTCGTTCCCTTCCCAGAGTCCTGCCTACAGTGACTAGAGACCCGTCCTAAAACTGTTATTTAGGGAGTTTCAAGGCAGCAGGAATGGAGCTTTCAAAATGGGAAAGCAAGGCCTGTGCCATTAGGCCCCGTTTCCTGCGAACACGCAGCCTACCTCCTTGTGATTTCTACCAGGTAAATATACACTCTAGCTACACACGGGTCCCTTCCTTGAATAAAGTTGTTTCGCACGGAGTTCTGCGTGTAGCCAACGGCCTCCCCCAAGGAGCGCTCGAGGTACGCTATCGGGGCTTAGCCTCTTGTAAAACCCTTCAGTGTAAGAGGAAGAACTGTGCTTTGGTACAAGCAGGAACGCAAGCCGCCATTCTCCTGTAAGTATGGGGTCTTAAGGTATGACTCTGTAGAAGGAATGGGAAGCAGCTTTGGTTTCTCAGTGCCGCTCAGCCTAGGGCAATGAGGCAGATTTGCAAAACATGTAGGATGTAAGAGAACAGATTTCCTGGAGCTGTTGGAGTGCTGAGGAAACCTAGGTCTCCCAAGGAAGAGTGCAGCGTGTTGCCCTACCCTCAGCATACACAGAGTGACTGGCAAAGGTTTCCGGGCCTGGATGTTTCTTAGCAGCCCAGGGCAGCCTGCCGGTACTCGGTGTTCTTGCAGGGAATAGGGTGCCCACGCGAGGTCCTGGTGACCTGAAAAGCTTACTAACGTTAAAAGAAAGCAGACCTAAAGGAAGGCCTCAAGGACTCTGCTCCAAGCTTCTGCTGCGGCAGGCTCCGCCTAGGGCAATGAGGCAGATTTGCAAAACATGTAGGATGTAAGAGAACAGTTTTCCTGGAGCTGTTGGAGTGCTGAGGAAACCTAGGTCTCCCAAGGAACAGTGCAGCGTGTTGCCCTACCCTCAGCATACACAGAGTGACTGGGAAAGGTTTCCGGGCCTGGATGTTTCTTAGCAGCCCAGGGCAGCCTGCCGGTACTCGATGTTCTTGCAGGGAATAGGGTGCCCACAAGAGGTCCTGGTGACCTGAAAAGCTTACTAACGTTAAAAGAAAGCAGACCTAAAGGAAGGCCTCAAGGACTCTGCTCCAAGCTTCCGCTTCGGCAGGCTATTCAAGGCTTTACCTTGAGGAAAGGACGCACGTCAAGTTTCCTTTTAGCTCTAGAGCGTCTCAGGAGGAGCGCCCACCCAGGCTATGAAAGGACCCTGTTGATGTAGAGAACACTCGTTCCCTTCCCAGAGTCCTGCCTACAGTGACTAGAGACCCGTCCTAAAACTGTTATTTAGGGAGTTTCAAGGCAGCAGGAATGGAGCTTTCAAAATGGGAAAGCAAGGCCTGTGCCATCAGGCCCCGTTTCCAGCGAACACGCAGCCTACCTCCTTGTGATTTCTACCAGGTAAATATACACTCTAGCTACACACGGGTCCCTTCCTTGAATAAAGTTGTTTCGCACGGAGTTCTGCGTGTAGCCAACGGCCTCCCCCAAGGAGCGCTCGAGGTACGCTATCGGGGCTTAGCCTCTTGTAAAACCCTTCAGTGTAAGAGGAAGAACTGTGCTTTGGTACAAGCAGGAACGCAAGCCGCCTTTCTCCTGTAAGTATGGGGTCTTAAGGTATGACTCTGTAGAAGGAATGCGAAGCAGTTTTGGTTTCTCAGTGCCGCTCCGCCTAGGGCAATGAGGCAGATTTGCAAAACATGTAGGATGTAAGAGAACAGATTTCCTGGAGCTGTTGGAGTGCTGAGGAAACCTAGGTCTCCCAAGGAAGAGTGCAGCGTGTTGCCCTACCCTCAGCATACACAGAGTGACTGGCAAAGGTTTCCGGGCCTGGATGTTTCTTAGCAGCCCAGGGCAGCCTGCCGGTACTCGGTGTTCTTGCAGGGAATAGGGTGCCCACGCGAGGTCCTGGTGACCTAAAAGCTTACTAACGTTAAAAGAAAGCAGACCTAAAGGTAGGCCTCAGGGACTCTGCTCCAAGTTTCCGCTTCGGTAGGCTATTCAAGGCTTTACCTTGAGGAAAGGACTCACGTCAAGTTTCCTTTTAGCTCTAGAGCGTCTCAGGAGGAGCTCCCACCAAGGCTATGAAAGCACCCTGTTTATGTAGAGAACACTCGTTCCCTTCCCACAGCCCTGCCTACAGTGACTAGAGACCCGTCCTAAAACTATTTAGGGAGTTTCAAGGCAGCAGGAATGGAGCTTTCAAAATGGGAAAGCAAGGCCTCTGCCATTAGGCCCCGTTTCCTGCGAACACGCAGCCTACCTCCTTGTGATTTCTACCAGGTAAATATACACTCTAGCTACACACGGGTCCCTTCCTTGAATAAAGTTGTTTGGCACGGAGTTCTGCGTGTAGCCAACGGCCTCCCCCAAGGAGCGCTCGAGGTACGCTATCGGGGCTTAGCCTCTTGTAAAACCCTTCAGTGTAAGGGGAAGAACTGTGCTTTGGTACCAGCAGGAACGCAAGCCGCCTTTCTCCTGTAAGTATGGGGTCTTAAGCTATGACTCTGTAGAAGGAATGTGAAGGAATTTGGTTGTTCAGTGCCGCTCCGCCTAGGGCAATGAGGCAGATTTGCAAAACATGTAGGATGTAAGAGAACAGATTTCCTGGAGCTGTTGGAGTGCTGAGGAAACCTAGGTCTCCCAAGGAAGAGTGCAGCGTGTTGCCCTACCCTCAGCATACACAGAGTGACTGGCAAAGGTTTCCGGGCCTGGATGTTTCTTAGCAGCCCAGGGCAGCCTGCCGGTACTCGGTGTTCTTGCAGGGAATAGGGTGCCCACGCGAGGTCCTGGTGACCTAAAAGCTTACTAACGTTAAAAGAAAGCAGACCTAAAGGTAGGCCTCAGGGACTCTGCTCCAAGTTTCCGCTTCGGTAGGCTATTCAAGGCTTTACCTTGAGGAAAGGACTCACGTCAAGTTTCCTTTTAGCTCTAGAGCGTCTCAGGAGGAGCTCCCACCCAGGCTATGAAAGCACCCTGTTGATGTAGAGAACACTCGTTCCCTTCCCACAGCCCTGCCTACAGTGACTAGAGACCCGTCCTAAAACTGTTATTTAGGGAGTTTCAAGGCAACAGGAATGGAGCTTTCAAATGGGAAAGCAAGGCCTGTGCCATTAGGCCCCGTTTCCTGCGAACACGCAGCCTACCTCCTTGTGATTTCTACCAGGTAAATATACACTCTAGCTACACACGGGTCCCTTCCTTGAATAAAGTTTTTGGCACGGAGTTCTGCGTGTACCCAACGGCCTCCCCCAAGGAGCGCTCGAGGTACGCTATCGGGGCTTAGCCTCTTGTAAAACCCTTCAGTGTAAGAGGAAGAACTGTGCTTTGGTACAAGCAGGAACGCAAGCCGCCTTTCTCCTGTAAGTATGGGGTCTTAAGGTATGACTCTGTAGAAGGAATGGGAAGCAGCTTTGGTTTCTCAGTGCCGCTCAGCCTAGGGCAATGAGGCAGATTTGCAAAACATGTAGGATGTAAGAGAACAGATTTCCTGGAGCTGTTGGAGTGCTGAGGAAACCTAGGTCTCCCAAGGAAGAGTGCAGCGTGTTGCCCTACCCTCAGCATACACAGAGTGACTGGCAAAGGTTTCCGGGCCTGGATGTTTCTTAGCAGCCCAGGGCAGCCTGCCGGTACTCGGTGTTCTTGCAGGGAATAGGGTGCCCACGCGAGGTCCTGGTGACCTGAAAAGCTTACTAACGTTAAAAGAAAGCAGACCTAAAGGAAGGCCTCAAGGACTCTGCTCCAAGCTTCCGCTTCGGTAGGCTCCGCCTAGGGCAATGAGGCAGATTTGCAAAACATGTAGGATGTAAGAGAACAGTTTTCCTGGAGCTGTTGGAGTGCTGAGGAAACCTAGGTCTCCCAAGGAAGAGTGCAGCGTGTTGCCCTACCCTCAGCATACACAGAGTGACTGGCAAAGGTTTCCGGGCCTGGATGTTTCTTAGCAGCCCAGGGCAGCCTGCCGGTACTCGGTGTTCTTGCAGGGAATAGGGTGCCCACGCGAGGTCCTGGTGACCTAAAAGCTTACTAACGTTAAAAGAAAGCAGACCTAAAGGTAGGCCTCAGGGACTCTGCTCCAAGTTTCCGCTTCGGTAGGCTATTCAAGGCTTTACCTTGAGGAAAGGACTCACGTCAAGTTTCCTTTTAGCTCTAGAGCGTCTCAGGAGGAGCTCCCACCAAGGCTATGAAAGCACCCTGTTGATGTAGAGAACACTCGTTCCCTTCCCACAGCCCTGCCTACAGTGACTAGAGACCCGTCCTAAAACTGTTATTTAGGGAGTTTCAAGGCAGCAGGAATGGAGCTTTCAAAATGGGAAAGCAAGGCCTGTGCCATCAGGCCCCGTTTCCAGCGAACACGCAGCCTACCTCCTTGTGATTTCTACCAGGTAAATATACACTCTAGCTACACACGGGTCCCTTCCTTGAATAAAGTTTTTGGCACGGAGTTCTGCGTGTGCCCAACGGCCTACCCCAAGGAGCGCTCGAGGTACGCTATCGGGGCTTAGCCTCTTGTAAAACCCTTCAGTGTAAGAGGAAGAACTGTGCTTTGGTACAAGCAGGAACGCAAGCCGCCATTCTCCTGTAAGTATGGGGTCTTAAGGTATGACTCTGTAGAAGGAATGGGAAGCAGCTTTGGTTTCTCAGTGCCGCTCCGCCTAGGGCAATGAGGCAGATTTGCAAAACATGTAGGATATAAGAGAACAGATTTCCTGGAGCTGTTGGAGTGCTGAGGAAACCTAGGTCTCCCAAGGAAGAGTGCAGCGTGTTGCCCTACCCTCAGCATACACAGAGTGACTGGCAAAGGTTTCCGGGCCTGGATGTTTCTTAGCAGCCCAGGGCAGCCTGCCGGTACTCGGTGTTCTTGCAGGGAATAGGGTGCCCACGCGAGGTCCTGGTGACCTGAAAAGCTTACTAACGTTAAAAGAAAGCAGACCTAAAGGAAGGCCTCAAGGACTCTGCTCCAAGCTTCCGCTTCGGCAGGCTCCGCCTAGGGCAATGAGGCAGATTTGCAAAACATGTAGGATGTAAGAGAACAGTTTTCCTGGAGCTGTTGGAGTGCTGAGGAAACCTAGGTCTCCCAAGGAAGAGTGCAGCGTGTTGCCCTACCCTCAGCATACACAGAGTGACTGGGAAAGGTTTCCGGGCCTGGATGTTTCTTAGCAGCCCAGGGCAGCCTGCCGGTACTCGGTGTTCTTGCAGGGAATAGGGTGCCCACGCGAGGTCCTGGTGACCTAAAAGCTTACTAACGTTAAAAGAAAGCAGACCTAAAGGTAGGCCTCAGGGACTCTGCTCCAAGTTTCCGCTTCGGTAGGCTATTCAAGGCTTTACCTTGAGGAAAGGACTCACGTCAAGTTTCCTTTTAGCTCTAGAGCGTCTCAGGAGGAGCTCCCACCAAGGCTATGAAAGCACCCTGTTGATGTAGAGAACACTCGTTCCCTTCCCACAGCCCTGCCTACAGTGACTAGAGACCCGTCCTAAAACTGTTATTTAGGGAGTTTCAAGGCAGCAGGAATGGAGCTTTCAAAATGGGAAAGCAAGGCCTGTGCCATCAGGCCCCGTTTCCAGCGAACACGCAGCCTACCTCCTTGTGATTTCTACCAGGTAAATATACACTCTAGCTACACACGGGTCCCTTCCTTGATTAAAGTTGTTGGCACGGAGTTCTGCGTGTAGCCAACGGCCTCCCCCAAGGAGCGCTCGAGGTACGCTATCGGGGCTTAGCCTCTTGTAAAACCCTTCAGTGTAAGAGGAAGAACTGTGCTTTGGTACAAGCAGGAACGCAAGCCGCCTTTCTCCTGTAAGTATGGGGTCTTAAGGTATGACTCTGTAGAAGGAATGGGAAGCAGCTTTGGTTTCTCAGTGCCGCTCCGCCTAGGGCAATGAGGCAGATTTGCAAAACATGTAGGATGTAAGAGAACAGATTTCCTGGAGCTGTTGGAGTGCTGAGGAAACCTAGGTCTCCCAAGGAACAGTGCAGCGTGTTGCCCTACCCTCAGCATACACAGAGAGACTGGGAAAGGTTTCCGGGCCTGGATGTTTCTTAGCAGCCCAGGGCAGCCTGCCGGTACTCGATGTTCTTGCAGGGAATAGGGTGCCCACAAGAGGTCCTGGTGACCTGAAAAGCTTACTAACGTTAAAAGAAAGCAGACCTAAAGGAAGGCCTCAAGGACTCTGCTCCAAGCTTCCGCTTCGGCAGGCTATTCAAGGCTTTACCTTGAGGAAAGGACGCACGTCAAGTTTCCTTTTAGCTCTAGAGCGTCTCAGGAGGAGCGCCCAACCAGGCTATGAAAGGACCCTGTTGATGTAGAGAACACTCGTTCCCTTCCCAGAGTCCTGCCTACAGTGACTAGAGACCCGTCCTAAAACTGTTATTTAGGGAGTTTCAAGGCAGCAGGAATGGAGCTTTCAAAATGGGAAAGCAAGGCCTGTGCCATTAGGCCCCGTTTCCTGCGAACACGCAGCCTACCTCCTTGTGATTTCTACCAGGTAAATATACACTCTAGCTACACACGGGTCCCTTCCTTGAATAAAGTTGTTTCGCACGGAGTTCTGCGTGTAGCCAACGGCCTCCCCCAAGGAGCGCTCGAGGTACGCTATCGGGGCTTAGCCTCTTGTAAAACCCTTCAGTGTAAGAGGAAGAACTGTGCTTTGGTACAAGCAGGAACGCAAGCCGCCATTCTCCTGTAAGTATGGGGTCTTAAGGTATGACTCTGTAGAAGGAATGGGAAGCAGCTTTGGTTTCTCAGTGCCGCTCAGCCTAGGGCAATGAGGCAGATTTGCAAAACATGTAGGATGTAAGAGAACAGATTTCCTGGAGCTGTTGGAGTGCTGAGGAAACCTAGGTCTCCCAAGGAAGAGTGCAGCGTGTTGCCCTACCCTCAGCATACACAGAGTGACTGGCTAAGGTTTCCGGGCCTGGATGTTTCTTAGCAGCCCAGGGCAGCCTGCCGGTACTCGGTGTTCTTGCAGGGAATAGGGTGCCCACGCGAGGTCCTGGTGACCTGAAAAGCTTACTAACGTTAAAAGAAAGCAGACCTAAAGGAAGGCCTCAAGGACTCTGCTCCAAGCTTCCGCTGCGGCAGGCTCCGCCTAGGGCAATGAGGCAGATTTGCAAAACATGTAGGATGTAAGAGAACAGTTTTCCTGGAGCTGTTGGAGTGCTGAGGAAACCTAGGTCTCCCAAGGAAGAGTGCAGCGTGTTGCCCTACCCTCAGCATACACAGAGTGACTGGGAAAGGTTTCCGGGCCTGGATGTTTCTTAGCAGCCCAGGGCAGCCTGCCGGTACTCGATGTTCTTGCAGGGAATAGGGTGCCCACAAGAGGTCCTGGTGACCTGAAAAGCTTACTAACGTTAAAAGAAAGCAGACCTAAAGGAAGGCCTCAAGGACTCTGCTCCAAGCTTCCGCTTCGGCAGGCTATTCAAGGCTTTACCTTGAGGAAAGGACGCACGTCAAGTTTCCTTTTAGCTCTAGAGCGTCTCAGGAGGAGCGCCCACCCAGGCTATGAAAGGACCCTGTTGATGTAGAGAACACTCGTTCCCTTCCCAGAGTCCTGCCTACAGTGACTAGAGACCCGTCCTAAAACTGTTATTTAGGGAGTTTCAAGGCAGCAGGAATGGAGCTTTCAAAATGGGAAAGCAAGGCCTGTGCCATCAGGCCCCGTTTCCAGCGAACACGCAGCCTACCTCCTTGTGATTTCTACCAGGTAAATATACACTCTAGCTACACACGGGTCCCTTCCTTGAATAAAGTTGTTTCGCACGGAGTTCTGCGTGTAGCCAACGGCCTCCCCCAAGGAGCGCTCGAGGTACGCTATCGGGGCTTAGCCTCTTGTAAAACCTTTCAGTGTAAGGGGAAGAACTGTGCTTTGGTACCAGCAGGAACGCAAGCCGCCTTTCTCCTGTAAGTATGGGGTCTTAAGCTATGACTCTGTAGAAGGAATGTGAAGGAATTTGGTTGTTCAGTGCCGCTCCGCCTAGGGCAATGAGGCAGATTTGCAAAACATGTAGGATGTAAGAGAACAGATTTCCTGGAGCTGTTGGAGTGCTGAGGAAACCTAGGTCTCCCAAGGAAGAGTGCAGCGTGTTGCCCTACCCTCAGCATACACAGAGTGACTGGGAAAGGTTTCCGGGCCTGGATGTTTCTTAGCAGCCCAGGGCAGCCTGCCGGTACTCGGTGTTCTTGCAGGGAATAGGGTGCCCACGCGAGGTCCTGGTGACCTAAAAGCTTACTAACGTTAAAAGAAAGCAGACCTAAAGGTAGGCCTCAGGGACTCTGCTCCAAGTTTCCGCTTCGGTAGGCTATTCAAGGCTTTACCTTGAGGAAAGGACTCACGTCAAGTTTCCTTTTAGCTCTAGAGCGTCTCAGGAGGAGCTCCCACCCAGGCTATGAAAGCACCCTGTTGATGTAGAGAACACTCGTTCCCTTCCCACAGCCCTGCCTACAGTGACTAGAGACCCGTCCTAAAACTGTTATTTAGGGAGTTTCAAGGCAGCAGGAATGGAGCTTTCAAAATGGGAAAGCAAGGCCTGTGCCATCAGGCCCCGTTTCCAGCGAACACGCAGCCTACCTCCTTGTGATTTCTACCAGGTAAATATACACTCTAGCTACACACGGGTCCCTTCCTTGAATAAAGTTGTTTCGCACGGAGTTCTGCGTGTAGCCAACGGCCTCCCCCAAGGAGCGCTCGAGGTACGCTATCGGGGCTTAGCCTCTTGTAAAACCCTTCAGTGTAAGAGGAAGAACTGTGCTTTGGTACAAGCAGGAACGCAAGCCGCCTTTCTCCTGTAAGTATGGGGTCTTAAGGTATGACTCTGTAGAAGGAATGGGAAGCAGCTTTGGTTTCTCAGTGCCGCTCAGCCTAGGGCAATGAGGCAGATTTGCAAAACATGTAGGATGTAAGAGAACAGATTTCCTGGAGCTGTTGGAGTGCTGAGGAAACCTAGGTCTCCCAAGGAAGAGTGCAGCGTGTTGCCCTACCCTCAGCATACACAGAGTGACTGGCAAAGGTTTCCGGGCCTGGATGTTTCTTAGCAGCCCAGGGCAGCCTGCCGGTACTCGGTGTTCTTGCAGGGAATAGGGTGCCCACGCGAGGTCCTGGTGACCTGAAAAGCTTACTAACGTTAAAAGAAAGCAGACCTAAAGGAAGGCCTCAAGGACTCTGCTCCAAGCTTCCGCTTCGGTAGGCTCCGCCTAGGGCAATGAGGCAGATTTGCAAAACATGTAGGATGTAAGAGAACAGTTTTCCTGGAGCTGTTGGAGTGCTGAGGAAACCTAGGTCTCCCAAGGAAGAGTGCAGCGTGTTGCCCTACCCTCAGCATACACAGAGTGACTGGCAAAGGTTTCCGGGCCTGGATGTTTCTTAGCAGCCCAGGGCAGCCTGCCGGTACTCGGTGTTCTTGCAGGGAATAGGGTGCCCACGCGAGGTCCTGGTGACCTAAAAGCTTACTAACGTTAAAAGAAAGCAGACCTAAAGGTAGGCCTCAGGGACTCTGCTCCAAGTTTCCGCTTCGGTAGGCTATTCAAGGCTTTACCTTGAGGAAAGGACTCACGTCAAGTTTCCTTTTAGCTCTAGAGCGTCTCAGGAGGAGCTCCCACCAAGGCTATGAAAGCACCCTGTTGATGTAGAGAACACTCGTTCCCTTCCCACAGCCCTGCCTACAGTGACTAGAGACCCGTCCTAAAACTGTTATTTAGGGAGTTTCAAGGCAGCAGGAATGGAGCTTTCAAAATGGGAAAGCAAGGCCTGTGCCATCAGGCCCCGTTTCCAGCGAACACGCAGCCTACCTCCTTGTGATTTCTACCAGGTAAATATACACTCTAGCTACACACGGGTCCCTTCCTTGAATAAAGTTTTTGGCACGGAGTTCTGCGTGTGCCCAACGGCCTACCCCAAGGAGCGCTCGAGGTACGCTATCGGGGCTTAGCCTCTTGTAAAACCCATCAGTGTAAGAGGAAGAACTGTGCTTTGGTACAAGCAGGAACGCAAGCCGCCATTCTCCTGTAAGTATGGGGTCTTAAGGTATGACTCTGTAGAAGGAATGGGAAGCAGCTTTGGTTTCTCAGTGCCGCTCCGCCTAGGGCAATGAGGCAGATTTGCAAAACATGTAGGATATAAGAGAACAGATTTCCTGGAGCTGTTGGAGTGCTGAGGAAACCTAGGTCTCCCAAGGAAGAGTGCAGCGTGTTGCCCTACCCTCAGCATACACAGAGTGACTGGCAAAGGTTTCCGGGCCTGGATGTTTCTTAGCAGCCCAGGGCAGCCTGCCGGTACTCGGTGTTCTTGCAGGGAATAGGGTGCCCACGCGAGGTCCTGGTGACCTGAAAAGCTTACTAACGTTAAAAGAAAGCAGACCTAAAGGAAGGCCTCAAGGACTCTGCTCCAAGCTTCCGCTTCGGCAGGCTCCGCCTAGGGCAATGAGGCAGATTTGCAAAACATGTAGGATGTAAGAGAACAGTTTTCCTGGAGCTGTTGGAGTGCTGAGGAAACCTAGGTCTCCCAAGGAAGAGTGCAGCGTGTTGCCCTACCCTCAGCATACACAGAGTGACTGGGAAAGGTTTCCGGGCCTGGATGTTTCTTAGCAGCCCAGGGCAGCCTGCCGGTACTCGGTGTTCTTGCAGGGAATAGGGTGCCCACGCGAGGTCCTGGTGACCTGAAAAGCTTACTAACGTTAAAAGAAAGCAGACCTAAAGGAAGGCCTCAAGGACTCTGCTCCAAGCTTCCGCTTCGGCAGGCTATTCAAGGCTTTACCTTGAGGAAAGGACGCACGTCAAGTTTCCTTTTAGCTCTAGAGCGTCTCAGGAGGAGCTCCCACCCAGGCTATGAAAGGACCCTGTTGATGTAGAGAACACTCGTTCCCTTCCCACAGCCCTGCCTACAGTGACTAGAGACCCGTCCTAAAACTGTTATTTAGGGAGTTTCAAGGCAACAGGAATGGAGCTTTCAAAATGGGAAAGCAAGGCCTGTGCCATTAGGCCCCGTTTCCTGCGAACACGCAGCCTACCTCCTTGTGATTTCTACCAGGTAAATATACACTCTAGCTACACACGGGTCCCTTCCTTGAATAAAGTTGTTTCGCACGGAGTTCTGCGTGTAGCCAACGGCCTCCCCCAAGGAGCGCTCGAGGTACGCTATCGGGGCTTAGCCTCTTGTAAAACCCTTCAGTGTAAGAGGAAGAACTGTGCTTTGGTACAAGCAGGAACGCAAGCCGCCTTTCTCCTGTAAGTATGGGGTCTTAAGGTATGACTCTGTAGAAGGAATGGGAAGCAGCTTTGGTTTCTCAGTGCCGCTCAGCCTAGGGCAATGAGGCAGATTTGCAAAACATGTAGGATGTAAGAGAACAGATTTCCTGGAGCTGTTGGAGTGCTGAGGAAACCTAGGTCTCCCAAGGAAGAGTGCAGCGTGTTGCCCTACCCTCAGCATACACAGAGTGACTGGCAAAGGTTTCCGGGCCTGGATGTTTCTTAGCAGCCCAGGGCAGCCTGCCGGTACTCGGTGTTCTTGCAGGGAATAGGGTGCCCACGCGAGGTCCTGGTGACCTGAAAAGCTTACTAACGTTAAAAGAAAGCAGACCTAAAGGAAGGCCTCAAGGACTCTGCTCCAAGCTTCCGCTGCGGCAGGCTCCGCCTAGGGCAATGAGGCAGATTTGCAAAACATGTAGGATGTAAGAGAACAGTTTTCCTGGAGCTGTTGGAGTGCTGAGGAAACCTAGGTCTCCCAAGGAAGAGTGCAGCATGTTGCCCTACCCTCAGCATACACAGAGTGACTGGGAAAGGTTTCCGGGCCTGGATGTTTCTTAGCAGCCCAGGGCAGCCTGCCGGTACTCGATGTTCTTGCAGGGAATAGGGTGCCCACAAGAGGTCCTGGTGACCTGAAAAGCTTACTAACTTTAAAAGAAAGCAGACCTAAAGGAAGGCCTCAAGGACTCTGCTCCAAGCTTCCGCTTCGGCAGGCTATTCAAGGCTTTACCTTGAGGAAAGGACGCACGTCAAGTTTCCTTTTAGCTCTAGAGCGTCTCAGGAGGAGCGCCCACCCAGGCTATGAAAGGACCCTGTTGATGTAGAGAACACTCGTTCCCTTCCCAGAGTCCTGCCTACAGTGACTAGAGACCCGTCCTAAAACTGTTATTTAGGGAGTTTCAAGGCAGCAGGAATGGAGCTTTCAAAATGGGAAAGCAAGGCCTGTGCCATCAGGCCCCGTTTCCAGCGAACACGCAGCCTACCTCCTTGTGATTTCTACCAGGTAAATACACACTCTAGCTACACACGGGTCCCTTCCTTGAATAAAGTTGTTTCGCACGGAGTTCTGCGTGTAGCCAACGGCCTCCCCCAAGGAGCGCTCGAGGTACGCTATCGGGGCTTAGCCTCTTGTAAAACCCTTCAGTGTAAGAGGAAGAACTGTGCTTTGGTACAAGCAGGAACGCAAGCCGCCTTTCTCCTGTAAGTATGGGGTCTTAAGGTATGACTCTGTAGAAGGAATGCGAAGCAGTTTTGGTTTCTCAGTGCCGCTCCGCCTAGGGCAATGAGGCAGATTTGCAAAACATGTAGGATGTAAGAGAACAGATTTCCTGGAGCTGTTGGAGTGCTGAGGAAACCTAGGTCTCCCAAGGAAGAGTGCAGCGTGTTGCCCTACCCTCAGCATACACAGAGTGACTGGCAAAGGTTTCCGGGCCTGGATGTTTCTTAGCAGCCCAGGGCAGCCTGCCGGTACTCGGTGTTCTTGCAGGGAATAGGGTGCCCACGCGAGGTCCTGGTGACCTAAAAGCTTACTAACGTTAAAAGAAAGCAGACCTAAAGGTAGGCCTCAGGGACTCTGCTCCAAGTTTCTGCTTCGGTAGGCTATTCAAGGCTTTACCTTGAGGAAAGGACTCACGTCAAGTTTCCTTTTAGCTCTAGAGCGTCTCAGGAGGAGCTCCCACCAAGGCTATGAAAGCACCCTGTTGATGTAGAGAACACTCGTTCCCTTCCCACAGCCCTGCCTACAGTGACTAGAGACCCGTCCTAAAACTATTTAGGGAGTTTCAAGGCAGCAGGAATGGAGCTTTCAAAATGGGAAAGCAAGGCCTCTGCCATTAGGCCCCGTTTCCTGCGAACACGCAGCCTACCTCCTTGTGATTTCTACCAGGTAAATATACACTCTAGCTACACACGGGTCCCTTCCTTGAATAAAGTTGTTTGGCACGGAGTTCTGCGTGTAGCCAACGGCCTCCCCCAAGGAGCGCTCGAGGTACGCTATCGGGGCTTAGCCTCTTGTAAAACCATTCAGTGTAAGGGGAAGAACTGTGCTTTGGTACCAGCAGGAACGCAAGCCGCCTTTCTCCTGTAAGTATGGGGTCTTAAGCTATGACTCTGTAGAAGGAATGTGAAGGAATTTGGTTGTTCAGTGCCGCTCAGCCTAGGGCAATGAGGCAGATTTGCAAAACATGTAGGATGTAAGAGAACAGATTTCCTGGAGCTGTTGGAGTGCTGAGGAAACCTAGGTCTCCCAAGGAAGAGTGCAGCGTGTTGCCCTACCCTCAGCATACACAGAGTGACTGGCAAAGGTTTCCGGGCCTGGATGTTTCTTAGCAGCCCAGGGCAGCCTGCCGGTACTCGGTGTTCTTGCAGGGAATAGGGTGCCCACGCGAGGTCCTGGTGACCTAAAAGCTTACTAACGTTAAAAGAAAGCAGACCTAAAGGTAGGCCTCAGGGACTCTGCTCCAAGTTTCCGCTTCGGTAGGCTATTCAAGGCTTTACCTTGAGGAAAGGACTCACGTCAAGTTTCCTTTTAGCTCTAGAGCGTCTCAGGAGGAGCTCCCACCCAGGCTATGAAAGCACCCTGTTGATGTAGAGAACACTCGTTCCCTTCCCACAGCCCTGCCTACAGTGACTAGAGACCCGTCCTAAAACTGTTATTTAGGGAGTTTCAAGGCAGCAGGAATGGAGCTTTCAAAATGGGAAAGCAAGGCCTGTGCCATCAGGCCCCGTTTCCAGCGAACACGCAGCCTACCTCCTTGTGATTTCTACCAGGTAAATATACACTCTAGCTACACACGGGTCCCTTCCTTGAATAAAGTTTTTGGCACGGAGTTCTGCGTGTACCCAACGGCCTCCCCCAAGGAGCGCTCGAGGTACGCTATCGGGGCTTAGCCTCTTGTAAAACCCTTCAGTGTAAGAGGAAGAACTGTGCTTTGGTACAAGCAGGAACGCAAGCCGCCTTTCTCCTGTAAGTATGGGGTCTTAAGGTATGACTCTGTAGAAGGAATGGGAAGCAGCTTTGGTTTCTCAGTGCCGCTCAGCCTAGGGCAATGAGGCAGATTTGCAAAACATGTAGGATGTAAGAGAACAGATTTCCTGGAGCTGTTGGAGTGCTGAGGAAACCTAGGTCTCCCAAGGAAGAGTGCAGCGTGTTGCCCTACCCTCAGCATACACAGAGTGACTGGCAAAGGTTTCCGGGCCTGGATGTTTCTTAGCAGCCCAGGGCAGCCTGCCGGTACTCGGTGTTCTTGCAGGGAATAGGGTGCCCACGCGAGGTCCTGGTGACCTGAAAAGCTTACTAACGTTAAAAGAAAGCAGACCTAAAGGAAGGCCTCAAGGACTCTGCTCCAAGCTTCCGCTTCGGTAGGCTCCGCCTAGGGCAATGAGGCAGATTTGCAAAACATGTAGGATGTAAGAGAACAGTTTTCCTGGAGCTGTTGGAGTGCTGAGGAAACCTAGGTCTCCCAAGGAAGAGTGCAGCGTGTTGCCCTACCCTCAGCATACACAGAGTGACTGGCAAAGGTTTCCGGGCCTGGATGTTTCTTAGCAGCCCAGGGCAGCCTGCCGGTACTCGGTGTTCTTGCAGGGAATAGGGTGCCCACGCGAGGTCCTGGTGACCTAAAAGCTTACTAACGTTAAAAGAAAGCAGACCTAAAGGTAGGCCTCAGGGACTCTGCTCCAAGTTTCCGCTTCGGTAGGCTATTCAAGGCTTTACCTTGAGGAAAGGACTCACGTCAAGTTTCCTTTTAGCTCTAGAGCGTCTCAGGAGGAGCTCCCACCAAGGCTATGAAAGCACCCTGTTGATGTAGAGAACACTCGTTCCCTTCCCACAGCCCTGCCTACAGTGACTAGAGACCCGTCCTAAAACTGTTATTTAGGGAGTTTCAAGGCAGCAGGAATGGAGCTTTCAAAATGGGAAAGCAAGGCCTGTGCCATCAGGCCCCGTTTCCAGCGAACACGCAGCCTACCTCCTTGTGATTTCTACCAGGTAAATATACACTCTAGCTACACACGGGTCCCTTCCTTGAATAAAGTTTTTGGCACGGAGTTCTGCGTGTGCCCAACGGCCTACCCCAAGGAGCGCTCGAGGTACGCTATCGGGGCTTAGCCTCTTGTAAAACCCTTCAGTGTAAGAGGAAGAACTGTGCTTTGGTACAAGCAGGAACGCAAGCCGCCATTCTCCTGTAAGTATGGGGTCTTAAGGTATGACTCTGTAGAAGGAATGGGAAGCAGCTTTGGTTTCTCAGTGCCGCTCCGCCTAGGGCAATGAGGCAGATTTGCAAAACATGTAGGATATAAGAGAACAGATTTCCTGGAGCTGTTGGAGTGCTGAGGAAACCTAGGTCTCCCAAGGAAGAGTGCAGCGTGTTGCCCTACCCTCAGCATACACAGAGTGACTGGCAAAGGTTTCCGGGCCTGGATGTTTCTTAGCAGCCCAGGGCAGCCTGCCGGTACTCGGTGTTCTTGCAGGGAATAGGGTGCCCACGCGAGGTCCTGGTGACCTGAAAAGCTTACTAACGTTAAAAGAAAGCAGACCTAAAGGAAGGCCTCAAGGACTCTGCTCCAAGCTTCCGCTTCGGCAGGCTCCGCCTAGGGCAATGAGGCAGATTTGCAAAACATGTAGGATGTAAGAGAACAGTTTTCCTGGAGCTGTTGGAGTGCTGAGGAAACCTAGGTCTCCCAAGGAAGAGTGCAGCGTGTTGCCCTACCCTCAGCATACACAGAGTGACTGGGAAAGGTTTCCGGGCCTGGATGTTTCTTAGCAGCCAAGTGCAGCCTGCCGGTACTCGATGTTCTTGCAGGGAATAGGGTGCCCACAAGAGGTCCTGGTGACCTGAAAAGCTTACTAACGTTAAAAGAAAGCAGACCTAAAGGAAGGCCTCAAGGACTCTGCTCCAAGCTTCCGCTTCGGCAGGCTATTCAAGGCTTTACCTTGAGGAAAGGACGCACGTCAAGTTTCCTTTTAGCTCTAGAGCGTCTCAGGAGGAGCTCCCACCCAGGCTATGAAAGGACCCTG
Source organism: Balaenoptera acutorostrata (assembly GCF_949987535.1). Lineage (NCBI taxonomy): Eukaryota > Metazoa > Chordata > Mammalia > Artiodactyla > Balaenopteridae > Balaenoptera > Balaenoptera acutorostrata. The sequence continues at coordinate 570,004 of NW_026646529.1, read as the reverse complement.
TTGATGTAGAGAACACTCGTTCCCTTCCCACAGCCCTGCCTACAGTGACTAGAGACCCGTCCTAAAACTGTTATTTAGGGAGTTTCAAGGCAACAGGAATGGAGCTTTCAAAATGGGAAAGCAAGGCCTGTGCCATTAGGCCCCGTTTCCTGCGAACACGCAGCCTACCTCCTTGTGATTTCTACCAGGTAAATATACACTCTAGCTACACACGGGTCCCTTCCTTGAATAAAGTTGTTTCGCACGGAGTTCTGCGTGTAGCCAACGGCCTCCCCCAAAGAGCGCTCGAGGTACGCTATCGGGGCTTAGCCTCTTGTAAAACCCTTCAGTGTAAGAGGAAGAACTGTGCTTTGGTACAAGCAGGAACGCAAGCCGCCTTTCTCCTGTAAGTATGGGGTCTTAAGGTATGACTCTGTAGAAGGAATGGGAAGCAGCTTTGGTTTCTCAGTGCCGCTCAGCCTAGGGCAATGAGGCAGATTTGCAAAACATGTAGGATGTAAGAGAACAGATTTCCTGGAGCTGTTGGAGTGCTGAGGAAACCTAGGTCTCCCAAGGAAGAGTGCAGCGTGTTGCCCTACCCTCAGCATACACAGAGTGACTGGCAAAGGTTTCCGGGCCTGGATGTTTCTTAGCAGCCCAGGGCAGCCTGCCGGTACTCGGTGTTCTTGCAGGGAATAGGGTGCCCACGCGAGGTCCTGGTGACCTGAAAAGCTTACTAACGTTAAAAGAAAGCAGACCTAAAGGAAGGCCTCAAGGACTCTGCTCCAAGCTTCCGCTTCGGTAGGCTCCGCCTAGGGCAATGAGGCAGATTTGCAAAACATGTAGGATGTAAGAGAACAGTTTTCCTGGAGCTGTTGGAGTGCTGAGGAAACCTAGGTCTCCCAAGGAAGAGTGCAGCGTGTTGCCCTACCCTCAGCATACACAGAGTGACTGGCAAAGGTTTCCGGGCCTGGATGTTTCTTAGCAGCCCAGGGCAGCCTGCCGGTACTCGGTGTTCTTGCAGGGAATAGGGTGCCCACGCGAGGTCCTGGTGACCTAAAAGCTTACTAACGTTAAAAGAAAGCAGACCTAAAGGTAGGCCTCAGGGACTCTGCTCCAAGTTTCCGCTTCGGTAGGCTATTCAAGGCTTTACCTTGAGGAAAGGACTCACGTCAAGTTTCCTTTTAGCTCTAGAGCGTCTCAGGAGGAGCTCCCACCAAGGCTATGAAAGCACCCTGTTGATGTAGAGAACACTCGTTCCCTTCCCACAGCCCTGCCTACAGTGACTAGAGACCCGTCCTAAAACTGTTATTTAGGGAGTTTCAAGGCAGCAGGAATGGAGCTTTCAAAATGGGAAAGCAAGGCCTGTGCCATCAGGCCCCGTTTCCAGCGAACACGCAGCCTACCTCCTTGTGATTTCTACCAGGTAAATATACACTCTAGCTACACACGGGTCCCTTCCTTGAATAAAGTTTTTGGCACGGAGTTCTGCGTGTGCCCAACGGCCTACCCCAAGGAGCGCTCGAGGTACGCTATAGGGGCTTAGCCTCTTGTAAAACCCTTCAGTGTAAGAGGAAGAACTGTGCTTTGGTACAAGCAGGAACGCAAGCCGCCATTCTCCTGTAAGTATGGGGTCTTAAGGTATGACTCTGTAGAAGGAATGGGAAGCAGCTTTGGTTTCTCAGTGCCGCTCCGCCTAGGGCAATGAGGCAGATTTGCAAAACATGTAGGATATAAGAGAACAGATTTCCTGGAGCTGTTGGAGTGCTGAGGAAACCTAGGTCTCCCAAGGAAGAGTGCAGCGTGTTGCCCTACCCTCAGCATACACAGAGTGACTGGCAAAGGTTTCCGGGCCTGGATGTTTCTTAGCAGCCCAGGGCAGCCTGCCGGTACTCGGTGTTCTTGCAGGGAATAGGGTGCCCACGCGAGGTCCTGGTGACCTGAAAAGCTTACTAACGTTAAAAGAAAGCAGACCTAAAGGAAGGCCTCAAGGACTCTGCTCCAAGCTTCCGCTTCGGCAGGCTCCGCCTAGGGCAATGAGGCAGATTTGCAAAACATGTAGGATGTAAGAGAACAGTTTTCCTGGAGCTGTTGGAGTGCTGAGGAAACCTAGGTCTCCCAAGGAAGAGTGCAGCGTGTTGCCCTACCCTCAGCATACACAGAGTGACTGGGAAAGGTTTCCGGGCCTGGATGTTTCTTAGCAGCCAAGTGCAGCCTGCCGGTACTCGATGTTCTTGCAGGGAATAGGGTGCCCACAAGAGGTCCTGGTGACCTGAAAAGCTTACTAACGTTAAAAGAAAGCAGACCTAAAGGAAGGCCTCAAGGACTCTGCTCCAAGCTTCCGCTTCGGCAGGCTATTCAAGGCTTTACCTTGAGGAAAGGACGCACGTCAAGTTTCCTTTTAGCTCTAGAGCGTCTCAGGAGGAGCTCCCACCCAGGCTATGAAAGGACCCTGTTGATGTAGAGAACACTCGTTCCCTTCCCACAGCCCTGCCTACAGTGACTAGAGACCCGTCCTAAAACTGTTATTTAGGGAGTTTCAAGGCAACAGGAATGGAGCTTTCAAAATGGGAAAGCAAGGCCTGTGCCATTAGGCCCCGTTTCCTGCGAACACGCAGCCTACCTCCTTGTGATTTCTACCAGGTAAATATACACTCTAGCTACACACGGGTCCCTTCCTTGAATAAAGTTGTTTCGCACGGAGTTCTGCGTGTAGCCAACGGCCTCCCCCAAAGAGCGCTCGAGGTACGCTATCGGGGCTTAGCCTCTTGTAAAACCCTTCAGTGTAAGAGGAAGAACTGTGCTTTGGTACAAGCAGGAACGCAAGCCGCCTTTCTCCTGTAAGTATGGGGTCTTAAGGTATGACTCTGTAGAAGGAATGGGAAGCAGCTTTGGTTTCTCAGTGCCGCTCAGCCTAGGGCAATGAGGCAGATTTGCAAAACATGTAGGATGTAAGAGAACAGATTTCCTGGAGCTGTTGGAGTGCTGAGGAAACCTAGGTCTCCCAAGGAAGAGTGCAGCGTGTTGCCCTACCCTCAGCATACACAGAGTGACTGGGAAAGGTTTCCGGGACTGGATGTTTCTTAGCAGCCCAGGGCAGCCTGCCGGTACTCGGTGTTCTTGCAGGGAATAGGGTGCCCACGCGAGGTCCTGGTGACCTAAAAGCTTACTAACGTTAAAAGAAAGCAGACCTAAAGGTAGGCCTCAGGGACTCTGCTCCAAGTTTCCGCTTCGGTAGGCTATTCAAAGCGTTACCTTGAGGAAAGGACTCACGTCAAGTTTCCTTTTAGCTCTAGAGCGTCTCAGGAGGAGCTCCCACCCAGGCTATGAAAGCACCCTGTTGATGTAGAGAACACTCGTTCCCTTCCCACAGCCCTGCCTACAGTGACTAGAGACCCGTCCTAAAACTGTTATTTAGGGAGTTTCAAGGCAGCAGGAATGGAGCTTTCAAAATGGGAAAGCAAGGCCTGTGCCATCAGGCCCCGTTTCCAGCGAACACGCAGCCTACCTCCTTGTGATTTCTACCAGGTAAATATACACTCTAGCTACACACGGGTCCCTTCCTTGATTAAAGTTGTTGGCACGGAGCTCTGCGTGTAGCCAACGGCCTCCCCCAAGGAGCGCTCGAGGTACGCTATCGGGGCTTAGCCTCTTGTAAAACCCTTCAGTGTAAGAGGAAGAACTGTGCTTTGGTACAAGCAGGAACGCAAGCCGCCTTTCTCCTGTAAGTATGGGGTCTTAAGGTATGACTCTGTAGAAGGAATGGGAAGCAGCTTTCGTTTCTCAGTGCCGCTCCGCCTAGGGCAATGAGGCAGATTTGCAAAACATGTAGGATGTAAAAGAACAGATTTCCTGGAGCTGTTGGAGTGCTGAGGAAACCTAGGTCTCCCAAGGAACAGTGCAGCGTGTTGCCCTACCCTCAGCATACACAGAGAGACTGGGAAAGGTTTCCGGGCCTGGATGTTTCTTAGCAGCCCAGGGCAGCCTGCCGGTACTCGATGTTCTTGCAGGGAATAGGGTGCCCACAAGAGGTCCTGGTGACCTGAAAAGCTTACTAACGTTAAAAGAAAGCAGACCTAAAGGAAGGCCTCAAGGACTCTGCTCCAAGCTTCCGCTTCGGCAGGCTATTCAAGGCTTTACCTTGAGGAAAGGACGCACGTCAAGTTTCCTTTTAGCTCTAGAGCGTCTCAGGAGGAGCGCCCAACCAGGCTATGAAAGGACCCTGTTGATGTAGAGAACACTCGTTCCCTTCCCAGAGTCCTGCCTACAGTGACTAGAGACCCGTCCTAAAACTGTTATTTAGGGAGTTTCAAGGCAGCAGGAATGGAGCTTTCAAAATGGGAAAGCAAGGCCTGTGCCATTAGGCCCCGTTTCCTGCGAACACGCAGCCTACCTCCTTGTGATTTCTACCAGGTAAATATACACTCTAGCTACACACGGGTCCCTTCCTTGAATAAAGTTGTTTCGCACGGAGTTCTGCGTGTAGCCAACGGCCTCCCCCAAGGAGCGCTCGAGGTACGCTATCAGGGCTTAGCCTCTTGTAAAACCCTTCAGTGTAAGAGGAAGAACTGTGCTTTGGTACAAACAGGAACGCAAGCCGCCATTCTCCTGTAAGTATGGGGTCTTAAGGTATGACTCTGTAGAAGGAATGGGAAGCAGCTTTGGTTTCTCAGTGCCGCTCAGCCTAGGGCAATGAGGCAGATTTGCAAAACATGTAGGATGTAAGAGAACAGATTTCCTGGAGCTGTTGGAGTGCTGAGGAAACCTAGGTCTCCCAAGGAAGAGTGCAGCGTGTTGCCCTACCCTCAGCATACACAGAGTGACTGGCAAAGGTTTCCGGGCCTGGATGTTTCTTAGCAGCCCAGGGCAGCCTGCCGGTACTCGGTGTTCTTGCAGGGAATAGGGTGCCCACAAGAGGTCCTGGTGACCTGAAAAGCTTACTAACGTTAAAAGAAAGCAGACCTAAAGGAAGGCCTCAAGGACTCTGCTCCAAGCTTCCGCTGCGGCAGGCTCCGCCTAGGGCAATGAGGCAGATTTGCAAAACATGTAGGATGTAAGAGAACAGTTTTCCTGGAGCTGTTGGAGTGCTGAGGAAACCTAGGTCTCCCAAGGAAGAGTGCAGCGTGTTGCCCTACCCTCAGCATACACAGAGTGACTGGCAAAGGTTTCCGGGCCTGGATGTTTCTTAGCAGCCCAGGGCAGCCTGCCGGTACTCGATGTTCTTGCAGGGAATAGGGTGCCCACAAGAGGTCCTGGTGACCTGAAAAGCTTACTAACGTTAAAAGAAAGCAGACCTAAAGGAAGGCCTCAAGGACTCTGCTCCAAGCTTCCGCTTCGGCAGGCTATTCAAGGCTTTACCTTGAGGAAAGGACGCACGTCAAGTTTCCTTTTAGCTCTAGAGCGTCTCAGGAGGAGCGCCCACCCAGGCTATGAAAGGACCCTGTTGATGTAGAGAACACTCGTTCCCTTCCCAGAGTCCTGCCTACAGTGACTAGAGACCCGTCCTAAAACTGTTATTTAGGGAGTTTCAAGGCAGCAGGAATGGAGCTTTCAAAATGGGAAAGCAAGGCCTGTGCCATTAGGCCCCGTTTCCTGCGAACACGCAGCCTACCTCCTTGTGATTTCTACCAGGTAAATATACACTCTAGCTACACACGGGTCCCTTCCTTGAATAAAGTTGTTTCGCACGGAGTTCTGCGTGTAGCCAACGGCCTCCCCCAAGGAGCGCTCGAGGTACGCTATCGGGGCTTAGCCTCTTGTAAAACCCTTCAGTGTAAGAGGAAGAACTGTGCTTTGGTACAAGCAGGAACGCAAGCCGCCTTTCTCCTGTAAGTATGGGGTCTTAAGGTATGACTCTGTAGAAGGAATGGGAAGCAGCTTTGGTTTCTCAGTGCCGCTCAGCCTAGGGCAATGAGGCAGATTTGCAAAACATGTAGGATGTAAGAGAACAGATTTCCTGGAGCTGTTGGAGTGCTGAGGAAACCTAGGTCTCCCAAGGAAGAGTGCAGCGTGTTGCCCTACCCTCAGCATACACAGAGTGACTGGGAAAGGTTTCCGGGACTGGATGTTTCTTAGCAGCCCAGGGCAGCCTGCCGGTACTCGGTGTTCTTGCAGGGAATAGGGTGCCCACGCGAGGTCCTGGTGACCTAAAAGCTTACTAACGTTAAAAGAAAGCAGACCTAAAGGTAGGCCTCAGGGACTCTGCTCCAAGTTTCCGCTTCGGTAGGCTATTCAAAGCGTTACCTTGAGGAAAGGACTCACGTCAAGTTTCCTTTTAGCTCTAGAGCGTCTCAGGAGGAGCTCCCACCCAGGCTATGAAAGCACCCTGTTGATGTAGAGAACACTCGTTCCCTTCCCACAGCCCTGCCTACAGTGACTAGAGACCCGTCCTAAAACTGTTATTTAGGGAGTTTCAAGGCAGCAGGAATGGAGCTTTCAAAATGGGAAAGCAAGGCCTGTGCCATCAGGCCCCGTTTCCAGCGAACACGCAGCCTACCTCCTTGTGATTTCTACCAGGTAAATATACACTCTAGCTACACACGGGTCCCTTCCTTGATTAAAGTTGTTGGCACGGAGTTCTGCGTGTAGCCAACGGCCTCCCCCAAGGAGCGCTCGAGGTACGCTATCGGGGCTTAGCCTCTTGTAAAACCCTTCAGTGTAAGAGGAAGAACTGTGCTTTGGTACAAGCAGGAACGCAAGCCGCCTTTCTCCTGTAAGTATGGGGTCTTAAGGTATGACTCTGTAGAAGGAATGGGAAGCAGCTTTGGTTTCTCAGTGCCGCTCCGCCTAGGGCAATGAGGCAGATTTGCAAAACATGTAGGATGTAAGAGAACAGATTTCCTGGAGCTGTTGGAGTGCTGAGGAAACCTAGGTCTCCCAAGGAACAGTGCAGCGTGTTGCCCTACCCTCAGCATACACAGAGAGACTGGGAAAGGTTTCCGGGCCTGGATGTTTCTTAGCAGCCCAGGGCAGCCTGCCGGTACTCGATGTTCTTGCAGGGAATAGGGTGCCCACAAGAGGTCCTGGTGACCTGAAAAGCTTACTAACGTTAAAAGAAAGCAGACCTAAAGGAAGGCCTCAAGGACTCTGCTCCAAGCTTCCGCTTCGGCAGGCTATTCAAGGCTTTACCTTGAGGAAAGGACGCACGTCAACTTTCCTTTTAGCTCTAGAGCGTCTCAGGAGGAGCGCCCAACCAGGCTATGAAAGGACCCTGTTGATGTAGAGAACACTCGTTCCCTTCCCAGAGTCCTGCCTACAGTGACTAGAGACCCGTCCTAAAACTGTTATTTAGGGAGTTTCAAGGCAGCAGGAATGGAGCTTTCAAAATGGGAAAGCAAGGCCTGTGCCATTAGGCCCCGTTTCCTGCGAACACGCAGCCTACCTCCTTGTGATTTCTACCAGGTAAATATACACTCTAGCTACACACGGGTCCCTTCCTTGAATAAAGTTGTTTCGCACGGAGTTCTGCGTGTAGCCAACGGCCTCCCCCAAGGAGCGCTCGAGGTACGCTATCGGGGCTTAGCCTCTTGTAAAACCCTTCAGTGTAAGAGGAAGAACTGTGCTTTGGTACAAGCAGGAACGCAAGCCGCCATTCTCCTGTAAGTATGGGGTCTTAAGGTATGACTCTGTAGAAGGAATGGGAAGCAGCTTTGGTTTCTCAGTGCCGCTCAGCCTAGGGCAATGAGGCAGATTTGCAAAACATGTAGGATGTAAGAGAACAGATTTCCTGGAGCTGTTGGAGTGCTGAGGAAACCTAGGTCTCCCAAGGAAGAGTGCAGCGTGTTGCCCTACCCTCAGCATACACAGAGTGACTGGCAAAGGTTTCCGGGCCTGGATGTTTCTTAGCAGCGCAGGGCAGCCTGCCGGTACTCGGTGTTCTTGCAGGGAATAGGGTGCCCACGCGAGGTCCTGGTGACCTGAAAAGCTTACTAACGTTAAAAGAAAGCAGACCTAAAGGAAGGCCTCAAGGACTCTGCTCCAAGCTTCCGCTGCGGCAGGCTCCGCCTAGGGCAATGAGGCAGATTTGCAAAACATGTAGGATGTAAGAGAACAGTTTTCCTGGAGCTGTTGGAGTGCTGAGGAAACCTAGGTCTCCCAAGGAAGAGTGCAGCATGTTGCCCTACCCTCAGCATACACAGAGTGACTGGGAAAGGTTTCCGGGCCTGGATGTTTCTTAGCAGCCCAGGGCAGCCTGCCGGTACTCGATGTTCTTGCAGGGAATAGGGTGCCCACAAGAGGTCCTGGTGACCTGAAAAGCTTACTAACGTTAAAAGAAAGCAGACCTAAAGGAAGGCCTCAAGGACTCTGCTCCAAGCTTCCGCTTCGGCAGGCTATTCAAGGCTTTACCTTGAGGAAAGGACGCACGTCAAGTTTCCTTTTAGCTCTAGAGCGTCTCAGGAGGAGCGCCCACCCAGGCTATGAAAGGACCCTGTTGATGTAGAGAACACTCGTTCCCTTCCCAGAGTCCTGCCTACAGTGACTAGAGACCCGTCCTAAAACTGTTATTTAGGGAGTTTCAAGGCAGCAGGAATGGAGCTTTCAAAATGGGAAAGCAAGGCCTGTGCCATCAGGCCCCGTTTCCAGCGAACACGCAGCCTACCTCCTTGTGATTTCTACCAGGTAAATACACACTCTAGCTACACACGGGTCCCTTCCTTGAATAAAGTTGTTTCGCACGGAGTTCTGCGTGTAGCCAACGGCCTCCCCCAAGGAGCGCTCGAGGTACGCTATCGGGGCTTAGCCTCTTGTAAAACCCTTCAGTGTAAGAGGAAGAACTGTGCTTTGGTACAAGCAGGAACGCAAGCCGCCTTTCTCCTGTAAGTATGGGGTCTTAAGGTATGACTCTGTAGAAGGAATGCGAAGCAGTTTTGGTTTCTCAGTGCCGCTCCGCCTAGGGCAATGAGGCAGATTTGCAAAACATGTAGGATGTAAGAGAACAGTTTTCCTGGAGCTGTTGGAGTGCTGAGGAAACCTAGGTCTCCCAAGGAAGAGTGCAGCGTGTTGCCCTACCCTCAGCATACACAGAGTGACTGGCAAAGGTTTCCGGGCCTGGATGTTTCTTAGCAGCCCAGGGCAGCCTGCCGGTACTCGGTGTTCTTGCAGGGAATAGGGTGCCCACGCGAGGTCCTGGTGACCTAAAAGCTTACTAACGTTAAAAGAAAGCAGACCTAAAGGTAGGCCTCAGGGACTCTGCTCCAAGTTTCCGCTTCGGTAGGCTATTCAAGGCTTTACCTTGAGGAAAGGACTCACGTCAAGTTTCCTTTTAGCTCTAGAGCGTCTCAGGAGGAGCTCCCACCAAGGCTATGAAAGCACCCTGTTGATGTAGAGAACACTCGTTCCCTTCCCACAGCCCTGCCTACAGTGACTAGAGACCCGTCCTAAAACTATTTAGGGAGTTTCAAGGCAGCAGGAATGGAGCTTTCAAAATGGGAAAGCAAGGCCTCTGCCATTAGGCCCCGTTTCCTGCGAACACGCAGCCTACCTCCTTGTGATTTCTACCAGGTAAATATACACTCTAGCTACACACGGGTCCCTTCCTTGAATAAAGTTGTTTGGCACGGAGTTCTGCGTGTAGCCAACGGCCTCCCCCAAGGAGCGCTCGAGGTACGCTATCGGGGCTTAGCCTCTTGTAAAACCATTCAGTGTAAGGGGAAGAACTGTGCTTTGGTACCAGCAGGAACGCAAGCCGCCTTTCTCCTGTAAGTATGGGGTCTTAAGCTATGACTCTATAGAAGGAATGTGAAGGAATTTGGTTGTTCAGTGCCGCTCCGCCTAGGGCAATGAGGCAGATTTGCAAAACATGTAGGATGTAAGAGAACAGATTTCCTGGAGCTGTTGGAGTGCTGAGGAAACCTAGGTCTCCCAAGGAAGAGTGCAGCGTGTTGCCCTACCCTCAGCATACACAGAGTGACTGGCAAAGGTTTCCGGGCCTGGATGTTTCTTAGCAGCCCAGGGCAGCCTGCCGGTACTCGGTGTTCTTGCAGGGAATAGGGTGCCCACGCGAGGTCCTGGTGACCTAAAAGCTTACTAACGTTAAAAGAAAGCAGACCTAAAGGTAGGCCTCAGGGACTCTGCTCCAAGTTTCCGCTTCGGTAGGCTATTCAAGGCTTTACCTTGAGGAAAGGACTCACGTCAAGTTTCCTTTTAGCTCTAGAGCGTCTCAGGAGGAGCTCCCACCCAGGCTATGAAAGCACCCTGTTGATGTAGAGAACACTCGTTCCCTTCCCACAGCCCTGCCTACAGTGACTAGAGACCCGTCCTAAAACTGTTATTTAGGGAGTTTCAAGGCAGCAGGAATGGAGCTTTCAAAATGGGAAAGCAAGGCCTGTGCCATCAGGCCCCGTTTCCAGCGAACACGCAGCCTACCTCCTTGTGATTTCTACCAGGTAAATATACACTCTAGCTACACACGGGTCCCTTCCTTGAATAAAGTTTTTGGCACGGAGTTCTGCGTGTACCCAACGGCCTCCCCCAAGGAGCGCTCGAGGTACGCTATCGGGGCTTAGCCTCTTGTAAAACCCTTCAGTGTAAGAGGAAGAACTGTGCTTTGGTACAAGCAGGAACGCAAGCCGCCTTTCTCCTGTAAGTATGGGGTCTTAAGGTATGACTCTGTAGAAGGAATGGGAAGCAGCTTTGGTTTCTCAGTGCCGCTCAGCCTAGGGCAATGAGGCAGATTTGCAAAACATGTAGGATGTAAGAGAACAGATTTCCTGGAGCTGTTGGAGTGCTGAGGAAACCTAGGTCTCCCAAGGAAGAGTGCAGCGTGTTGCCCTACCCTCAGCATACACAGAGTGACTGGCAAAGGTTTCCGGGCCTGGATGTTTCTTAGCAGCCCAGGGCAGCCTGCCGGTACTCGGTGTTCTTGCAGGGAATAGGGTGCCCACGCGAGGTCCTGGTGACCTGAAAAGCTTACTAACGTTAAAAGAAAGCAGACCTAAAGGAAGGCCTCAAGGACTCTGCTCCAAGCTTCCGCTTCGGCAGGCTCCGCCTAGGGCAATGAGGCAGATTTGCAAAACATGTAGGATGTAAGAGAACAGTTTTCCTGGAGCTGTTGGAGTGCTGAGGAAACCTAGGTCTCCCAAGGAAGAGTGCAGCGTGTTGCCCTACCCTCAGCATACACAGAGTGACTGGGAAAGGTTTCCGGGCCTGGATGTTTCTTAGCAGCCCAGGGCAGCCTGCCGGTACTCGATGTTCTTGCAGGGAATAGGGTGCCCACAAGAGGTCCTGGTGACCTGAAAAGCTTACTAACGTTAAAAGAAAGCAGACCTAAAGGAAGGCCTCAAGGACTCTGCTCCAAGCTTCCGCTTCGGCAGGCTATTCAAGGCTTTACCTTGAGGAAAGGACGCACGTCAAGTTTGCTTTTAGCTCTAGAGCGTCTCAGGAGGAGCTCCCACCCAGGCTATGAAAGGACCCTGTTGATGTAGAGAACACTCGTTCCCTTCCCACAGCCCTGCCTACAGTGACTAGAGACCCGTCCTAAAACTGTTATTTAGGGAGTTTCAAGGCAACAGGAATGGAGCTTTCAAAATGGGAAAGCAAGGCCTGTGCCATTAGGCCCCGTTTCCTGCGAACACGCAGCCTACCTCCTTGTGATTTCTACCAGGTAAATATACACTCTAGCTACACACGGGTCCCTTCCTTGAATAAAGTTGTTTCGCACGGAGTTCTGCGTGTAGCCAACGGCCTCCCCCAAAGAGCGCTCGAGGTACGCTATCGGGGCTTAGCCTCTTGTAAAACCCTTCAGTGTAAGAGGAAGAACTGTGCTTTGGTACAAGCAGGAACGCAAGCCGCCTTTCTCCTGTAAGTATGGGGTCTTAAGGTATGACTCTGTAGAAGGAATGGGAAGCAGCTTTGGTTTCTCAGTGCCGCTCAGCCTAGGGCAATGAGGCAGATTTGCAAAACATGTAGGATGTAAGAGAACAGATTTCCTGGAGCTGTTGGAGTGCTGAGGAAACCTAGGTCTCCCAAGGAAGAGTGCAGCGTGTTGCCCTACCCTCAGCATACACAGAGTGACTGGGAAAGGTTTCCGGGCCTGGATGTTTCTTAGCAGCCCAGGGCAGCCTGCCGGTACTCGGTGTTCTTGCAGGGAATAGGGGGCCCACGCGAGGTCCTGGTGACCTAAAAGCTTACTAACGTTAAAAGAAAGCAGACCTAAAGGTAGGCCTCAGGGACTCTGCTCCAAGTTTCCGCTTCGGTAGGCTATTCAAAGCGTTACCTTGAGGAAAGGACTCACGTCAAGTTTCCTTTTAGCTCTAGAGCGTCTCAGGAGGAGCTCCCACCCAGGCTATGAAAGCACCCTGTTGATGTAGAGAACACTCGTTCCCTTCCCACAGCCCTGCCTACAGTGACTAGAGACCCGTCCTAAAACTGTTATTTAGGGAGTTTCAAGGCAGCAGGAATGGAGCTTTCAAAATGGGAAAGCAAGGCCTGTGCCATCAGGCCCCGTTTCCAGCGAACACGCAGCCTACCTCCTTGTGATTTCTACCAGGTAAATATACACTCTAGCTACACACGGGTCCCTTCCTTGATTAAAGTTGTTGGCACGGAGCTCTGCGTGTAGCCAACGGCCTCCCCCAAGGAGCGCTCGAGGTACGCTATCGGGGCTTAGCCTCTTGTAAAACCCTTCAGTGTAAGAGGAAGAACTGTGCTTTGGTACAAGCAGGAACGCAAGCCGCCTTTCTCCTGTAAGTATGGGGTCTTAAGGTATGACTCTGTAGAAGGAATGGGAAGCAGCTTTCGTTTCTCAGTGCCGCTCCGCCTAGGGCAATGAGGCAGATTTGCAAAACATGTAGGATGTAAAAGAACAGATTTCCTGGAGCTGTTGGAGTGCTGAGGAAACCTAGGTCTCCCAAGGAACAGTGCAGCGTGTTGCCCTACCCTCAGCATACACAGAGAGACTGGGAAAGGTTTCCGGGCCTGGATGTTTCTTAGCAGCCCAGGGCAGCCTGCCGGTACTCGATGTTCTTGCAGGGAATAGGGTGCCCACAAGAGGTCCTGGTGACCTGAAAAGCTTACTAACGTTAAAAGAAAGCAGACCTAAAGGAAGGCCTCAAGGACTCTGCTCCAAGCTTCCGCTTCGGCAGGCTATTCAAGGCTTTACCTTGAGGAAAGGACGCACGTCAAGTTTCCTTTTAGCTCTAGAGCGTCTCAGGAGGAGCGCCCAACCAGGCTATGAAAGGACCCTGTTGATGTAGAGAACACTCGTTCCCTTCCCAGAGTCCTGCCTACAGTGACTAGAGACCCGTCCTAAAACTGTTATTTAGGGAGTTTCAAGGCAGCAGGAATGGAGCTTTCAAAATGGGAAAGCAAGGCCTGTGCCATTAGGCCCCGTTTCCTGCGAACACGCAGCCTACCTCCTTGTGATTTCTACCAGGTAAATATACACTCTAGCTACACACGGGTCCCTTCCTTGAATAAAGTTGTTTCGCACGGAGTTCTGCGTGTAGCCAACGGCCTCCCCCAAGGAGCGCTCGAGGTACGCTATCGGGGCTTAGCCTCTTGTAAAACCCTTCAGTGTAAGAGGAAGAACTGTGCTTTGGTACAAGCAGGAACGCAAGCCGCCATTCTCCTGTAAGTATGGGGTCTTAAGGTATGACTCTGTAGAAGGAATGGGAAGCAGCTTTGGTTTCTCAGTGCCGCTCAGCCTAGGGCAATGAGGCAGATTTGCAAAACATGTAGGATGTAAGAGAACAGATTTCCTGGAGCTGTTGGAGTGCTGAGGAAACCTAGGTCTCCCAAGGAAGAGTGCAGCGTGTTGCCCTACCCTCAGCATACACAGAGTGACTGGCAAAGGTTTCCGGGCCTGGATGTTTCTTAGCAGCCCAGGGCAGCCTGCCGGTACTCGGTGTTCTTGCAGGGAATAGGGTGCCCACAAGAGGTCCTGGTGACCTGAAAAGCTTACTAACGTTAAAAGAAAGCAGACCTAAAGGAAGGCCTCAAGGACTCTGCTCCAAGCTTCCGCTGCGGCAGGCTCCGCCTAGGGCAATGAGGCAGATTTGCAAAACATGTAGGATGTAAGAGAACAGTTTTCCTGGAGCTGTTGGAGTGCTGAGGAAACCTAGGTCTCCCAAGGAAGAGTGCAGCGTGTTGCCCTACCCTCAGCATACACAGAGTGACTGGGAAAGGTTTCCGGGCCTGGATGTTTCTTAGCAGCCCAGGGCAGCCTGCCGGTACTCGATGTTCTTGCAGGGAATAGGGTGCCCACAAGAGGTCCTGGTGACCTGAAAAGCTTACTAACGTTAAAAGAAAGCAGACCTAAAGGAAGGCCTCAAGGACTCTGCTCCAAGCTTCCGCTTCGGCAGGCTATTCAAGGCTTTACCTTGAGGAAAGGACGCACGTCAAGTTTCCTTTTAGCTCTAGAGCGTCTCAGGAGGAGCGCCCACCCAGGCTATGAAAGGACCCTGTTGATGTAGAGAACACTCGTTCCCTTCCCAGAGTCCTGCCTACAGTGACTAGAGACCCGTCCTAAAACTGTTATTTAGGGAGTTTCAAGGCAGCAGGAATGGAGCTTTCAAAATGGGAAAGCAAGGCCTGTGCCATCAGGCCCCGTTTCCAGCGAACACGCAGCCTACCTCCTTGTGATTTCTACCAGGTAAATATACACTCTAGCTACACACGGGTCCCTTCCTTGAATAAAGTTGTTTCGCACGGAGTTCTGCGTGTAGCCAACGGCCTCCCCCAAGGAGCGCTCGAGGTACGCTATCGGGGCTTAGCCTCTTGTAAAACCCTTCAGTGTAAGAGGAAGAACTGTGCTTTGGTACAAGCAGGAACGCAAGCCGCCTTTCTCCTGTAAGTATGGGGTCTTAAGGTATGACTCTGTAGAAGGAATGCGAAGCAGTTTTGGTTTCTCAGTGCCGCTCCGCCTAGGGCAATGAGGCAGATTTGCAAAACATGTAGGATGTAAGAGAACAGATTTCCTGGAGCTGTTGGAGTGCTGAGGAAACCTAGGTCTCCCAAGGAAGAGTGTAGCGTGTTGCCCTACCCTCAGCATACACAGAGTGACTGGCAAAGGTTTCCGGGCCTGGATGTTTCTTAGCAGCCCAGGGCAGCCTGCCGGTACTCGGTGTTCTTGCAGGGAATAGGGTGCCCACGCGAGGTCCTGGTGACCTGAAAAGCTTACTAACGTTAAAAGAAAGCAGACCTAAAGGAAGGCCTCAAGGACTCTGCTCCAAGCTTCCGCTTCGGGAGGCTCCGCCTAGGGCAATGAGGCAGATTTGCAAAACATGTAGGATGTAAGAGAACAGTTTTCCTGGAGCTGTTGGAGTGCTGAGGAAACCTAGGTCTCCCAAGGAAGAGTGCAGCGTGTTGCCCTACCCTCAGCATACACAGAGTGACTGGCAAAGGTTTCCGGGCCTGGATGTTTCTTAGCAGCCCAGGGCAGCCTGCCGGTACTCGGTGTTCTTGCAGGGAATAGGGTGCCCACGCGAGGTCCTGGTGACCTAAAAGCTTACTAACGTTAAAAGAAAGCAGACCTAAAGGTAGGCCTCAGGGACTCTGCTCCAAGTTTCCGCTTCGGTAGGCTATTCAAGGCTTTACCTTGAGGAAAGGACTCACGTCAAGTTTCCTTTTAGCTCTAGAGCGTCTCAGGAGGAGCTCCCACCAAGGCTATGAAAGCACCCTGTTGATGTAGAGAACACTCGTTCCCTTCCCACAGCCCTGCCTACAGTGACTAGAGACCCGTCCTAAAACTGTTATTTAGGGAGTTTCAAGGCAGCAGGAATGGAGCTTTCAAAATGGAAAAGCAAGGCCTGTGCCATCAGGCCCCGTTTCCAGCGAACACGCAGCCTACCTCCTTGTGATTTCTACCAGGTAAATATACACTCTAGCTACACACGGGTCCCTTCCTTGAATAAAGTTTTTGGCACGGAGTTCTGCGTGTGCCCAACGGCCTACCCCAAGGAGCGCTCGAGGTACGCTATCGGGGCTTAGCCTCTTGTAAAACCCTTCAGTGTAAGAGGAAGAACTGTGCTTTGGTACAAGCAGGAACGCAAGCCGCCATTCTCCTGTAAGTATGGGGTCTTAAGGTATGACTCTGTAGAAGGAATGGGAAGCAGCTTTGGTTTCTCAGTGCCGCTCCGCCTAGGGCAATGAGGCAGATTTGCAAAACATGTAGGATATAAGAGAACAGATTTCCTGGAGCTGTTGGAGTGCTGAGGAAACCTAGGTCTCCCAAGGAAGAGTGCAGCGTGTTGCCCTACCCTCAGCATACACAGAGTGACTGGCAAAGGTTTCCGGGCCTGGATGTTTCTTAGCAGCCCAGGGCAGCCTGCCGGTACTCGGTGTTCTTGCAGGGAATAGGGTGCCCACGCGAGGTCCTGGTGACCTGAAAAGCTTACTAACGTTAAAAGAAAGCAGACCTAAAGGAAGGCCTCAAGGACTCTGCTCCAAGCTTCCGCTTCGGCAGGCTCCGCCTAGGGCAATGAGGCAGATTTGCAAAACATGTAGGATGTAAGAGAACAGTTTTCCTGGAGCTGTTGGAGTGCTGAGGAAACCTAGGTCTCCCAAGGAAGAGTGCAGCGTGTTGCCCTACCCTCAGCATACACAGAGTGACTGGGAAAGGTTTCCGGGCCTGGATGTTTCTTAGCAGCCCAGGGCAGCCTGCCGGTACTCGGTGTTCTTGCAGGGAATAGGGTGCCCACAAGAGGTCCTGGTGACCTGAAAAGCTTACTAACGTTAAAAGAAAGCAGACCTAAAGGAAGGCCTCAAGGACTCTGCTCCAAGCTTCCGCTTCGGCAGGCTATTCAAGGCTTTACCTTGAGGAAAGGACGCACGTCAAGTTTCCTTTTAGCTCTAGAGCGTCTCAGGAGGAGCTCCCACCCAGGCTATGAAAGGACCCTGTTGATGTAGAGAACACTCGTTCCCTTCCCACAGCCCTGCCTACAGTGACTAGAGACCCGTCCTAAAACTGTTATTTAGGGAGTTTCAAGGCAACAGGAATGGAGCTTTCAAAATGGGAAAGCAAGGCCTGTGCCATTAGGCCCCGTTTCCTGCGAACACGCAGCCTACCTCCTTGTGATTTCTACCAGGTAAATATACACTCTAGCTACACACGGGTCCCTTCCTTGAATAAAGTTGTTTCGCACGGAGTTCTGCGTGTAGCCAACGGCCTCCCCCAAAGAGCGCTCGAGGTACGCTATCGGGGCTTAGCCTCTTGTAAAACCCTTCAGTGTAAGAGGAAGAACTGTGCTTTGGTACAAGCAGGAACGCAAGCCGCCTTTCTCCTGTAAGTATGGGGTCTTAAGGTATGACTCTGTAGAAGGAATGGGAAGCAGCTTTGGTTTCTCAGTGCCGCTCAGCCTAGTGCAATGAGGCAGATTTGCAAAACATGTAGGATGTAAGAGAACAGATTTCCTGGAGCTGTTGGAGTGCTGAGGAAACCTAGGTCTCCCAAGGAAGAGTGCAGCGTGTTGCCCTACCCTCAGCATACACAGAGTGACTGGGAAAGGTTTCCGGGACTGGATGTTTCTTAGCAGCCCAGGGCAGCCTGCCGGTACTCGGTGTTCTTGCAGGGAATAGGGTGCCCACGCGAGGTCCTGGTGACCTAAAAGCTTACTAACGTTAAAAGAAAGCAGACCTAAAGGTAGGCCTCAGGGACTCTGCTCCAAGTTTCCGCTTCGGTAGGCTATTCAAAGCGTTACCTTGAGGAAAGGACTCACGTCAAGTTTCCTTTTAGCTCTAGAGCGTCTCAGGAGGAGCTCCCACCCAGGCTATGAAAGCACCCTGTTGATGTAGAGAACACTCGTTCCCTTCCCACAGCCCTGCCTACAGTGACTAGAGACCCGTCCTAAAACTGTTATTTAGGGAGTTTCAAGGCAGCAGGAATGGAGCTTTCAAAATGGGAAAGCAAGGCCTGTGCCATCAGGCCCCGTTTCCAGCGAACACGCAGCCTACCTCCTTGTGATTTCTACCAGGTAAATATACACTCTAGCTACACACGGGTCCCTTCCTTGATTAAAGTTGTTGGCACGGAGCTCTGCGTGTAGCCAACGGCCTCCCCCAAGGAGCGCTCGAGGTACGCTATCGGGGCTTAGCCTCTTGTAAAACCCTTCAGTGTAAGAGGAAGAACTGTGCTTTGGTACAAGCAGGAACGCAAGCCGCCTTTCTCCTGTAAGTATGGGGTCTTAAGGTATGACTCTGTAGAAGGAATGGGAAGCAGCTTTGGTTTCTCAGTGCCGCTCCGCCTAGGGCAATGAGGCAGATTTGCAAAACATGTAGGATGTAAGAGAACAGATTTCCTGGAGCTGTTGGAGTGCTGAGGAAACCTAGGTCTCCCAAGGAACAGTGCAGCGTGTTGCCCTACCCTCAGCATACACAGAGAGACTGGGAAAGGTTTCCGGGCCTGGATGTTTCTTAGCAGCCCAGGGCAGCCTGCCGGTACTCGATGTTCTTGCAGGGAATAGGGTGCCCACAAGAGGTCCTGGTGACCTGAAAAGCTTACTAACGTTAAAAGAAAGCAGACCTAAAGGAAGGCCTCAAGGACTCTGCTCCAAGCTTCCGCTTCGGCAGGCTATTCAAGGCTTTACCTTGAGGAAAGGACGCACGTCAAGTTTCCTTTTAGCTCTAGAGCGTCTCAGGAGGAGCGCCCAACCAGGCTATGAAAGGACCCTGTTGATGTAGAGAACACTCGTTCCCTTCCCAGAGTCCTGCCTACAGTGACTAGAGACCCGTCCTAAAACTGTTATTTAGGGAGTTTCAAGGCAGCAGGAATGGAGCTTTCAAAATGGGAAAGCAAGGCCTGTGCCATTAGGCCCCGTTTCCTGCGAACACGCAGCCTACCTCCTTGTGATTTCTACCAGGTAAATATACACTCTAGCTACACACGGGTCCCTTCCTTGAATAAAGTTGTTTCGAACGGAGTTCTGCGTGTAGCCAACGGCCTCCCCCAAGGAGCGCTCGAGGTACGCTATCGGGGCTTAGCCTCTTGTAAAACCCTTCAGTGTAAGAGGAAGAACTGTGCTTTGGTACAAGCAGGAACGCAAGCCGCCATTCTCCTGTAAGTATGGGGTCTTAAGGTATGACTCTGTAGAAGGAATGGGAAGCAGCTTTGGTTTCTCAGTGCCGCTCAGCCTAGGGCAATGAGGCAGATTTGCAAAACATGTAGGATGTAAGAGAACAGATTTCCTGGAGCTGTTGGAGTGCTGAGGAAACCTAGGTCTCCCAAGGAAGAGTGCAGCGTGTTGCCCTACCCTCAGCATACACAGAGTGACTGGCAAAGGTTTCCGGGCCTGGATGTTTCTTAGCAGCCCAGGGCAGCCTGCCGGTACTCGGTGTTCTTGCAGGGAATAGGGTGCCCACGCGAGGTCCTGGTGACCTGAAAAGCTTACTAACGTTAAAAGAAAGCAGACCTAAAGGAAGGCCTCAAGGACTCTGCTCCAAGCTTCCGCTTCGGCAGGCTCCGCCTAGGGCAATGAGGCAGATTTGCAAAACATGTAGGATGTAAGAGAACAGTTTTCCTGGAGCTGTTGGAGTGCTGAGGAAACCTAGGTCTCCCAAGGAAGAGTGCAGCGTGTTGCCCTACCCTCAGCATACACAGAGTGACTGGGAAAGGTTTCCGGGCCTGGATGTTTCTTAGCAGCCCAGGGCAGCCTGCCGGTACTCGGTGTTCTTGCAGGGAATAGGGTGCCCACAAGAGGTCCTGGTGACCTGAAAAGCTTACTAACGTTAAAAGAAAGCAGACCTAAAGGAAGGCCTCAAGGACTCTGCTCCAAGCTTCCGCTTCGGCAGGCTATTCAAGGCTTTACCTTGAGGAAAGGACGCACGTCAAGTTTCCTTTTAGCTCTAGAGCGTCTCAGGAGGAGCTCCCACCCAGGCTATGAAAGGACCCTGTTGATGTAGAGAACACTCGTTCCCTTCCCACAGCCCTGCCTACAGTGACTAGAGACCCGTCCTAAAACTGTTATTTAGGGAGTTTCAAGGCAACAGGAATGGAGCTTTCAAAATGGGAAAGCAAGGCCTGTGCCATTAGGCCCCGTTTCCTGCGAACACGCAGCCTACCTCCTTGTGATTTCTACCATGTAAATATACACTCTAGCTACACACGGGTCCCTTCCTTGAATAAAGTTGTTTCGCACGGAGTTCTGCGTGTAGCCAACGGCCTCCCCCAAAGAGCGCTCGAGGTACGCTATCGGGGCTTAGCCTCTTGTAAAACCCTTCAGTGTAAGAGGAAGAACTGTGCTTTGGTACAAGCAGGAACGCAAGCCGCCTTTCTCCTGTAAGTATGGGGTCTTAAGGTATGACTCTGTAGAAGGAATGGGAAGCAGCTTTGGTTTCTCAGTGCCGCTCAGCCTAGTGCAATGAGGCAGATTTGCAAAACATGTAGGATGTAAGAGAACAGATTTCCTGGAGCTGTTGGAGTGCTGAGGAAACCTAGGTCTCCCAAGGAAGAGTGCAGCGTGTTGCCCTACCCTCAGCATACACAGAGTGACTGGGAAAGGTTTCCGGGACTGGATGTTTCTTAGCAGCCCAGGGCAGCCTGCCGGTACTCGGTGTTCTTGCAGGGAATAGGGTGCCCACGCGAGGTCCTGGTGACCTAAAAGCTTACTAACGTTAAAAGAAAGCAGACCTAAAGGTAGGCCTCAGGGACTCTGCTCCAAGTTTCCGCTTCGGTAGGCTATTCAAAGCGTTACCTTGAGGAAAGGACTCACGTCAAGTTTCCTTTTAGCTCTAGAGCGTCTCAGGAGGAGCTCCCACCCAGGCTATGAAAGCACCCTGTTGATGTAGAGAACACTCGTTCCCTTCCCACAGCCCTGCCTACAGTGACTAGAGACCCATCCTAAAACTGTTATTTAGGGAGTTTCAAGGCAGCAGGAATGGAGCTTTCAAAATGGGAAAGCAAGGCCTGTGCCATCAGGCCCCGTTTCCAGCGAACACGCAGCCTACCTCCTTGTGATTTCTACCAGGTAAATATACACTCTAGCTACACACGGGTCCCTTCCTTGATTAAAGTTGTTGGCACGGAGCTCTGCGTGTAGCCAACGGCCTCCCCCAAGGAGCGCTCGAGGTACGCTATCGGGGCTTAGCCTCTTGTAAAACCCTTCAGTGTAAGAGGAAGAACTGTGCTTTGGTACAAGCAGGAACGCAAGCCGCCTTTCTCCTGTAAGTATGGGGTCTTAAGGTATGACTCTGTAGAAGGAATGGGAAGCAGCTTTGGTTTCTCAGTGCCGCTCCGCCTAGGGCAATGAGGCAGATTTGCAAAACATGTAGGATGTAAGAGAACAGATTTCCTGGAGCTGTTGGAGTGCTGAGGAAACCTAGGTCTCCCAAGGAACAGTGCAGCGTGTTGCCCTACCCTCAGCATACACAGAGAGACTGGGAAAGGTTTCCGGGCCTGGATGTTTCTTAGCAGCCCAGGGCAGCCTGCCGGTACTCGATGTTCTTGCAGGGAATAGGGTGCCCACAAGAGGTCCTGGTGACCTGAAAAGCTTACTAACGTTAAAAGAAAGCAGACCTAAAGGAAGGCCTCAAGGACTCTGCTCCAAGCTTCCGCTTCGGCAGGCTATTCAAGGCTTTACCTTGAGGAAAGGACGCACGTCAAGTTTCCTTTTAGCTCTAGAGCGTCTCAGGAGGAGCGCCCAACCAGGCTATGAAAGGACCCTGTTGATGTAGAGAACACTCGTTCCCTTCCCAGAGTCCTGCCTACAGTGACTAGAGACCCGTCCTAAAACTGTTATTTAGGGAGTTTCAAGGCAGCAGGAATGGAGCTTTCAAAATGGGAAAGCAAGGCCTGTGCCATTAGGCCCCGTTTCCTGCGAACACGCAGCCTACCTCCTTGTGATTTCTACCAGGTAAATATACACTCTAGCTACACACGGGTCCCTTCCTTGAATAAAGTTGTTTCGCACGGAGTTCTGCGTGTAGCCAACGGCCTCCCCCAAGGAGCGCTCGAGGTACGCTATCGGGGCTTAGCCTCTTGTAAAACCCTTCAGTGTAAGAGGAAGAACTGTGCTTTGGTACAAGCAGGAACGCAAGCCGCCATTCTCCTGTAAGTATGGGGTCTTAAGGTATGACTCTGTAGAAGGAATGGGAAGCAGCTTTGGTTTCTCAGTGCCGCTCAGCCTAGGGCAATGAGGCAGATTTGCAAAACATGTAGGATGTAAGAGAACAGATTTCCTGGAGCTGTTGGAGTGCTGAGGAAACCTAGGTCTCCCAAGGAAGAGTGCAGCGTGTTGCCCTACCCTCAGCATACACAGAGTGACTGGCAAAGGTTTCCGGGCCTGGATGTTTCTTAGCAGCCCAGGGCAGCCTGCCGGTACTCGGTGTTCTTGCAGGGAATAGGGTGCCCACGCGAGGTCCTGGTGACCTGAAAAGCTTACTAACGTTAAAAGAAAGCAGACCTAAAGGAAGGCCTCAAGGACTCTGCTCCAAGCTTCCGCTGCGGCAGGCTCCGCCTAGGGCAATGAGGCAGATTTGCAAAACATGTAGGATGTAAGAGAACAGTTTTCCTGGAGCTGTTGGAGTGCTGAGGAAACCTAGGTCTCCCAAGGAAGAGTGCAGCGTGTTGCCCTACCCTCAGCATACACAGAGTGACTGGGAAAGGTTTCCGGGCCTGGATGTTTCTTAGCAGCCCAGGGCAGCCTGCCGGTACTCGATGTTCTTGCAGGGAATAGGGTGCCCACAAGAGGTCCTGGTGACCTGAAAAGCTTACTAACGTTAAAAGAAAGCAGACCTAAAGGAAGGCCTCAAGGACTCTGCTCCAAGCTTCCGCTTCGGCAGGCTATTCAAGGCTTTACCTTGAGGAAAGGACGCACGTCAAGTTTCCTTTTAGCTCTAGAGCGTCTCAGGAGGAGCGCCCACCCAGGCTATGAAAGGACCCTGTTGATGTAGAGAACACTCGTTCCCTTCCCAGAGTCCTGCCTACAGTGACTAGAGACCCGTCCTAAAACTGTTATTTAGGGAGTTTCAAGGCAGCAGGAATGGAGCTTTCAAAATGGGAAAGCAAGGCCTGTGCCATCAGGCCCCGTTTCCAGCGAACACGCAGCCTACCTCCTTGTGATTTCTACCAGGTCAATATACACTCTAGCTACACACGGGTCCCTTCCTTGAATAAAGTTTTTGGCACGGAGTTCTGCGTGTACCCAACGGCCTCCCCCAAGGAGCGCTCGAGGTACGCTATCGGGGCTTAGCCTCTTGTAAAACCCTTCAGTGTAAGAGGAAGAACTGTGCTTTGGTACAAGCAGGAACGCAAGCCGCCTTTCTCCTGTAAGTATGGGGTCTTAAGGTATGACTCTGTAGAAGGAATGGGAAGCAGCTTTGGTTTCTCAGTGCCGCTCAGCCTAGGGCAATGAGGCAGATTTGCAAAACATGTAGGATGTAAGAGAACAGATTTCCTGGAGATGTTGGAGTGCTGAGGAAACCTAGGTCTCCCAAGGAAGAGTGCAGCGTGTTGCCCTACCCTCAGCATACACAGAGTGACTGGCAAAGGTTTCCGGGCCTGGATGTTTCTTAGCAGCCCAGGGCAGCCTGCCGGTACTCGGTGTTCTTGCAGGGAATAGGGTGCCCACGCGAGGTCCTGGTGACCTGAAAAGCTTACTAACGTTAAAAGAAAGCAGACCTAAAGGAAGGCCTCAAGGACTCTGCTCCAAGCTTCCGCTGCGGCAGGCTCCGCCTAGGGCAATGAGGCAGATTTGCAAAACATGTAGGATGTAAGAGAACAGTTTTCCTGGAGCTGTTGGAGTGCTGAGGAAACCTAGGTCTCCCAAGGAAGAGTGCAGCGTGTTGCCCTACCCTCAGCATACACAGAGTGACTGGGAAAGGTTTCCGGGCCTGGATGTTTCTTAGCAGCCCAGGGCAGCCTGCCGGTACTCGATGTTCTTGCAGGGAATAGGGTGCCCACAAGAGGTCCTGGTGACCTGAAAAGCTTACTAACGTTAAAAGAAAGCAGACCTAAAGGAAGGCCTCAAGGACTCTGCTCCAAGCTTCCGCTTCGGCAGGCTATTCAAGGCTTTACCTTGAGGAAAGGACGCACGTCAAGTTTCCTTTTAGCTCTAGAGCGTCTCAGGAGGAGCGCCCACCCAGGCTATGAAAGGACCCTGTTGATGTAGAGAACACTCGTTCCCTTCCCAGAGTCCTGCCTACAGTGACTAGAGACCCATCCTAAAACTGTTATTTAGGGAGTTTCAAGGCAGCAGGAATGGAGCTTTCAAAATGGGAAAGCAAGGCCTGTGCCATCAGGCCCCGTTTCCAGCGAACACGCAGCCTACCTCCTTGTGATTTCTACCAGGTAAATATACACTCTAGCTACACACGGGTCCCTTCCTTGAATAAAGTTGTTTCGCACGGAGTTCTGCGTGTAGCCAGCGGCCTCCCCCAAGGAGCGCTCGAGGTACGCTATCGGGGCTTAGCCTCTTGTAAAACCCTTCAGTGTAAGAGGAAGAACTGTGCTTTGGTACAAGCAGAAACGCAAGCCGCCTTTCTCCTGTAAGTATGGGGTCTTAAGGTATGACTCTGTAGAAGGAATGCGAAGCAGTTTTGGTTTCTCAGTGCCGCTCCGCCTAGGGCAATGAGGCAGATTTGCAAAACATGTAGGATGTAAGAGAACAGATTTCCTGGAGCTGTTGGAGTGCTGAGGAAACCTAGGTCTCCCAAGGAAGAGTGCAGCGTGTTGCCCTACCCTCAGCATACACAGAGTGACTGGCAAAGGTTTCCGGGCCTGGATGTTTCTTAGCAGCCCAGGGCAGCCTGCCGGTACTCGGTGTTCTTGCAGGGAATAGGGTGCCCACGCGAGGTCCTGGTGACCTAAAAGCTTACTAACGTTAAAAGAAAGCAGACCTAAAGGTAGGCCTCAGGGACTCTGCTCCAAGTTTCCGCTTCGGTAGGCTATTCAAGGCTTTACCTTGAGGAAAGGACTCACGTCAAGTTTCCTTTTAGCTCTAGAGCGTCTCAGGAGGAGCTCCCACCAAGGCTATGAAAGCACCCTGTTGATGTAGAGAACACTCGTTCCCTTCCCACAGCCCTGCCTACAGTGACTAGAGACCCGTCCTAAAACTGTTATTTAGGGAGTTTCAAGGCAGCAGGAATGGAGCTTTCAAAATGGGAAAGCAAGGCCTGTGCCATCAGGCCCCGTTTCCAGCGAACACGCAGCCTACCTCCTTGTGATTTCTACCAGGTAAATATACACTCTAGCTACACACGGGTCCCTTCCTTGAATAAAGTTTTTGGCACGGAGTTCTGCGTGTACCCAACGGCCTCCCCCAAGGAGCGCTCGAGGTACGCTATCGGGGCTTAGCCTCTTGTAAAACCCTTCAGTGTAAGAGGAAGAACTGTGCTTTGGTACAAGCAGGAACGCAAGCCGCCTTTCTCCTGTAAGTATGGGGTCTTAAGGTATGACTCTGTAGAAGGAATGGGAAGCAGCTTTGGTTTCTCAGTGCCGCTCAGCCTAGGGCAATGAGGCAGATTTGCAAAACATGTAGGATGTAAGAGAACAGATTTCCTGGAGCTGTTGGAGTGCTGAGGAAACCTAGGTCTCCCAAGGAAGAGTGCAGCGTGTTGCCCTACCCTCAGCATACACAGAGTGACTGGCAAAGGTTTCCGGGCCTGGATGTTTCTTAGCAGCCCAGGGCAGCCTGCCGGTACTCGGTGTTCTTGCAGGGAATAGGGTGCCCACGCGAGGTCCTGGTGACCTGAAAAGCTTACTAACGTTAAAAGAAAGCAGACCTAAAGGAAGGCCTCAAGGACTCTGCTCCAAGCTTCCGCTTCGGTAGGCTCCGCCTAGGGCAATGAGGCAGATTTGCAAAACATGTAGGATGTAAGAGAACAGTTTTCCTGGAGCTGTTGGAGTGCTGAGGAAACCTAGGTCTCCCAAGGAAGAGTGCAGCGTGTTGCCCTACCCTCAGCATACACAGAGTGACTGGCAAAGGTTTCCGGGCCTGGATGTTTCTTAGCAGCCCAGGGCAGCCTGCCGGTACTCGGTGTTCTTGCAGGGAATAGGGTGCCCACGCGAGGTCCTGGTGACCTAAAAGCTTACTAACGTTAAAAGAAAGCAGACCTAAAGGTAGGCCTCAGGGACTCTGCTCCAAGTTTCCGCTTCGGTAGGCTATTCAAGGCTTTACCTTGAGGAAAGGACTCACGTCAAGTTTCCTTTTAGCTCTAGAGCGTCTCAGGAGGAGCTCCCACCAAGGCTATGAAAGCACCCTGTTGATGTAGAGAACACTCGTTCCCTTCCCACAGCCCTGCCTACAGTGACTAGAGACCCGTCCTAAAACTGTTATTTAGGGAGTTTCAAGGCAGCAGGAATGGAGCTTTCAAAATGGGAAAGCAAGGCCTGTGCCATCAGGCCCCGTTTCCAGCGAACACGCAGCCTACCTCCTTGTGATTTCTACCAGGTAAATATACACTCTAGCTACACACGGGTCCCTTCCTTGAATAAAGTTTTTGGCACGGAGTTCTGCGTGTGCCCAACGGCCTACCCCAAGGAGCGCTCGAGGTACGCTATCGGGGCTTAGCCACTTGTAAAACCCTTCAGTGTAAGAGGAAGAACTGTGCTTTGGTACAAGCAGGAACGCAAGCCGCCATTCTCCTGTAAGTATGGGGTCTTAAGGTATGACTCTGTAGAAGGAATGGGAAGCAGCTTTGGTTTCTCAGTGCCGCTCCGCCTAGGGCAATGAGGCAGATTTGCAAAACATGTAGGATGTAAGAGAACAGTTTTCCTGGAGCTGTTGGAGTGCTGAGGAAACCTAGGTCTCCCAAGGAAGAGTGCAGCGTGTTGCCCTACCCTCAGCATACACAGAGTGACTGGGAAAGGTTTCCGGGCCTGGATGTTTCTTAGCAGCCCAGGGCAGCCTGCCGGTACTCGGTGTTCTTGCAGGGAATAGGGTGCCCACAAGAGGTCCTGGTGACCTGAAAAGCTTACTAACGTTAAAAGAAAGCAGACCTAAAGGAAGGCCTCAAGGACTCTGCTCCAAGCTTCCGCTTCGGCAGGCTATTCAAGGCTTTACATTGAGGAAAGGACGCACGTCAAGTTTCCTTTTAGCTCTAGAGCGTCTCAGGAGGAGCGCCCAACCAGGCTATGAAAGGACCCTGTTGATGTAGAGAACACTCGTTCCCTTCCCACAGCCCTGCCTACAGTGACTAGAGACCCGTCCTAAAGCTGTTATTTAGGGAGTTTCAAGGCAACAGGAATGGTGCTTTCAAATGGGAAAGCAAGGCCTGTGCCATTAGGCCCCGTTTCCTGCGAACACGCAGCCTACCTCCTTGTGATTTCTACCAGGTAAATATACACTCTAGCTACACACGGGTCCCTTCCTTGAATAAAGTTGTTTCGCACGGAGTTCTGCGTGTAGCCAACGGCCTCCCCCAAAGAGCGCTCGAGGTACGCTATCGGGGCTTAGCCTCTTGTAAAACCCTTCAGTGTAAGAGGAAGAACTGTGCTTTGGTACAAGCAGGAACGCAAGCCGCCTTTCTCCTGTAAGTATGGGGTCTTAAGGTATGACTCTGTAGAAGGAATGGGAAGCAGCTTTGGTTTCTCAGTGCCGCTCAGCCTAGGGCAATGAGGCAGATTTGCAAAACATGTAGGATGTAAGAGAACAGATTTCCTGGAGCTGTTGGAGTGCTGAGGAAACCTAGGTCTCCCAAGGAAGAGTGCAGCGTGTTGCCCTACCCTCAGCATACACAGAGTGACTGGGAAAGGTTTCCGGGACTGGATGTTTCTTAGCAGCCCAGGGCAGCCTGCCGGTACTCGGTGTTCTTGCAGGGAATAGGGTGCCCACGCGAGGTCCTGGTGACCTAAAAGCTTACTAACGTTAAAAGAAAGCAGACCTAAAGGTAGGCCTCAGGGACTCTGCTCCAAGTTTCCGCTTCGGTAGGCTATTCAAAGCGTTACCTTGAGGAAAGGACTCACGTCAAGTTTCCTTTTAGCTCTAGAGCGTCTCAGGAGGAGCTCCCACCCAGGCTATGAAAGCACCCTGTTGATGTAGAGAACACTCGTTCCCTTCCCACAGCCCTGCCTACAGTGACTAGAGACCCGTCCTAAAACTGTTATTTAGGGAGTTTCAAGGCAGCAGGAATGGAGCTTTCAAAATGGGAAAGCAAGGCCTGTGCCATCAGGCCCCGTTTCCAGCGAACACGCAGCCTACCTCCTTGTGATTTCTACCAGGTAAATATACACTCTAGCTACACACGGGTCCCTTCCTTGATTAAAGTTGTTGGCACGGAGTTCTGCGTGTAGCCAACGGCCTCCCCCAAGGAGCGCTCGAGGTACGCTATCGGGGCTTAGCCTCTTGTAAAACCCTTCAGTGTAAGAGGAAGAACTGTGCTTTGGTACAAGCAGGAACGCAAGCCGCCTTTCTCCTGTAAGTATGGGGTCTTAAGGTATGACTCTGTAGAAGGAATGGGAAGCAGCTTTCGTTTCTCAGTGCCGCTCCGCCTAGGGCAATGAGGCAGATTTGCAAAACATGTAGGATGTAAGAGAACAGATTTCCTGGAGCTGTTGGAGTGCTGAGGAAACCTAGGTCTCCCAAGGAAGAGTGCAGCGTGTTGCCCTACCCTCAGCATACACAGAGAGACTGGGAAAGGTTTCCGGGCCTGGATGTTTCTTAGCAGCCCAGGGCAGCCTGCCGGTACTCGATGTTCTTGCAGGGAATAGGGTGCCCACAAGAGGTCCTGGTGACCTGAAAAGCTTACTAACGTTAAAAGAAAGCAGACCTAAAGGAAGGCCTCAAGGACTCTGCTCCAAGCTTCCGCTTCGGCAGGCTATTCAAGGCTTTACCTTGAGGAAAGGACGCACGTCAAGTTTCCTTTTAGCTCTAGAGCGTCTCAGGAGGAGCGCCCAACCAGGCTATGAAAGGACCCTGTTGATGTAGAGAACACTCGTTCCCTTCCCAGAGTCCTGCCTACAGTGACTAGAGACCCGTCCTAAAACTGTTATTTAGGGAGTTTCAAGGCAGCAGGAATGGAGCTTTCAAAATGGGAAAGCAAGGCCTGTGCCATTAGGCCCCGTTTCCTGCGAACACGCAGCCTACCTCCTTGTGATTTCTACCAGGTAAATATACACTCTAGCTACACACGGGTCCCTTCCTTGAATAAAGTTGTTTCGCACGGAGTTCTGCGTGTAGCCAACGGCCTCCCCCAAGGAGCGCTCGAGGTACGCTATCGGGGCTTAGCCTCTTGTAAAACCCTTCAGTGTAAGAGGAAGAACTGTGCTTTGGTACAAGCAGGAACGCAAGCCGCCATTCTCCTGTAAGTATGGGGTCTTAAGGTATGACTCTGTAGAAGGAATGGGAAGCAGCTTTGGTTTCTCAGTGCCGCTCAGCCTAGGGCAATGAGGCAGATTTGCAAAACATGTAGGATGTAAGAGAACAGATTTCCTGGAGCTGTTGGAGTGCTGAGGAAACCTAGGTCTCCCAAGGAAGAGTGCAGCGTGTTGCCCTACCCTCAGCATACACAGAGTGACTGGCAAAGGTTTCCGGGCCTGGATGTTTCTTAGCAGCCCAGGGCAGCCTGCCGGTACTCGGTGTTCTTGCAGGGAATAGGGTGCCCACGCGAGGTCCTGGTGACCTGAAAAGCTTACTAACGTTAAAAGAAAGCAGACCTAAAGGAAGGCCTCAAGGACTCTGCTCCAAGCTTCCGCTGCGGCAGGCTCCGCCTAGGGCAATGAGGCAGATTTGCAAAACATGTAGGATGTAAGAGAACAGTTTTCCTGGAGCTGTTGGAGTGCTGAGGAAACCTAGGTCTCCCAAGGAAGAGTGCAGCGTGTTGCCCTACCCTCAGCATACACAGAGTGACTGGCAAAGGTTTCCGGGCCTGGATGTTTCTTAGCAGCCCAGGGCAGCCTGCCGGTACTCGGTGTTCTTGCAGGGAATAGGGTGCCCACGCGAGGTCCTGGTGACCTAAAAGCTTACTAACGTTAAAAGAAAGCAGACCTAAAGGTAGGCCTCAGGGACTCTGCTCCAAGTTTCCGCTTCGGTAGGCTATTCAAGGCTTTACCTTGAGGAAAGGACTCACGTCAAGTTTCCTTTTAGCTCTAGAGCGTCTCAGGAGGAGCTCCCACCAAGGCTATGAAAGCACCCTGTTGATGTAGAGAACACTCGTTCCCTTCCCACAGCCCTGCCTACAGTGACTAGAGACCCGTCCTAAAACTGTTATTTAGGGAGTTTCAAGGCAGCAGGAATGGAGCTTTCAAAATGGGAAAGCAAGGCCTGTGCCATCAGGCCCCGTTTCCAGCGAACACGCAGCCTACCTCCTTGTGATTTCTACCAGGTAAATATACACTCTAGCTACACACGGGTCCCTTCCTTGAATAAAGTTTTTGGCACGGAGTTCTGCGTGTGCCCAACGGCCTACCCCAAGGAGCGCTCGAGGTACGCTATCGGGGCTTAGCCTCTTGTAAAACCCTTCAGTGTAAGAGGAAGAACTGTGCTTTGGTACAAGCAGGAACGCAAGCCGCCATTCTCCTGTAAGTATGGGGTCTTAAGGTATGACTCTGTAGAAGGAATGGGAAGCAGCTTTGGTTTCTCAGTGCCGCTCCGCCTAGGGCAATGAGGCAGATTTGCAAAACATGTAGGATATAAGAGAACAGATTTCCTGGAGCTGTTGGAGTGCTGAGGAAACCTAGGTCTCCCAAGGAAGAGTGCAGCGTGTTGCCCTACCCTCAGCATACACAGAGTGACTGGCAAAGGTTTCCGGGCCTGGATGTTTCTTAGCAGCCCAGGGCAGCCTGCCGGTACTCGGTGTTCTTGCAGGGAATAGGGTGCCCACGCGAGGTCCTGGTGACCTGAAAAGCTTACTAACGTTAAAAGAAAGCAGACCTAAAGGAAGGCCTCAAGGACTCTGCTCCAAGCTTCCGCTTCGGCAGGCTCCGCCTAGGGCAATGAGGCAGATTTGCAAAACATGTAGGATGTAAGAGAACAGTTTTCCTGGAGCTGTTGGAGTGCTGAGGAAACCTAGGTCTCCCAAGGAAGAGTGCAGCGTGTTGCCCTACCCTCAGCATACACAGAGTGACTGGGAAAGGTTTCCGGGCCTGGATGTTTCTTAGCAGCCCAGGGCAGCCTGCCGGTACTCGGTGTTCTTGCAGGGAATAGGGTGCCCACAAGAGGTCCTGGTGACCTGAAAAGCTTACTAACGTTAAAAGAAAGCAGACCTAAAGGAAGGCCTCAAGGACTCTGCTCCAAGCTTCCGCTTCGGCAGGCTATTCAAGGCTTTACCTTGAGGAAAGGACGCACGTCAAGTTTCCTTTTAGCTCTAGAGCGTCTCAGGAGGAGCTCCCACCCAGGCTATGAAAGGACCCTGTTGATGTAGAGAACACTCGTTCCCTTCCCACAGCCCTGCCTACAGTGACTAGAGACCCGTCCTAAAACTGTTATTTAGGGAGTTTCAAGGCAACAGGAATGGAGCTTTCAAAATGGGAAAGCAAGGCCTGTGCCATTAGGCCCCGTTTCCTGCGAACACGCAGCCTACCTCCTTGTGATTTCTACCAGGTAAATATACACTCTAGCTACACACGGGTCCCTTCCTTGAATAAAGTTGTTTCGCACGGAGTTCTGCGTGTAGCCAACGGCCTCCCCCAAAGAGCGCTCGAGGTACGCTATCGGGGCTTAGCCTCTTGTAAAACCCTTCAGTGTAAGAGGAAGAACTGTGCTTTGGTACAAGCAGGAACGCAAGCCGCCTTTCTCCTGTAAGTATGGGGTCTTAAGGTATGACTCTGTAGAAGGAATGGGAAGCAGCTTTGGTTTCTCAGTGCCGCTCAGCCTAGGGCAATGAGGCAGATTTGCAAAACATGTAGGATGTAAGAGAACAGATTTCCTGGAGCTGTTGGAGTGCTGAGGAAACCTAGGTCTCCCAAGGAAGAGTGCAGCGTGTTGCCCTACCCTCAGCATACACAGAGTGACTGGGAAAGGTTTCCGGGACTGGATGTTTCTTAGCAGCCCAGGGCAGCCTGCCGGTACTCGGTGTTCTTGCAGGGAATAGGGTGCCCACGCGAGGTCCTGGTGACCTAAAAGCTTACTAACGTTAAAAGAAAGCAGACCTAAAGGTAGGCCTCAGGGACTCTGCTCCAAGTTTCCGCTTCGGTAGGCTATTCAAAGCGTTACCTTGAGGAAAGGACTCACGTCAAGTTTCCTTTTAGCTCTAGAGCGTCTCAGGAGGAGCTCCCACCCAGGCTATGAAAGCACCCTGTTGATGTAGAGAACACTCGTTCCCTTCCCACAGCCCTGCCTACAGTGACTAGAGACCCGTCCTAAAACTGTTATTTAGGGAGTTTCAAGGCAGCAGGAATGGAGCTTTCAAAATGGGAAAGCAAGGCCTGTGCCATCAGGCCCCGTTTCCAGCGAACACGCAGCCTACCTCCTTGTGATTTCTACCAGGTAAATATACACTCTAGCTACACACGGGTCCCTTCCTTGATTAAAGTTGTTGGCACGGAGCTCTGCGTGTAGCCAACGGCCTCCCCCAAGGAGCGCTCGAGGTACGCTATCGGGGCTTAGCCTCTTGTAAAACCCTTCAGTGTAAGAGGAAGAACTGTGCTTTGGTACAAGCAGGAACGCAAGCCGCCTTTCTCCTGTAAGTATGGGGTCTTAAGGTATGACTCTGTAGAAGGAATGGGAAGCAGCTTTCGTTTCTCACTGCCGCTCCGCCTAGGGCAATGAGGCAGATTTGCAAAACATGTAGGATGTAAAAGAACAGATTTCCTGGAGCTGTTGGAGTGCTGAGGAAACCTAGGTCTCCCAAGGAACAGTGCAGCGTGTTGCCCTACCCTCAGCATACACAGAGAGACTGGGAAAGGTTTCCGGGCCTGGATGTTTCTTAGCAGCCCAGGGCAGCCTGCCGGTACTCGATGTTCTTGCAGGGAATAGGGTGCCCACAAGAGGTCCTGGTGACCTGAAAAGCTTACTAACGTTAAAAGAAAGCAGACCTAAAGGAAGGCCTCAAGGACTCTGCTCCAAGCTTCCGCTTCGGCAGGCTATTCAAGGCTTTACCTTGAGGAAAGGACGCACGTCAAGTTTCCTTTTAGCTCTAGAGCGTCTCAGGAGGAGCGCCCAACCAGGCTATGAAATGACCCTGTTGATGTAGAGAACACTCGTTCCCTTCCCAGAGTCCTGCCTACAGTGACTAGAGACCCGTCCTAAAACTGTTATTTAGGGAGTTTCAAGGCAGCAGGAATGGAGCTTTCAAAATGGGAAAGCAAGGCCTGTGCCATTAGGCCCCGTTTCCTGCGAACACGCAGCCTACCTCCTTGTGATTTCTACCAGGTAAATATACACTCTAGCTACACACGGGTCCCTTCCTTGAATAAAGTTGTTTCGCACGGAGTTCTGCGTGTAGCCAACGGCCTCCCCCAAGGAGCGCTCGAGGTACGCTATCGGGGCTTAGCCTCTTGTAAAACCCTTCAGTGTAAGAGGAAGAACTGTGCTTTGGTACAAGCAGGAACGCAAGCCGCCATTCTCCTGTAAGTATGGGGTCTTAAGGTATGACTCTGTAGAAGGAATGGGAAGCAGCTTTGGTTTCTCAGTGCCGCTCAGCCTAGGGCAATGAGGCAGATTTGCAAAACATGTAGGATGTAAGAGAACAGATTTCCTGGAGCTGTTGGAGTGCTGAGGAAACCTAGGTCTCCCAAGGAAGAGTGCAGCGTGTTGCCCTACCCTCAGCATACACAGAGTGACTGGCAAAGGTTTCCGGGCCTGGATGTTTCTTAGCAGCCCAGGGCAGCCTGCCGGTACTCGGTGTTCTTGCAGGGAATAGGGTGCCCACAAGAGGTCCTGGTGACCTGAAAAGCTTACTAACGTTAAAAGAAAGCAGACCTAAAGGAAGGCCTCAAGGACTCTGCTCCAAGCTTCCGCTGCGGCAGGCTCCGCCTAGGGCAATGAGGCAGATTTGCAAAACATGTAGGATGTAAGAGAACAGTTTTCCTGGAGCTGTTGGAGTGCTGAGGAAACCTAGGTCTCCCAAGGAAGAGTGCAGCGTGTTGCCCTACCCTCAGCATACACAGAGTGACTGGGAAAGGTTTCCGGGCCTGGATGTTTCTTAGCAGCCCAGGGCAGCCTGCCGGTACTCGATGTTCTTGCAGGGAATAGGGTGCCCACAAGAGGTCCTGGTGACCTGAAAAGCTTACTAACGTTAAAAGAAAGCAGACCTAAAGGAAGGCCTCAAGGACTCTGCTCCAAGCTTCCGCTTCGGCAGGCTATTCAAGGCTTTACCTTGAGGAAAGGACGCACGTCAAGTTTCCTTTTAGCTCTAGAGCGTCTCAGGAGGAGCGCCCACCCAGGCTATGAAAGGACCCTGTTGATGTAGAGAACACTCGTTCCCTTCCCAGAGTCCTGCCTACAGTGACTAGAGACCCGTCCTAAAACTGTTATTTAGGGAGTTTCAAGGCAGCAGGAATGGAGCTTTCAAAATGGGAAAGCAAGGCCTGTGCCATCAGGCCCCGTTTCCAGCGAACACGCAGCCTACCTCCTTGTGATTTCTACCAGGTAAATATACACTCTAGCTACACACGGGTCCCTTCCTTGAATAAAGTTGTTTCGCACGGAGTTCTGCGTGTAGCCAACGGCCTCCCCCAAGGAGCGCTCGAGGTACGCTATCGGGGCTTAGCCTCTTGTAAAACCCTTCAGTGTAAGAGGAAGAACTGTGCTTTGGTACAAGCAGGAACGCAAGCCGCCTTTCTCCTGTAAGTATGGGGTCTTAAGGTATGACTCTGTAGAAGGAATGCGAAGCAGTTTTGGTTTCTCAGTGCCGCTCCGCCTAGGGCAATGAGGCAGATTTGCAAAACATGTAGGATGTAAGAGAACAGATTTCCTGGAGCTGTTGGAGTGCTGAGGAAACCTAGGTCTCCCAAGGAAGAGTGCAGCGTGTTGCCCTACCCTCAGCATACACAGAGTGACTGGCAAAGGTTTCCGGGCCTGGATGTTTCTTAGCAGCCCAGGGCAGCCTGCCGGTACTCGGTGTTCTTGCAGGGAATAGGGTGCCCACGCGAGGTCCTGGTGACCTAAAAGCTTACTAACGTTAAAAGAAAGCAGACCTAAAGGTAGGCCTCAGGGACTCTGCTCCAAGTTTCCGCTTCGGTAGGCTATTCAAGGCTTTACCTTGAGGAAAGGACTCACGTCAAGTTTCCTTTTAGCTCTAGAGCGTCTCAGGAGGAGCTCCCACCAAGGCTATGAAAGCACCCTGTTGATGTAGAGAACACTCGTTCCCTTCCCACAGCCCTGCCTACAGTGACTAGAGACCCGTCCTAAAACTATTTAGGGAGTTTCAAGGCAGCAGGAATGGAGCTTTCAAAATGGGAAAGCAAGGCCTCTGCCATTAGGCCCCGTTTCCTGCGAACACGCAGCCTACCTCCTTGTGATTTCTACCAGGTAAATATACACTCTAGCTACACACGGGTCCCTTCCTTGAATAAAGTTGTTTGGCACGGAGTTCTGCGTGTAGCCAACGGCCTCCCCCAAGGAGCGCTCGAGGTACGCTATCGGGGCTTAGCCTCTTGTAAAACCATTCAGTGTAAGGGGAAGAACTGTGCTTTGGTACCAGCAGGAACGCAAGCCGCCTTTCTCCTGTAAGTATGGGGTCTTAAGCTATGACTCTGTAGAAGGAATGTGAAGGAATTTGGTTGTTCAGTGCCGCTCCGCCTAGGGCAATGAGGCAGATTTGCAAAACATGTAGGATATAAGAGAACAGATTTCCTGGAGCTGTTGGAGTGCTGAGGAAACCTAGGTCTCCCAAGGAAGAGTGCAGCGTGTTGCCCTACCCTCAGCATACACAGAGTGACTGGCAAAGGTTTCCGGGCCTGGATGTTTCTTAGCAGCCCAGGGCAGCCTGCCGGTACTCGGTGTTCTTGCAGGGAATAGGGTGCCCACGCGAGGTCCTGGT
The DNA here is from genome assembly GCF_949987535.1 of Balaenoptera acutorostrata. NCBI lineage: Eukaryota > Metazoa > Chordata > Mammalia > Artiodactyla > Balaenopteridae > Balaenoptera > Balaenoptera acutorostrata. The sequence goes on along the minus strand of NW_026646529.1, from coordinate 534,238 downwards.
GACCTGAAAAGCTTACTAACGTTAAAAGAAAGCAGACCTAAAGGAAGGCCTCAAGGACTCTGCTCCAAGCTTCCGCTTCGGTAGGCTCCGCCTAGGGCAATGAGGCAGATTTGCAAAACATGTAGGATGTAAGAGAACAGTTTTCCTGGAGCTGTTGGAGTGCTGAGGAAACCTAGGTCTCCCAAGGAAGAGTGCAGCGTGTTGCCCTACCCTCAGCATACACAGAGTGACTGGCAAAGGTTTCCGGGTCTGGATGTTTCTTAGCAGCCCAGGGCAGCCTGCCGGTACTCGGTGTTCTTGCAGGGAATAGGGTGCCCACGCGAGGTCCTGGTGACCTAAAAGCTTACTAACGTTAAAAGAAAGCAGACCTAAAGGTAGGCCTCAGGGACTCTGCTCCAAGTTTCCGCTTCGGTAGGCTATTCAAGGCTTTACCTTGAGGAAAGGACTCACGTCAAGTTTCCTTTTAGCTCTAGAGCGTCTCAGGAGGAGCTCCCACCAAGGCTATGAAAGCACCCTGTTGATGTAGAGAACACTCGTTCCCTTCCCACAGCCCTGCCTACAGTGACTAGAGACCCGTCCTAAAACTGTTATTTAGGGAGTTTCAAGGCAGCAGGAATGGAGCTTTCAAAATGGGAAAGCAAGGCCTGTGCCATCAGGCCCCGTTTCCAGCGAACACGCAGCCTACCTCCTTGTGATTTCTACCAGGTAAATATACACTCTAGCTACACACGGGTCCCTTCCTTGAATAAAGTTTTTGGCACGGAGTTCTGCGTGTGCCCAACGGCCTACCCCAAGGAGCGCTCGAGGTACGCTATCGGGGCTTAGCCTCTTGTAAAACCCTTCAGTGTAAGAGGAAGAACTGTGCTTTGGTACAAGCAGGAACGCAAGCCGCCATTCTCCTGTAAGTATGGGGTCTTAAGGTATGACTCTGTAGAAGGAATGGGAAGCAGCTTTGGTTTCTCAGTGCCGCTCCGCCTAGGGCAATGAGGCAGATTTGCAAAACATGTAGGATATAAGAGAACAGATTTCCTGGAGCTGTTGGAGTGCTGAGGAAACCTAGGTCTCCCAAGGAAGAGTGCAGCGTGTTGCCCTACCCTCAGCATACACAGAGTGACTGGCAAAGGTTTCCGGGCCTGGATGTTTCTTAGCAGCCCAGGGCAGCCTGCCGGTACTCGGTGTTCTTGCAGGGAATAGGGTGCCCACGCGAGGTCCTGGTGACCTGAAAAGCTTACTAACGTTAAAAGAAAGCAGACCTAAAGGAAGGCCTCAAGGACTCTGCTCCAAGCTTCCGCTTCGGCAGGCTATTCAAGGCTTTACCTTGAGGAAAGGACGCACGTCAAGTTTCCTTTTAGCTCTAGAGCGTCTCAGGAGGAGCGCCCAACCAGGCTATGAAAGGACCCTGTTGATGTAGAGAACACTCGTTCCCTTCCCAGAGTCCTGCCTACAGTGACTAGAGACCCGTCCTAAAACTGTTATTTAGGGAGTTTCAAGGTAGCAGGAATGGAGCTTTCAAAATGGGAAAGCAAGGCCTGTGCCATTAGGCCCCGTTTCCTGCGAACACGCAGCCTACCTCCTTGTGATTTCTACCAGGTAAATATACACTCTAGCTACACACGGGTCCCTTCCTTGAATAAAGTTGTTTCGCACGGAGTTCTGCGTGTAGCCAACGGCCTCCCCCAAGGAGCGCTCGAGGTACGCTATCGGGGCTTAGCCTCTTGTAAAACCCTTCAGTGTAAGAGGAAGAACTGTGCTTTGGTACAAGCAGGAACGCAAGCCGCCTTTCTCCTGTAAGTATGGGGTCTTAAGGTATGACTCTGTAGAAGGAATGGGAAGCAGCTTTGGTTTCTCAGTGCCGCTCAGCCTAGGGCAATGAGGCAGATTTGCAAAACATGTAGGATGTAAGAGAACAGATTTCCTGGAGCTGTTGGAGTGCTGAGGAAACCTAGGTCTCCCAAGGAAGAGTGCAGCGTGTTGCCCTACCCTCAGCATACACAGAGTGACTGGGAAAGGTTTCCGGGACTGGATGTTTCTTAGCAGCCCAGGGCAGCCTGCCGGTACTCGGTGTTCTTGCAGGGAATAGGGTGCCCACGCGAGGTCCTGGTGACCTAAAAGCTTACTAACGTTAAAAGAAAGCAGACCTAAAGGTAGGCCTCAGGGACTCTGCTCCAAGTTTCCGCTTCGGTAGGCTATTCAAAGCGTTACCTTGAGGAAAGGACTCACGTCAAGTTTCCTTTTAGCTCTAGAGCGTCTCAGGAGGAGCTCCCACCCAGGCTATGAAAGCACCCTGTTGATGTAGAGAACACTCGTTCCCTTCCCACAGCCCTGCCTACAGTGACTAGAGACCCGTCCTAAAACTGTTATTTAGGGAGTTTCAAGGCAGCAGGAATGGAGCTTTCAAAATGGGAAAGCAAGGCCTGTGCCATTAGGCCCCGTTTCCTGCGAACACGCAGCCTACCTCCTTGTGATTTCTACCAGGTAAATATACACTCTAGCTACACACGGGTCCCTTCCTTGAATAAAGTTGTTTCGCACGGAGTTCTGCGTGTAGCCAACGGCCTACCCCAAGGAGCGCTCGAGGTACGCTATCGGGGCTTAGCCTCTTGTAAAACCCTTCAGTGTAAGAGGAAGAACTGTGCTTTGGTACAAGCAGGAACGCAAGCCGCCATTCTCCTGTAAGTATGGGGTCTTAAGGTATGACTCTGTAGAAGGAATGGGAAGCAGCTTTGGTTTCTCAGTGCCGCTCAGCCTAGGGCAATGAGGCAGATTTGCAAAACATGTAGGATGTAAGAGAACAGATTTCCTGGAGCTGTTGGAGTGCTGAGGAAACCTAGGTCTCCCAAGGAAGAGTGCAGCGTGTTGCCCTACCCTCAGCATACACAGAGTGACTGGCAAAGGTTTCCGGGCCTGGATGTTTCTTAGCAGCCCAGGGCAGCCTGCCGGTACTCGGTGTTCTTGCAGGGAATAGGGTGCCCACAAGAGGTCCTGGTGACCTGAAAAGCTTACTAACGTTAAAAGAAAGCAGACCTAAAGGAAGGCCTCAAGGACTCTGCTCCAAGCTTCCGCTGCGGCAGGCTCCGCCTAGGGCAATGAGGCAGATTTGCAAAACATGTAGGATGTAAGAGAACAGTTTTCCTGGAGCTGTTGGAGTGCTGAGGAAACCTAGGTCTCCCAAGGAAGAGTGCAGCGTGTTGCCCTTCCCTCAGCATACACAGAGTGACTGGGAAAGGTTTCCGGGCCTGGATGTTTCTTAGCAGCCCAGGGCAGCCTGCCGGTACTCGATGTTCTTGCAGGGAATAGGGTGCCCACAAGAGGTCCTGGTGACCTGAAAAGCTTACTAACGTTAAAAGAAAGTAGACCTAAAGGAAGGCCTCAAGGACTCTGCTCCAAGCTTCCGCTTCGGCAGGCTATTCAAGGCTTTACCTTGAGGAAAGGACGCACGTCAAGTTTCCTTTTAGCTCTAGAGCGTCTCAGGAGGAGCGCCCACCCAGGCTATGAAAGGACCCTGTTGATGTAGAGAACACTCGTTCCCTTCCCAGAGTCCTGCCTACAGTGACTAGAGACCCGTCCTAAAACTGTTATTTAGGGAGTTTCAAGGCAGCAGGAATGGAGCTTTCAAAATGGGAAAGCAAGGCCTGTGCCATCAGGCCCCGTTTCCAGCGAACACGCAGCCTACCTCCTTGTGATTTCTACCAGGTAAATATACACTCTAGCTACACACGGGTCCCTTCCTTGAATAAAGTTGTTTCGCACGGAGTTCTGCGTGTAGCCAACGGCCTCCCCCAAGGAGCGCTCGAGGTACGCTATCGGGGCTTAGCCTCTTGTAAAACCCTTCAGTGTAAGAGGAAGAACTGTGCTTTGGTACAAGCAGGAACGCAAGCCGCCTTTCTCCTGTAAGTATGGGGTCTTAAGGTATGACTCTGTAGAAGGAATGCGAAGCAGTTTTGGTTTCTCAGTGCCGCTCCGCCTAGGGCAATGAGGCAGATTTGCAAAACATGTAGGATGTAAGAGAACAGATTTCCTGGAGCTGTTGGAGTGCTGAGGAAACCTAGGTCTCCCAAGGAAGAGTGCAGCGTGTTGCCCTACCCTCAGCATACACAGAGTGACTGGCAAAGGTTTCCGGGCCTGGATGTTTCTTAGCAGCCCAGGGCAGCCTGCCGGTACTCGGTGTTCTTGCAGGGAATAGGGTGCCCACGCGAGGTCCTGGTGACCTAAAAGCTTACTAACGTTAAAAGAAAGCAGACCTAAAGGTAGGCCTCAGGGACTCTGCTCCAAGTTTCCGCTTCGGTAGGCTATTCAAGGCTTTACCTTGAGGAAAGGACTCACGTCAAGTTTCCTTTTAGCTCTAGAGCGTCTCAGGAGGAGCTCCCACCAAGGCTATGAAAGCACCCTGTTGATGTAGAGAACACTCGTTCCCTTCCCACAGCCCTGCCTACAGTGACTAGAGACCCGTCCTAAAACTATTTAGGGAGTTTCAAGGCAGCAGGAATGGAGCTTTCAAAATGGGAAAGCAAGGCCTCTGCCATTAGGCCCCGTTTCCTGCGAACACGCAGCCTACCTCCTTGTGATTTCTACCAGGTAAATATACACTCTAGCTACACACGGGTCCCTTCCTTGAATAAAGTTGTTTGGCACGGAGTTCTGCGTGTAGCCAACGGCCTCCCCCAAGGAGCGCTCGAGGTACGCTATCGGGGCTTAGCCTCTTGTAAAACCATTCAGTGTAAGGGGAAGAACTGTGCTTTGGTACCAGCAGGAACGCAAGCCGCCTTTCTCCTGTAAGTATGGGGTCTTAAGCTATGACTCTGTAGAAGGAATGTGAAGGAATTTGGTTGTTCAGTGCCGCTCCGCCTAGAGCAATGAGGCAGATTTGCAAAACATGTAGGATATAAGAGAACAGATTTCCTGGAGCTGTTGGAGTGCTGAGGAAACCTAGGTCTCCCAAGGAAGAGTGCAGCGTGTTGCCCTACCCTCAGCATACACAGAGTGACTGGCAAAGGTTTCCGGGCCTGGATGTTTCTTAGCAGCCCAGGGCAGCCTGCCGGTACTCGGTGTTCTTGCAGGGAATAGGGTGCCCACGCGAGGTCCTGGTGACCTGAAAAGCTTACTAACGTTAAAAGAAAGCAGACCTAAAGGAAGGCCTCAAGGACTCTGCTCCAAGCTTCCGCTTCGGTAGGCTCCGCCTAGGGCAATGAGGCAGATTTGCAAAACATGTAGGATGTAAGAGAACAGTTTTCCTGGAGCTGTTGGAGTGCTGAGGAAACCTAGGTCTCCCAAGGAAGAGTGCAGCGTGTTGCCCTACCCTCAGCATACACAGAGTGACTGGCAAAGGTTTCCGGGTCTGGATGTTTCTTAGCAGCCCAGGGCAGCCTGCCGGTACTCGGTGTTCTTGCAGGGAATAGGGTGCCCACGCGAGGTCCTGGTGACCTAAAAGCTTACTAACGTTAAAAGAAAGCAGACCTAAAGGTAGGCCTCAGGGACTCTGCTCCAAGTTTCCGCTTCGGTAGGCTATTCAAGGCTTTACCTTGAGGAAAGGACTCACGTCAAGTTTCCTTTTAGCTCTAGAGCGTCTCAGGAGGAGCTCCCACCAAGGCTATGAAAGCACCCTGTTGATGTAGAGAACACTCGTTCCCTTCCCACAGCCCTGCCTACAGTGACTAGAGACCCGTCCTAAAACTGTTATTTAGGGAGTTTCAAGGCAGCAGGAATGGAGCTTTCAAAATGGGAAAGCAAGGCCTGTGCCATCAGGCCCCGTTTCCAGCGAACACGCAGCCTACCTCCTTGTGATTTCTACCAGGTAAATATACACTCTAGCTACACACGGGTCCCTTCCTTGAATAAAGTTTTTGGCACGGAGTTCTGCGTGTGCCCAACGGCCTACCCCAAGGAGCGCTCGAGGTACGCTATCGGGGCTTAGCCTCTTGTAAAACCCTTCAGTGTAAGAGGAAGAACTGTGCTTTGGTACAAGCAGGAACGCAAGCCGCCATTCTCCTGTAAGTATGGGGTCTTAAGGTATGACTCTGTAGAAGGAATGGGAAGCAGCTTTGGTTTCTCAGTGCCGCTCCGCCTAGGGCAATGAGGCAGATTTGCAAAACATGTAGGATATAAGAGAACAGATTTCCTGGAGCTGTTGGAGTGCTGAGGAAACCTAGGTCTCCCAAGGAAGAGTGCAGCGTGTTGCCCTACCCTCAGCATACACAGAGTGACTGGCAAAGGTTTCCGGGCCTGGATGTTTCTTAGCAGCCCAGGGCAGCCTGCCGGTACTCGGTGTTCTTGCAGGGAATAGGGTGCCCACGCGAGGTCCTGGTGACCTGAAAAGCTTACTAACGTTAAAAGAAAGCAGACCTAAAGGAAGGCCTCAAGGACTCTGCTCCAAGCTTCCGCTTCGGCAGGCTATTCAAGGCTTTACCTTGAGGAAAGGACGCACGTCAAGTTTCCTTTTAGCTCTAGAGCGTCTCAGGAGGAGCGCCCAACCAGGCTATGAAAGGACCCTGTTGATGTAGAGAACACTCGTTCCCTTCCCAGAGTCCTGCCTACAGTGACTAGAGACCCGTCCTAAAACTGTTATTTAGGGAGTTTCAAGGTAGCAGGAATGGAGCTTTCAAAATGGGAAAGCAAGGCCTGTGCCATTAGGCCCCGTTTCCTGCGAACACGCAGCCTACCTCCTTGTGATTTCTACCAGGTAAATATACACTCTAGCTACACACGGGTCCCTTCCTTGAATAAAGTTGTTTCGCACGGAGTTCTGCGTGTAGCCAACGGCCTCCCCCAAGGAGCGCTCGAGGTACGCTATCGGGGCTTAGCCTCTTGTAAAACCCTTCAGTGTAAGAGGAAGAACTGTGCTTTGGTACAAGCAGGAACGCAAGCCGCCTTTCTCCTGTAAGTATGGGGTCTTAAGGTATGACTCTGTAGAAGGAATGGGAAGCAGCTTTGGTTTCTCAGTGCCGCTCAGCCTAGGGCAATGAGGCAGATTTGCAAAACATGTAGGATGTAAGAGAACAGATTTCCTGGAGCTGTTGGAGTGCTGAGGAAACCTAGGTCTCCCAAGGAAGAGTGCAGCGTGTTGCCCTACCCTCAGCATACACAGAGTGACTGGGAAAGGTTTCCGGGACTGGATGTTTCTTAGCAGCCCAGGGCAGCCTGCCGGTACTCGGTGTTCTTGCAGGGAATAGGGTGCCCACGCGAGGTCCTGGTGACCTAAAAGCTTACTAACGTTAAAAGAAAGCAGACCTAAAGGTAGGCCTCAGGGACTCTGCTCCAAGTTTCCGCTTCGGTAGGCTATTCAAAGCGTTACCTTGAGGAAAGGACTCACGTCAAGTTTCCTTTTAGCTCTAGAGCGTCTCAGGAGGAGCTCCCACCCAGGCTATGAAAGCACCCTGTTGATGTAGAGAACACTCGTTCCCTTCCCACAGCCCTGCCTACAGTGACTAGAGACCCGTCCTAAAACTGTTATTTAGGGAGTTTCAAGGCAGCAGGAATGGAGCTTTCAAAATGGGAAAGCAAGGCCTGTGCCATTAGGCCCCGTTTCCTGCGAACACGCAGCCTACCTCCTTGTGATTTCTACCAGGTAAATATACACTCTAGCTACACACGGGTCCCTTCCTTGAATAAAGTTGTTTCGCACGGAGTTCTGCGTGTAGCCAACGGCCTCCCCCAAGGAGCGCTCGAGGTACGCTATCGGGGCTTAGCCTCTTGTAAAACCCTTCAGTGTAAGAGGAAGAACTGTGCTTTGGTACAAGCAGGAACGCAAGCCGCCATTCTCCTGTAAGTATGGGGTCTTAAGGTATGACTCTGTAGAAGGAATGGGAAGCAGCTTTGGTTTCTCAGTGCCGCTCAGCCTAGGGCAATGAGGCAGATTTGCAAAACATGTAGGATGTAAGAGAACAGATTTCCTGGAGCTGTTGGAGTGCTGAGGAAACCTAGGTCTCCCAAGGAAGAGTGCAGCGTGTTGCCCTACCCTCAGCATACACAGAGTGACTGGCAAAGGTTTCCGGGCCTGGATGTTTCTTAGCAGCCCAGGGCAGCCTGCCGGTACTCGGTGTTCTTGCAGGGAATAGGGTGCCCACAAGAGGTCCTGGTGACCTGAAAAGCTTACTAACGTTAAAAGAAAGCAGACCTAAAGGAAGGCCTCAAGGACTCTGCTCCAAGCTTCCGCTGCGGCAGGCTCCGCCTAGGGCAATGAGGCAGATTTGCAAAACATGTAGGATGTAAGAGAACAGTTTTCCTGGAGCTGTTGGAGTGCTGAGGAAACCTAGGTCTCCCAAGGAAGAGTGCAGCGTGTTGCCCTACCCTCAGCATACACAGAGTGACTGGGAAAGGTTTCCGGGCCTGGATGTTTCTTAGCAGCCCAGGGCAGCCTGCCGGTACTCGATGTTCTTGCAGGGAATAGGGTGCCCACAAGAGGTCCTGGTGACCTGAAAAGCTTACTAACGTTAAAAGAAAGCAGACCTAAAGGAAGGCCTCAAGGACTCTGCTCCAAGCTTCCGCTTCGGCAGGCTATTCAAGGCTTTACCTTGAGGAAAGGACGCACGTCAAGTTTCCTTTTAGCTCTAGAGCGTCTCAGGAGGAGCGCCCACCCAGGCTATGAAAGGACCCTGTTGATGTAGAGAACACTCGTTCCCTTCCCAGAGTCCTGCCTACAGTGACTAGAGACCCGTCCTAAAACTGTTATTTAGGGAGTTTCAAGGCAGCAGGAATGGAGCTTTCAAAATGGGAAAGCAAGGCCTGTGCCATCAGGCCCCGTTTCCAGCGAACACGCAGCCTACCTCCTTGTGATTTCTACCAGGTAAATATACACTCTAGCTACACACGGGTCCCTTCCTTGAATAAAGTTGTTTCGCACGGAGTTCTGCGTGTAGCCAACGGCCTCCCCCAAGGAGCGCTCGAGGTACGCTATCGGGGCTTAGCCTCTTGTAAAACCCTTCAGTGTAAGAGGAAGAACTGTGCTTTGGTACAAGCAGGAACGCAAGCCGCCTTTCTCCTGTAAGTATGGGGTCTTAAGGTATGACTCTGTAGAAGGAATGCGAAGCAGTTTTGGTTTCTCAGTGCCGCTCCGCCTAGGGCAATGAGGCAGATTTGCAAAACATGTAGGATGTAAGAGAACAGATTTCCTGGAGCTGTTGGAGTGCTGAGGAAACCTAGGTCTCCCAAGGAAGAGTGCAGCGTGTTGCCCTACCCTCAGCATACACAGAGTGACTGGCAAAGGTTTCCGGGCCTGGATGTTTCTTAGCAGCCCAGGGCAGCCTGCCGGTACTCGGTGTTCTTGCAGGGAATAGGGTGCCCACGCGAGGTCCTGGTGACCTAAAAGCTTACTAACGTTAAAAGAAAGCAGACCTAAAGGTAGGCCTCAGGGACTCTGCTCCAAGTTTCCGCTTCGGTAGGCTATTCAAGGCTTTACCTTGAGGAAAGGACTCACGTCAAGTTTCCTTTTAGCTCTAGAGCGTCTCAGGAGGAGCTCCCACCAAGGCTATGAAAGCACCCTGTTGATGTAGAGAACACTCGTTCCCTTCCCACAGCCCTGCCTACAGTGACTAGAGACCCGTCCTAAAACTATTTAGGGAGTTTCAAGGCAGCAGGAATGGAGCTTTCAAAATGGGAAAGCAAGGCCTCTGCCATTAGGCCCCGTTTCCTGCGAACACGCAGCCTACCTCCTTGTGATTTCTACCAGGTAAATATACACTCTAGCTACACACTGGTCCCTTCCTTGAATAAAGTTGTTTGGCACGGAGTTCTGCGTGTAGCCAACGGCCTCCCCCAAGGAGCGCTCGAGGTACGCTATCGGGGCTTAGCCTCTTGTAAAACCATTCAGTGTAAGGGGAAGAACTGTGCTTTGGTACCAGCAGGAACGCAAGCCGCCTTTCTCCTGTAAGTATGGGGTCTTAAGCTATGACTCTGTAGAAGGAATGTGAAGGAATTTGGTTGTTCAGTGCCGCTCCGCCTAGGGCAATGAGGCAGATTTGCAAAACATGTAGGATATAAGAGAACAGATTTCCTGGAGCTGTTGGAGTGCTGAGGAAACCTAGGTCTCCCAAGGAAGAGTGCAGCGTGTTGCCCTACCCTCAGCATACACAGAGTGACTGGCAAAGGTTTCCGGGCCTGGATGTTTCTTAGCAGCCCAGGGCAGCCTGCCGGTACTCGGTGTTCTTGCAGGGAATAGGGTGCCCACGCGAGGTCCTGGTGACCTGAAAAGCTTACTAACGTTAAAAGAAAGCAGACCTAAAGGAAGGCCTCAAGGACTCTGCTCCAAGCTTCCGCTTCGGTAGGCTCCGCCTAGGGCAATGAGGCAGATTTGCAAAACATGTAGGATGTAAGAGAACAGTTTTCCTGGAGCTGTTGGAGTGCTGAGGAAACCTAGGTCTCCCAAGGAAGAGTGCAGCGTGTTGCCCTACCCTCAGCATACACAGAGTGACTGGCAAAGGTTTCCGGGTCTGGATGTTTCTTAGCAGCCCAGGGCAGCCTGCCGGTACTCGGTGTTCTTGCAGGGAATAGGGTGCCCACGCGAGGTCCTGGTGACCTAAAAGCTTACTAACGTTAAAAGAAAGCAGACCTAAAGGTAGGCCTCAGGGACTCTGCTCCAAGTTTCCGCTTCGGTAGGCTATTCAAGGCTTTACCTTGAGGAAAGGACTCACGTCAAGTTTCCTTTTAGCTCTAGAGCGTCTCAGGAGGAGCTCCCACCAAGGCTATGAAAGCACCCTGTTGATGTAGAGAACACTCGTTCCCTTCCCACAGCCCTGCCTACAGTGACTAGAGACCCGTCCTAAAACTGTTATTTAGGGAGTTTCAAGGCAGCAGGAATGGAGCTTTCAAAATGGGAAAGCAAGGCCTGTGCCATCAGGCCCCGTTTCCAGCGAACACGCAGCCTACCTCCTTGTGATTTCTACCAGGTAAATATACACTCTAGCTACACACGGGTCCCTTCCTTGAATAAAGTTTTTGGCACGGAGTTCTGCGTGTGCCCAACGGCCTACCCCAAGGAGCGCTCGAGGTACGCTATCGGGGCTTAGCCTCTTGTAAAACCCTTCAGTGTAAGAGGAAGAACTGTGCTTTGGTACAAGCAGGAACGCAAGCCGCCATTCTCCTGTAAGTATGGGGTCTTAAGGTATGACTCTGTAGAAGGAATGGGAAGCAGCTTTGGTTTCTCAGTGCCGCTCCGCCTAGGGCAATGAGGCAGATTTGCAAAACATGTAGGATATAAGAGAACAGATTTCCTGGAGCTGTTGGAGTGCTGAGGAAACCTAGGTCTCCCAAGGAAGAGTGCAGCGTGTTGCCCTACCCTCAGCATACACAGAGTGACTGGCAAAGGTTTCCGGGCCTGGATGTTTCTTAGCAGCCCAGGGCAGCCTGCCGGTACTCGGTGTTCTTGCAGGGAATAGGGTGCCCACGCGAGGTCCTGGTGACCTGAAAAGCTTACTAACGTTAAAAGAAAGCAGACCTAAAGGAAGGCCTCAAGGACTCTGCTCCAAGCTTCCGCTTCGGCAGGCTATTCAAGGCTTTACCTTGAGGAAAGGACGCACGTCAAGTTTCCTTTTAGCTCTAGAGCGTCTCAGGAGGAGCGCCCAACCAGGCTATGAAAGGACCCTGTTGATGTAGAGAACACTCGTTCCCTTCCCAGAGTCCTGCCTACAGTGACTAGAGACCCGTCCTAAAACTGTTATTTAGGGAGTTTCAAGGTAGCAGGAATGGAGCTTTCAAAATGGGAAAGCAAGGCCTGTGCCATTAGGCCCCGTTTCCTGCGAACACGCAGCCTACCTCCTTGTGATTTCTACCAGGTAAATATACACTCTAGCTACACACGGGTCCCTTCCTTGAATAAAGTTGTTTCGCACGGAGTTCTGCGTGTAGCCAACGGCCTCCCCCAAGGAGCGCTCGAGGTACGCTATCGGGGCTTAGCCTCTTGTAAAACCCTTCAGTGTAAGAGGAAGAACTGTGCTTTGGTACAAGCAGGAACGCAAGCCGCCTTTCTCCTGTAAGTATGGGGTCTTAAGGTATGACTCTGTAGAAGGAATGGGAAGCAGCTTTGGTTTCTCAGTGCCGCTCAGCCTAGGGCAATGAGGCAGATTTGCAAAACATGTAGGATGTAAGAGAACAGATTTCCTGGAGCTGTTGGAGTGCTGAGGAAACCTAGGTCTCCCAAGGAAGAGTGCAGCGTGTTGCCCTACCCTCAGCATACACAGAGTGACTGGGAAAGGTTTCCGGGACTGGATGTTTCTTAGCAGCCCAGGGCAGCCTGCCGGTACTCGGTGTTCTTGCAGGGAATAGGGTGCCCACGCGAGGTCCTGGTGACCTAAAAGCTTACTAACGTTAAAAGAAAGCAGACCTAAAGGTAGGCCTCAGGGACTCTGCTCCAAGTTTCCGCTTCGGTAGGCTATTCAAAGCGTTACCTTGAGGAAAGGACTCACGTCAAGTTTCCTTTTAGCTCTAGAGCGTCTCAGGAGGAGCTCCCACCCAGGCTATGAAAGCACCCTGTTGATGTAGAGAACACTCGTTCCCTTCCCACAGCCCTGCCTACAGTGACTAGAGACCCGTCCTAAAACTGTTATTTAGGGAGTTTCAAGGCAGCAGGAATGGAGCTTTCAAAATGGGAAAGCAAGGCCTGTGCCATTAGGCCCCGTTTCCTGCGAACACGCAGCCTACCTCCTTGTGATTTCTACCAGGTAAATATACACTCTAGCTACACACGGGTCCCTTCCTTGAATAAAGTTGTTTCGCACGGAGTTCTGCGTGTAGCCAACGGCCTCCCCCAAGGAGCGCTCGAGGTACGCTATCGGGGCTTAGCCTCTTGTAAAACCCTTCAGTGTAAGAGGAAGAACTGTGCTTTGGTACAAGCAGGAACGCAAGCCGCCATTCTCCTGTAAGTATGGGGTCTTAAGGTATGACTCTGTAGAAGGAATGGGAAGCAGCTTTGGTTTCTCAGTGCCGCTCAGCCTAGGGCAATGAGGCAGATTTGCAAAACATGTACGATGTAAGAGAACAGATTTCCTGGAGCTGTTGGAGTGCTGAGGAAACCTAGGTCTCCCAAGGAAGAGTGCAGCGTGTTGCCCTACCCTCAGCATACACAGAGTGACTGGCAAAGGTTTCCGGGCCTGGATGTTTCTTAGCAGCCCAGGGCAGCCTGCCGGTACTCGGTGTTCTTGCAGGGAATAGGGTGCCCACGCGAGGTCCTGGTGACCTGAAAAGCTTACTAACGTTAAAAGAAAGCAGACCTAAAGGAAGGCCTCAAGGACTCTGCTCCAAGCTTCCGCTGCGGCAGGCTCCGCCTAGGGCAAAGAGGCAGAGTTGCAAAACATGTAGGATGTAAGAGAACAGTTTTCCTGGAGCTGTTGGAGTGCTGAGGAAACCTAGGTCTCCCAAGGAAGAGTGCAGCGTGTTGCCCTACCCTCAGCATACACAGAGTGACTGGCCAAGGTTTCCGGGCCTGGATGTTTCTTAGCAGCCCAGGGCAGCCTGCCGGTACTCGGTGTTCTTGCAGGGAATAGGGTGCCCACGCGAGGTCCTGGTGACCTAAAAGCTTACTAACGTTAAAAGAAAGCAGACCTAAAGGTAGGCCTCAGGGACTCTGCTCCAAGTTTCCGCTTCGGTAGGCTATTCAAGGCTTTACCTTGAGGAAAGGACTCACGTCAAGTTTCCTTTTAGCTCTAGAGCGTCTCAGGAGGAGCTCCCACCAAGGCTATGAAAGCACCCTGTTGATGTAGAGAACACTCGTTCCCTTCCCAGAGTCCTGCCTACAGTGACTAGAGACCCGTCCTAAAACTGTTATTTAGGGAGTTTCAAGGCAGCAGGAATGGAGCTTTCAAAATGGGAAAGCAAGGCCTGTGCCATCAGGCCCCGTTTCCAGCGAACACGCAGCCTACCTCCTTGTGATTTCTACCAGGTAAATATACACTCTAGCTACACACGGGTCCCTTCCTTGAATAAAGTTGTTTCGCACGGAGTTCTGCGTGTAGCCAACGGCCTCCCCCAAGGAGCGCTCGAGGTACGCTATCGGGGCTTAGCCTCTTGTAAAACCCTTCAGTGTAAGAGGAAGAACTGTGCTTTGGTACAAGCAGGAACGCAAGCCGCCTTTCTCCTGTAAGTATGGGGTCTTAAGGTATGACTCTGTAGAAGGAATGCGAAGCAGTTTTGGTTTCTCAGTGCCGCTCCGCCTAGGGCAATGAGGCAGATTTGCAAAACATGTAGGATGTAAGAGAACAGATTTCCTGGAGCTGTTGGAGTGCTGAGGAAACCTAGGTCTCCCAAGGAAGAGTGCAGCGTGTTGCCCTACCCTCAGCATACACAGAGTGACTGGCAAAGGTTTCCGGGCCTGGATGTTTCTTAGCAGCCCAGGGCAGCCTGCCGGTACTCGGTGTTCTTGCAGGGAATAGGGTGCCCACGCGAGGTCCTGGTGACCTAAAAGCTTACTAACGTTAAAAGAAAGCAGACCTAAAGGTAGGCCTCAGGGACTCTGCTCCAAGTTTCCGCTTCGGTAGGCTATTCAAGGCTTTACCTTGAGGAAAGGACTCACGTCAAGTTTCCTTTTAGCTCTAGAGCGTCTCAGGAGGAGCTCCCACCAAGGCTATGAAAGCACCCTGTTGATGTAGAGAACACTCGTTCCCTTCCCACAGCCCTGCCTACAGTGACTAGAGACCCGTCCTAAAACTGTTATTTAGGGAGTTTCAAGGCAGCAGGAATGGAGCTTTCAAAATGGGAAAGCAAGGCCTGTGCCATCAGGCCCCGTTTCCAGCGAACACGCAGCCTACCTCCTTGTGATTTCTACCAGGTAAATATACACTCTAGCTACACACGGGTCCCTTCCTTGAATAAAGTTTTTGGCACGGAGTTCTGCGTGTACCCAACGGCCTCCCCCAAGGAGCGCTCGAGGTACGCTATCGGGGCTTAGCCTCTTGTAAAACCCTTCAGTGTAAGAGGAAGAACTGTGCTTTGGTACAAGCAGGAACGCAAGCCGCCTTTCTCCTGTAAGTATGGGGTCTTAAGGTATGACTCTGTAGAAGGAATGGGAAGCAGCTTTGGTTTCTCAGTGCCGCTCAGCCTAGGGCAATGAGGCAGATTTGCAAAACATGTAGGATGTAAGAGAACAGATTTCCTGGAGCTGTTGGAGTGCTGAGGAAACCTAGGTCTCCCAAGGAAGAGTGCAGCGTGTTGCCCTACCCTCAGCATACACAGAGTGACTGGCAAAGGTTTCCGGGCCTGGATGTTTCTTAGCAGCCCAGGGCAGCCTGCCGGTACTCGGTGTTCTTGCAGGGAATAGGGTGCCCACGCGAGGTCCTGGTGACCTGAAAAGCTTACTAACGTTAAAAGAAAGCAGACCTAAAGGAAGGCCTCAAGGACTCTGCTCCAAGCTTCCGCTTCGGTAGGCTCCGCCTAGGGCAATGAGGCAGATTTGCAAAACATGTAGGATGTAAGAGAACAGTTTTCCTGGAGCTGTTGGAGTGCTGAGGAAACCTAGGTCTCCCAAGGAAGAGTGCAGCGTGTTGCCCTACCCTCAGCATACACAGAGTGACTGGCAAAGGTTTCCGGGCCTGGATGTTTCTTAGCAGCCCAGGGCAGCCTGCCGGTACTCGGTGTTCTTGCAGGGAATAGGGTGCCCACGCGAGGTCCTGGTGACCTAAAAGCTTACTAACGTTAAAAGAAAGCAGACCTAAAGGTAGGCCTCAGGGACTCTGCTCCAAGTTTCCGCTTCGGTAGGCTATTCAAGGCTTTACCTTGAGGAAAGGACTCACGTCAAGTTTCCTTTTAGCTCTAGAGCGTCTCAGGAGGAGCTCCCACCAAGGCTATGAAAGCACCCTGTTGATGTAGAGAACACTCGTTCCCTTCCCACAGCCCTGCCTACAGTGACTAGAGACCCGTCCTAAAACTGTTATTTAGGGAGTTTCAAGGCAGCAGGAATGGAGCTTTCAAAATGGGAAAGCAAGGCCTGTGCCATCAGGCCCCGTTTCCAGCGAACACGCAGCCTACCTCCTTGTGATTTCTACCAGGTAAATATACACTCTAGCTACACACGGGTCCCTTCCTTGAATAAAGTTTTTGGCACGGAGTTCTGCGTGTGCCCAACGGCCTACCCCAAGGAGCGCTCGAGGTACGCTATCGGGGCTTAGCCTCTTGTAAAACCCTTCAGTGTAAGAGGAAGAACTGTGCTTTGGTACAAGCAGGAACGCAAGCCGCCATTCTCCTGTAAGTATGGGGTCTTAAGGTATGACTCTGTAGAAGGAATGGGAAGCAGCTTTGGTTTCTCAGTGCCGCTCCGCCTAGGGCAATGAGGCAGATTTGCAAAACATGTAGGATATAAGAGAACAGATTTCCTGGAGCTGTTGGAGTGCTGAGGAAACCTAGGTCTCCCAAGGAAGAGTGCAGCGTGTTGCCCTACCCTCAGCATACACAGAGTGACTGGCAAAGGTTTCCGGGCCTGGATGTTTCTTAGCAGCCCAGGGCAGCCTGCCGGTACTCGGTGTTCTTGCAGGGAATAGGGTGCCCACGCGAGGTCCTGGTGACCTGAAAAGCTTACTAACGTTAAAAGAAAGCAGACCTAAAGGAAGGCCTCAAGGACTCTGCTCCAAGCTTCCGCTTCGGCAGGCTCCGCCTAGGGCAATGAGGCAGATTTGCAAAACATGTAGGATGTAAGAGAACAGTTTTCCTGGAGCTGTTGGAGTGCTGAGGAAACCTAGGTCTCCCAAGGAAGAGTGCAGCGTGTTGCCCTACCCTCAGCATACACAGAGTGACTGGGAAAGGTTTCCGGGCCTGGATGTTTCTTAGCAGCCCAGGGCAGCCTGCCGGTACTCGGTGTTCTTGCAGGGAATAGGGTGCCCACAAGAGGTCCTGGTGACCTGAAAAGCTTACTAACGTTAAAAGAAAGCAGACCTAAAGGAAGGCCTCAAGGACTCTGCTCCAAGCTTCCGCTTCGGCAGGCTATTCAAGGCTTTACATTGAGGAAAGGACGCACGTCAAGTTTCCTTTTAGCTCTAGAGCGTCTCAGGAGGAGCGCCCAACCAGGCTATGAAAGGACCCTGTTGATGTAGAGAACACTCGTTCCCTTCCCACAGCCCTGCCTACAGTGACTAGAGACCCGTCCTAAAGCTGTTATTTAGGGAGTTTCAAGGCAACAGGAATGGAGCTTTCAAATGGGAAAGCAAGGCCTGTGCCATTAGGCCCCGTTTCCAGCGAACACGCAGCCTACCTCCTTGTGATTTCTACCAGGTAAATATACACTCTAGCTACACACGGGTCCCTTCCTTGAATAAAGTTGTTTGGCACGGAGTTCTGCGTGTAGCCAACGGCCTCCCCCAAGGAGCGCTCGAGGTACGCTATCGGGGCTTAGCCTCTTGTAAAACCATTCAGTGTAAGGGGAAGAACTGTGCTTTGGTACAAGCAGGAACGCAAGCCGCCTTTCTCCTGTAAGTATGGGGTCTTAAGCTATGACTCTGTAGAAGGAATGTGAAGGAATTTGGTTGTTCAGTGCCGCTCCGCCTAGAGCAATGAGGCAGATTTGCAAAACATGTAGGATGTAAGAGAACAGATTTCCTGGAGCTGTTGGAGTGCTGAGGAAACCTAGGTCTCCCAAGGAAGAGTGCAGCGTGTTGCCCTACCCTCAGCATACACAGAGTGACTGGCAAAGGTTTCCGGGCCTGGATGTTTCTTAGCAGCCCAGGGCAGCCTGCCGGTACTCGGTGTTCTTGCAGGGAATAGGGTGTCCACGCGAGGTCCTGGTGACCTAAAAGCTTACTAACGTTAAAAGAAAGCAGACCTAAAGGTAGGCCTCAGGGACTCTGCTCCAAGTTTCCGCTTCGGTAGGCTATTCAAGGCTTTACCTTGAGGAAAGGACTCACGTCAAGTTTCCTTTTAGCTCTAGAGCGTCTCAGGAGGAGCTCCCACCAAGGCTATGAAAGCACCCTGTTGATGTAGAGAACACTCGTTCCCTTCCCACAGCCCTGCCTACAGTGACTAGAGACCCGTCCTAAAACTGTTATTTAGGGAGTTTCAAGGCAGCAGGAATGGAGCTTTCAAAATGGGAAAGCAAGGCCTGTGCCATCAGGCCCCGTTTCCAGCGAACACGCAGCCTACCTCCTTGTGATTTCTACCAGGTAAATATACACTCTAGCTACACACGGGTCCCTTCCTTGAATAAAGTTTTTGGCACGGAGTTCTGCGTGTGCCCAACGGCCTACCCCAAGGAGCGCTCGAGGTACGCTATCGGGGCTTAGCCTCTTGTAAAACCCTTCAGTGTAAGAGGAAGAACTGTGCTTTGGTACAAGCAGGAACGCAAGCCGCCATTCTCCTGTAAGTATGGGGTCTTAAGGTATGACTCTGTAGAAGGAATGGGAAGCAGCTTTGGTTTCTCAGTGCCGCTCCGCCTAGGGCAATGAGGCAGATTTGCAAAACATGTAGGATATAAGAGAACAGATTTCCTGGAGCTGTTGGAGTGCTGAGGAAACCTAGGTCTCCCAAGGAAGAGTGCAGCGTGTTGCCCTACCCTCAGCATACACAGAGTGACTGGCAAAGGTTTCCGGGCCTGGATGTTTCTTAGCAGCCCAGGGCAGCCTGCCGGTACTCGGTGTTCTTGCAGGGAATAGGGTGCCCACGCGAGGTCCTGGTGACCTGAAAAGCTTACTAACGTTAAAAGAAAGCAGACCTAAAGGAAGGCCTCAAGGACTCTGCTCCAAGCTTCCGCTTCGGCAGGCTCCGCCTAGGGCAATGAGGCAGATTTGCAAAACATGTAGGATGTAAGAGAACAGTTTTCCTGGAGCTGTTGGAGTGCTGAGGAAACCTAGGTCTCCCAAGGAAGAGTGCAGCGTGTTGCCCTACCCTCAGCATACACAGAGTGACTGGGAAAGGTTTCCGGGCCTGGATGTTTCTTAGCAGCCCAGGGCAGCCTGCCGGTACTCGGTGTTCTTGCAGGGAATAGGGTGCCCACAAGAGGTCCTGGTGACCTGAAAAGCTTACTAACGTTAAAAGAAAGCAGACCTAAAGGAAGGCCTCAAGGACTCTGCTCCAAGCTTCCGCTTCGGCAGGCTATTCAAGGCTTTACATTGAGGAAAGGACGCACGTCAAGTTTCCTTTTAGCTCTAGAGCGTCTCAGGAGGAGCGCCCAACCAGGCTATGAAAGGACCCTGTTGATGTAGAGAACACTCGTTCCCTTCCCACAGCCCTGCCTACAGTGACTAGAGACCCGTCCTAAAGCTGTTATTTAGGGAGTTTCAAGGCAACAGGAATGGAGCTTTCAAATGGGAAAGCAAGGCCTGTGCCATTAGGCCCCGTTTCCTGCGAACACGCAGCCTACCTCCTTGTGATTTCTACCAGGTAAATATACACTCTAGCTACACACGGGTCCCTTCCTTGAATAAAGTTGTTTCGCACGGAGTTCTGCGTGTAGCCAACGGCCTCCCCCAAAGAGCGCTCGAGGTACGCTATCGGGGCTTAGCCTCTTGTAAAACCCTTCAGTGTAAGAGGAAGAACTGTGCTTTGGTACAAGCAGGAACGCAAGCCGCCTTTCTCCTGTAAGTATGGGGTCTTAAGGTATGACTCTGTAGAAGGAATGGGAAGCAGCTTTGGTTTCTCAGTGCCGCTCAGCCTAGGGCAATGAGGCAGATTTGCAAAACATGTAGGATGTAAGAGAACAGATTTCCTGGAGCTGTTGGAGTGCTGAGGAAACCTAGGTCTCCCAAGGAAGAGTGCAGCGTGTTGCCCTACCCTCAGCATACAGAGAGTGACTGGGAAAGGTTTCCGGGACTGGATGTTTCTTAGCAGCCCAGGGCAGCCTGCCGGTACTCGGTGTTCTTGCAGGGAATAGGGTGCCCACAAGAGGTCCTGGTGACCTGAAAAGCTTACTAACGTTAAAAGAAAGCAGACCTAAAGGAAGGCCTCAAGGACTCTGCTCCAAGCTTCCGCTTCGGTAGGCTATTCAAGGCTTTACCTTGAGGAAAGGACTCACGTCAAGTTTCCTTTTAGCTCTAGAGCGTCTCAGGAGGAGCTCCCACCAAGGCTATGAAAGCACCCTGTTGATGTAGAGAACACTCGTTCCCTTCCCACAGCCCTGCCTACAGTGACTAGAGACCCGTCCTAAAACTGTTATTTAGGGAGTTTCAAGGCAGCAGGAATGGAGCTTTCAAAATGGGAAAGCAAGGCCTGTGCCATCAGGCCCCGTTTCCAGCGAACACGCAGCCTACCTCCTTGTGATTTCTACCAGGTAAATATACACTCTAGCTACACACGGGTCCCTTCCTTGAATAAAGTTTTTGGCACGGAGTTCTGCGTGTGCCCAACGGCCTACCCCAAGGAGCGCTCGAGGTACGCTATCGGGGCTTAGCCTCTTGTAAAACCCTTCAGTGTAAGAGGAAGAACTGTGCTTTGGTACAAGCAGGAACGCAAGCCGCCATTCTCCTGTAAGTATGGGGTCTTAAGGTATGACTCTGTAGAAGGAATGGGAAGCAGCTTTGGTTTCTCAGTGCCGCTCCGCCTAGGGCAATGAGGCAGATTTGCAAAACATGTAGGATATAAGAGAACAGATTTCCTGGAGCTGTTGGAGTGCTGAGGAAACCTAGGTCTCCCAAGGAAGAGTGCAGCGTGTTGCCCTACCCTCAGCATACACAGAGTGACTGGCAAAGGTTTCCGGGCCTGGATGTTTCTTAGCAGCCCAGGGCAGCCTGCCGGTACTCGGTGTTCTTGCAGGGAATAGGGTGCCCACGCGAGGTCCTGGTGACCTGAAAAGCTTACTAACGTTAAAAGAAAGCAGACCTAAAGGAAGGCCTCAAGGACTCTGCTCCAAGCTTCCGCTTCGGCAGGCTCCGCCTAGGGCAATGAGGCAGATTTGCAAAACATGTAGGATGTAAGAGAACAGTTTTCCTGGAGCTGTTGGAGTGCTGAGGAAACCTAGGTCTCCCAAGGAAGAGTGCAGCGTGTTGCCCTACCCTCAGCATACACAGAGTGACTGGGAAAGGTTTCCGGGCCTGGATGTTTCTTAGCAGCCCAGGGCAGCCTGCCGGTACTCGGTGTTCTTACAGGGAATAGGGTGCCCACAAGAGGTCCTGGTGACCTGAAAAGCTTACTAACGTTAAAAGAAAGCAGACCTAAAGGAAGGCCTCAAGGACTCTGCTCCAAGCTTCCGCTTCGGCAGGCTATTCAAGGCTTTACATTGAGGAAAGGACGCACGTCAAGTTTCCTTTTAGCTCTAGAGCGTCTCAGGAGGAGCGCCCAACCAGGCTATGAAAGGACCCTGTTGATGTAGAGAACACTCGTTCCCTTCCCACAGCCCTGCCTACAGTGACTAGAGACCCGTCCTAAAGCTGTTATTTAGGGAGTTTCAAGGCAACAGGAATGGAGCTTTCAAATGGGAAAGCAAGGCCTGTGCCATTAGGCCCCGTTTCCTGCGAACACGCAGCCTACCTCCTTGTGATTTCTACCAGGTAAATATACACTCTAGCTACACACGGGTCCCTTCCTTGAATAAAGTTGTTTCGCACGGAGTTCTGCGTGTAGCCAACGGCCTCCCCCAAAGAGCGCTCGAGGTACGCTATCGGGGCTTAGCCTCTTGTAAAACCCTTCAGTGTAAGAGGAAGAACTGTGCTTTGGTACAAGCAGGAACGCAAGCCGCCTTTCTCCTGTAAGTATGGGGTCTTAAGGTATGACTCTGTAGAAGGAATGGGAAGCAGCTTTGGTTTCTCAGTGCCGCTCAGCCTAGGGCAATGAGGCAGATTTGCAAAACATGTAGGATGTAAGAGAACAGATTTCCTGGAGCTGTTGGAGTGCTGAGGAAACCTAGGTCTCCCAAGGAAGAGTGCAGCGTGTTGCCCTACCCTCAGCATACACAGAGTGACTGGCAAAGGTTTCCGGGCCTGGATGTTTCTTAGCAGCCCAGGGCAGCCTGCCGGTACTCGGTGTTCTTGCAGGGAATAGGGTGCCCACGCGAGGTCCTGGTGACCTAAAAGCTTACTAACGTTAAAAGAAAGCAGACCTAAAGGTAGGCCTCAGGGACTCTGCTCCAAGTTTCCGCTTCGGTAGGCTATTCAAGGCTTTACCTTGAGGAAAGGACTCACGTCAAGTTTCCTTTTAGCTCTAGAGCGTCTCAGGAGGAGCTCCCACCAAGGCTATGAAAGCACCCTGTTGATGTAGAGAACACTCGTTCCCTTCCCACAGCCCTGCCTACAGTGACTAGAGACCCGTCCTAAAACTATTTAGGGAGTTTCAAGGCAGCAGGAATGGAGCTTTCAAAATGGGAAAGCAAGGCCTCTGCCATTAGGCCCCGTTTCCTGCGAACACGCAGCCTACCTCCTTGTGATTTCTACCAGGTAAATATACACTCTAGCTACACACTGGTCCCTTCCTTGAATAAAGTTGTTTGGCACGGAGTTCTGCGTGTAGCCAACGGCCTCCCCCAAGGAGCGCTCGAGGTACGCTATCGGGGCTTAGCCTCTTGTAAAACCATTCAGTGTAAGGGGAAGAACTGTGCTTTGGTACCAGCAGGAACGCAAGCCGCCTTTCTCCTGTAAGTATGGGGTCTTAAGCTATGACTCTGTAGAAGGAATGTGAAGGAATTTGGTTGTTCAGTGCCGCTCCGCCTAGGGCAATGAGGCAGATTTGCAAAACATGTAGGATATAAGAGAACAGATTTCCTGGAGCTGTTGGAGTGCTGAGGAAACCTAGGTCTCCCAAGGAAGAGTGCAGCGTGTTGCCCTACCCTCAGCATACACAGAGTGACTGGCAAAGGTTTCCGGGCCTGGATGTTTCTTAGCAGCCCAGGGCAGCCTGCCGGTACTCGGTGTTCTTGCAGGGAATAGGGTGCCCACGCGAGGTCCTGGTGACCTGAAAAGCTTACTAACGTTAAAAGAAAGCAGACCTAAAGGAAGGCCTCAAGGACTCTGCTCCAAGCTTCCGCTTCGGTAGGCTCCGCCTAGGGCAATGAGGCAGATTTGCAAAACATGTAGGATGTAAGAGAACAGTTTTCCTGGAGCTGTTGGAGTGCTGAGGAAACCTAGGTCTCCCAAGGAAGAGTGCAGCGTGTTGCCCTACCCTCAGCATACACAGAGTGACTGGCAAAGGTTTCCGGGTCTGGATGTTTCTTAGCAGCCCAGGGCAGCCTGCCGGTACTCGGTGTTCTTGCAGGGAATAGGGTGCCCACGCGAGGTCCTGGTGACCTAAAAGCTTACTAACGTTAAAAGAAAGCAGACCTAAAGGTAGGCCTCAGGGACTCTGCTCCAAGTTTCCGCTTCGGTAGGCTATTCAAGGCTTTACCTTGAGGAAAGGACTCACGTCAAGTTTCCTTTTAGCTCTAGAGCGTCTCAGGAGGAGCTCCCACCAAGGCTATGAAAGCACCCTGTTGATGTAGAGAACACTCGTTCCCTTCCCACAGCCCTGCCTACAGTGACTAGAGACCCGTCCTAAAACTGTTATTTAGGGAGTTTCAAGGCAGCAGGAATGGAGCTTTCAAAATGGGAAAGCAAGGCCTGTGCCATCAGGCCCCGTTTCCAGCGAACACGCAGCCTACCTCCTTGTGATTTCTACCAGGTAAATATACACTCTAGCTACACACGGGTCCCTTCCTTGAATAAAGTTTTTGGCACGGAGTTCTGCGTGTGCCCAACGGCCTACCCCAAGGAGCGCTCGAGGTACGCTATCGGGGCTTAGCCTCTTGTAAAACCCTTCAGTGTAAGAGGAAGAACTGTGCTTTGGTACAAGCAGGAACGCAAGCCGCCATTCTCCTGTAAGTATGGGGTCTTAAGGTATGACTCTGTAGAAGGAATGGGAAGCAGCTTTGGTTTCTCAGTGCCGCTCCGCCTAGGGCAATGAGGCAGATTTGCAAAACATGTAGGATATAAGAGAACAGATTTCCTGGAGCTGTTGGAGTGCTGAGGAAACCTAGGTCTCCCAAGGAAGAGTGCAGCGTGTTGCCCTACCCTCAGCATACACAGAGTGACTGGCAAAGGTTTCCGGGCCTGGATGTTTCTTAGCAGCCCAGGGCAGCCTGCCGGTACTCGGTGTTCTTGCAGGGAATAGGGTGCCCACGCGAGGTCCTGGTGACCTGAAAATCTTACTAACGTTAAAAGAAAGCAGACCTAAAGGAAGGCCTCAAGGACTCTGCTCCAAGCTTCCGCTTCGGCAGGCTATTCAAGGCTTTACCTTGAGGAAAGGACGCACGTCAAGTTTCCTTTTAGCTCTAGAGCGTCTCAGGAGGAGCGCCCAACCAGGCTATGAAAGGACCCTGTTGATGTAGAGAACACTCGTTCCCTTCCCAGAGTCCTGCCTACAGTGACTAGAGACCCGTCCTAAAACTGTTATTTAGGGAGTTTCAAGGTAGCAGGAATGGAGCTTTCAAAATGGGAAAGCAAGGCCTGTGCCATTAGGCCCCGTTTCCTGCGAACACGCAGCCTACCTCCTTGTGATTTCTACCAGGTAAATATACACTCTAGCTACACACGGGTCCCTTCCTTGAATAAAGTTGTTTCGCACGGAGTTCTGCGTGTAGCCAACGGCCTCCCCCAAGGAGCGCTCGAGGTACGCTATCGGGGCTTAGCCTCTTGTAAAACCCTTCAGTGTAAGAGGAAGAACTGTGCTTTGGTACAAGCAGGAACGCAAGCCGCCTTTCTCCTGTAAGTATGGGGTCTTAAGGTATGACTCTGTAGAAGGAATGGGAAGCAGCTTTGGTTTCTCAGTGCCGCTCAGCCTAGGGCAATGAGGCAGATTTGCAAAACATGTAGGATGTAAGAGAACAGATTTCCTGGAGCTGTTGGAGTGCTGAGGAAACCTAGGTCTCCCAAGGAAGAGTGCAGCGTGTTGCCCTACCCTCAGCATACACAGAGTGACTGGGAAAGGTTTCCGGGACTGGATGTTTCTTAGCAGCCCAGGGCAGCCTGCCGGTACTCGGTGTTCTTGCAGGGAATAGGGTGCCCACGCGAGGTCCTGGTGACCTAAAAGCTTACTAACGTTAAAAGAAAGCAGACCTAAAGGTAGGCCTCAGGGACTCTGCTCCAAGTTTCCGCTTCGGTAGGCTATTCAAAGCGTTACCTTGAGGAAAGGACTCACGTCAAGTTTCCTTTTAGCTCTAGAGCGTCTCAGGAGGAGCTCCCACCCAGGCTATGAAAGCACCCTGTTGATGTAGAGAACACTCGTTCCCTTCCCACAGCCCTGCCTACAGTGACTAGAGACCCGTCCTAAAACTGTTATTTAGGGAGTTTCAAGGCAGCAGGAATGGAGCTTTCAAAATGGGAAAGCAAGGCCTGTGCCATTAGGCCCCATTTCCTGCGAACACGCAGCCTACCTCCTTGTGATTTCTACCAGGTAAATATACACTCTAGCTACACACGGGTCCCTTCCTTGAATAAAGTTGTTTCGCACGGAGTTCTGCGTGTAGCCAACGGCCTCCCCCAAGGAGCGCTCGAGGTACGCTATCGGGGCTTAGCCTCTTGTAAAACCCTTCAGTGTAAGAGGAAGAACTGTGCTTTGGTACAAGCAGGAACGCAAGCCGCCATTCTCCTGTAAGTATGGGGTCTTAAGGTATGACTCTGTAGAAGGAATGGGAAGCAGCTTTGGTTTCTCAGTGCCGCTCAGCCTAGGGCAATGAGGCAGATTTGCAAAACATGTACGATGTAAGAGAACAGATTTCCTGGAGCTGTTGGAGTGCTGAGGAAACCTAGGTCTCCCAAGGAAGAGTGCAGCGTGTTGCCCTACCCTCAGCATACACAGAGTGACTGGCAAAGGTTTCCGGGCCTGGATGTTTCTTAGCAGCCCAGGGCAGCCTGCCGGTACTCGGTGTTCTTGCAGGGAATAGGGTGCCCACGCGAGGTCCTGGTGACCTGAAAAGCTTACTAACGTTAAAAGAAAGCAGACCTAAAGGAAGGCCTCAAGGACTCTGCTCCAAGCTTCCGCTGCGGCAGGCTCCGCCTAGGGCAAAGAGGCAGATTTGCAAAACATGTAGGATGTAAGAGAACAGTTTTCCTGGAGCTGTTGGAGTGCTGAGGAAACCTAGGTCTCCCAAGGAAGAGTGCAGCGTGTTGCCCTACCCTCAGCATACACAGAGTGACTGGCCAAGGTTTCCGGGCCTGGATGTTTCTTAGCAGCCCAGGGCAGCCTGCCGGTACTCGGTGTTCTTGCAGGGAATAGGGTGCCCACGCGAGGTCCTGGTGACCTAAAAGCTTACTAACGTTAAAAGAAAGCAGACCTAAAGGTAGGCCTCAGGGACTCTGCTCCAAGTTTCCGCTTCGGTAGGCTATTCAAGGCTTTACCTTGAGGAAAGGACTCACGTCAAGTTTCCTTTTAGCTCTAGAGCGTCTCAGGAGGAGCTCCCACCAAGGCTATGAAAGCACCCTGTTGATGTAGAGAACACTCGTTCCCTTCCCAGAGTCCTGCCTACAGTGACTAGAGACCCGTCCTAAAACTGTTATTTAGGGAGTTTCAAGGCAGCAGGAATGGAGCTTTCAAAATGGGAAAGCAAGGCCTGTGCCATCAGGCCCCGTTTCCAGCGAACACGCAGCCTACCTCCTTGTGATTTCTACCAGGTAAATATACACTCTAGCTACACACGGGTCCCTTCCTTGAATAAAGTTGTTTCGCACGGAGTTCTGCGTGTAGCCAACGGCCTCCCCCAAGGAGCGCTCGAGGTACGCTATCGGGGCTTAGCCTCTTGTAAAACCCTTCAGTGTAAGAGGAAGAACTGTGCTTTGGTACAAGCAGGAACGCAAGCCGCCTTTCTCCTGTAAGTATGGGGTCTTAAGGTATGACTCTGTAGAAGGAATGCGAAGCAGTTTTGGTTTCTCAGTGCCGCTCCGCCTAGGGCAATGAGGCAGATTTGCAAAACATGTAGGATGTAAGAGAACAGATTTCCTGGAGCTGTTGGAGTGCTGAGGAAACCTAGGTCTCCCAAGGAAGAGTGCAGCGTGTTGCCCTACCCTCAGCATACACAGAGTGACTGGCAAAGGTTTCCGGGCCTGGATGTTTCTTAGCAGCCCAGGGCAGCCTGCCGGTACTCGGTGTTCTTGCAGGGAATAGGGTGCCCACGCGAGGTCCTGGTGACCTAAAAGCTTACTAACGTTAAAAGAAAGCAGACCTAAAGGTAGGCCTCAGGGACTCTGCTCCAAGTTTCCGCTTCGGTAGGCTATTCAAGGCTTTACCTTGAGGAAAGGACTCACGTCAAGTTTCCTTTTAGCTCTAGAGCGTCTCAGGAGGAGCTCCCACCAAGGCTATGAAAGCACCCTGTTGATGTAGAGAACACTCGTTCCCTTCCCACAGCCCTGCCTACAGTGACTAGAGACCCGTCCTAAAACTGTTATTTAGGGAGTTTCAAGGCAGCAGGAATGGAGCTTTCAAAATGGGAAAGCAAGGCCTGTGCCATCAGGCCCCGTTTCCAGCGAACACGCAGCCTACCTCCTTGTGATTTCTACCAGGTAAATATACACTCTAGCTACACACGGGTCCCTTCCTTGAATAAAGTTTTTGGCACGGAGTTCTGCGTGTACCCAACGGCCTCCCCCAAGGAGCGCTCGAGGTACGCTATCGGGGCTTAGCCTCTTGTAAAACCCTTCAGTGTAAGAGGAAGAACTGTGCTTTGGTACAAGCAGGAACGCAAGCCGCCTTTCTCCTGTAAGTATGGGGTCTTAAGGTATGACTCTGTAGAAGGAATGGGAAGCAGCTTTGGTTTCTCAGTGCCGCTCAGCCTAGGGCAATGAGGCAGATTTGCAAAACATGTAGGATGTAAGAGAACAGATTTCCTGGAGCTGTTGGAGTGCTGAGGAAACCTAGGTCTCCCAAGGAAGAGTGCAGCGTGTTGCCCTACCCTCAGCATACACAGAGTGACTGGCAAAGGTTTCCGGGCCTGGATGTTTCTTAGCAGCCCAGGGCAGCCTGCCGGTACTCGGTGTTCTTGCAGGGAATAGGGTGCCCACGCGAGGTCCTGGTGACCTGAAAAGCTTACTAACGTTAAAAGAAAGCAGACCTAAAGGAAGGCCTCAAGGACTCTGCTCCAAGCTTCCGCTTCGGTAGGCTCCGCCTAGGGCAATGAGGCAGATTTGCAAAACATGTAGGATGTAAGAGAACAGTTTTCCTGGAGCTGTTGGAGTGCTGAGGAAACCTAGGTCTCCCAAGGAAGAGTGCAGCGTGTTGCCCTACCCTCAGCATACACAGAGTGACTGGCAAAGGTTTCCGGGCCTGGATGTTTCTTAGCAGCCCAGGGCAGCCTGCCGGTACTCGGTGTTCTTGCAGGGAATAGGGTGCCCACGCGAGGTCCTGGTGACCTAAAAGCTTACTAACGTTAAAAGAAAGCAGACCTAAAGGTAGGCCTCAGGGACTCTGCTCCAAGTTTCCGCTTCGGTAGGCTATTCAAGGCTTTACCTTGAGGAAAGGACTCACGTCAAGTTTCCTTTTAGCTCTAGAGCGTCTCAGGAGGAGCTCCCACCAAGGCTATGAAAGCACCCTGTTGATGTAGAGAACACTCGTTCCCTTCCCACAGCCCTGCCTACAGTGACTAGAGACCCGTCCTAAAACTGTTATTTAGGGAGTTTCAAGGCAGCAGGAATGGAGCTTTCAAAATGGGAAAGCAAGGCCTGTGCCATCAGGCCCCGTTTCCAGCGAACACGCAGCCTACCTCCTTGTGATTTCTACCAGGTAAATATACACTCTAGCTACACACGGGTCCCTTCCTTGAATAAAGTTTTTGGCACGGAGTTCTGCGTGTGCCCAACGGCCTACCCCAAGGAGCGCTCGAGGTACGCTATCGGGGCTTAGCCTCTTGTAAAACCCTTCAGTGTAAGAGGAAGAACTGTGCTTTGGTACAAGCAGGAACGCAAGCCGCCATTCTCCTGTAAGTATGGGGTCTTAAGGTATGACTCTGTAGAAGGAATGGGAAGCAGCTTTGGTTTCTCAGTGCCGCTCCGCCTAGGGCAATGAGGCAGATTTGCAAAACATGTAGGATATAAGAGAACAGATTTCCTGGAGCTGTTGGAGTGCTGAGGAAACCTAGGTCTCCCAAGGAAGAGTGCAGCGTGTTGCCCTACCCTCAGCATACACAGAGTGACTGGCAAAGGTTTCCGGGCCTGGATGTTTCTTAGCAGCCCAGGGCAGCCTGCCGGTACTCGGTGTTCTTGCAGGGAATAGGGTGCCCACGCGAGGTCCTGGTGACCTGAAAAGCTTACTAACGTTAAAAGAAAGCAGACCTAAAGGAAGGCCTCAAGGACTCTGCTCCAAGCTTCCGCTTCGGCAGGCTCCGCCTAGGGCAATGAGGCAGATTTGCAAAACATGTAGGATGTAAGAGAACAGTTTTCCTGGAGCTGTTGGAGTGCTGAGGAAACCTAGGTCTCCCAAGGAAGAGTGCAGCGTGTTGCCCTACCCTCAGCATACACAGAGTGACTGGGAAAGGTTTCCGGGCCTGGATGTTTCTTAGCAGCCCAGGGCAGCCTGCCGGTACTCGGTGTTCTTGCAGGGAATAGGGTGCCCACAAGAGGTCCTGGTGACCTGAAAAGCTTACTAACGTTAAAAGAAAGCAGACCTAAAGGAAGGCCTCAAGGACTCTGCTCCAAGCTTCCGCTTCGGCAGGCTATTCAAGGCTTTACATTGAGGAAAGGACGCACGTCAAGTTTCCTTTTAGCTCTAGAGCGTCTCAGGAGGAGCGCCCAACCAGGCTATGAAAGGACCCTGTTGATGTAGAGAACACTCGTTCCCTTCCCACAGCCCTGCCTACAGTGACTAGAGACCCGTCCTAAAGCTGTTATTTAGGGAGTTTCAAGGCAACAGGAATGGAGCTTTCAAATGGGAAAGCAAGGCCTGTGCCATTAGGCCCCGTTTCCAGCGAACACGCAGCCTACCTCCTTGTGATTTCTACCAGGTAAATATACACTCTAGCTACACACGGGTCCCTTCCTTGAATAAAGTTGTTTGGCACGGAGTTCTGCGTGTAGCCAACGGCCTCCCCCAAGGAGCGCTCGAGGTACGCTATCGGGGCTTAGCCTCTTGTAAAACCATTCAGTGTAAGGGGAAGAACTGTGCTTTGGTACAAGCAGGAACGCAAGCCGCCTTTCTCCTGTAAGTATGGGGTCTTAAGCTATGACTCTGTAGAAGGAATGTGAAGGAATTTGGTTGTTCAGTGCCGCTCCGCCTAGAGCAATGAGGCAGATTTGCAAAACATGTAGGATGTAAGAGAACAGATTTCCTGGAGCTGTTGGAGTGCTGAGGAAACCTAGGTCTCCCAAGGAAGAGTGCAGCGTGTTGCCCTACCCTCAGCATACACAGAGTGACTGGCAAAGGTTTCCGGGCCTGGATGTTTCTTAGCAGCCCAGGGCAGCCTGCCGGTACTCGGTGTTCTTGCAGGGAATAGGGTGTCCACGCGAGGTCCTGGTGACCTAAAAGCTTACTAACGTTAAAAGAAAGCAGACCTAAAGGTAGGCCTCAGGGACTCTGCTCCAAGTTTCCGCTTCGGTAGGCTATTCAAGGCTTTACCTTGAGGAAAGGACTCACGTCAAGTTTCCTTTTAGCTCTAGAGCGTCTCAGGAGGAGCTCCCACCAAGGCTATGAAAGCACCCTGTTGATGTAGAGAACACTCGTTCCCTTCCCACAGCCCTGCCTACAGTGACTAGAGACCCGTCCTAAAACTGTTATTTAGGGAGTTTCAAGGCAGCAGGAATGGAGCTTTCAAAATGGGAAAGCAAGGCCTGTGCCATCAGGCCCCGTTTCCAGCGAACACGCAGCCTACCTCCTTGTGATTTCTACCAGGTAAATATACACTCTAGCTACACACGGGTCCCTTCCTTGAATAAAGTTTTTGGCACGGAGTTCTGCGTGTGCCCAACGGCCTACCCCAAGGAGCGCTCGAGGTACGCTATCGGGGCTTAGCCTCTTGTAAAACCCTTCAGTGTAAGAGGAAGAACTGTGCTTTGGTACAAGCAGGAACGCAAGCCGCCATTCTCCTGTAAGTATGGGGTCTTAAGGTATGACTCTGTAGAAGGAATGGGAAGCAGCTTTGGTTTCTCAGTGCCGCTCCGCCTAGGGCAATGAGGCAGATTTGCAAAACATGTAGGATATAAGAGAACAGATTTCCTGGAGCTGTTGGAGTGCTGAGGAAACCTAGGTCTCCCAAGGAAGAGTGCAGCGTGTTGCCCTACCCTCAGCATACACAGAGTGACTGGCAAAGGTTTCCGGGCCTGGATGTTTCTTAGCAGCCCAGGGCAGCCTGCCGGTACTCGGTGTTCTTGCAGGGAATAGGGTGCCCACGCGAGGTCCTGGTGACCTGAAAAGCTTACTAACGTTAAAAGAAAGCAGACCTAAAGGAAGGCCTCAAGGACTCTGCTCCAAGCTTCCGCTTCGGCAGGCTCCGCCTAGGGCAATGAGGCAGATTTGCAAAACATGTAGGATGTAAGAGAACAGTTTTCCTGGAGCTGTTGGAGTGCTGAGGAAACCTAGGTCTCCCAAGGAAGAGTGCAGCGTGTTGCCCTACCCTCAGCATACACAGAGTGACTGGGAAAGGTTTCCGGGCCTGGATGTTTCTTAGCAGCCCAGGGCAGCCTGCCGGTACTCGGTGTTCTTGCAGGGAATAGGGTGCCCACAAGAGGTCCTGGTGACCTGAAAAGCTTACTAACGTTAAAAGAAAGCAGACCTAAAGGAAGGCCTCAAGGACTCTGCTCCAAGCTTCCGCTTCGGCAGGCTATTCAAGGCTTTACATTGAGGAAAGGACGCACGTCAAGTTTCCTTTTAGCTCTAGAGCGTCTCAGGAGGAGCGCCCAACCAGGCTATGAAAGGACCCTGTTGATGTAGAGAACACTCGTTCCCTTCCCACAGCCCTGCCTACAGTGACTAGAGACCCGTCCTAAAGCTGTTATTTAGGGAGTTTCAAGGCAACAGGAATGGAGCTTTCAAATGGGAAAGCAAGGCCTGTGCCATTAGGCCCCGTTTCCTGCGAACACGCAGCCTACCTCCTTGTGATTTCTACCAGGTAAATATACACTCTAGCTACACACGGGTCCCTTCCTTGAATAAAGTTGTTTCGCACGGAGTTCTGCGTGTAGCCAACGGCCTCCCCCAAAGAGCGCTCGAGGTACGCTATCGGGGCTTAGCCTCTTGTAAAACCCTTCAGTGTAAGAGGAAGAACTGTGCTTTGGTACAAGCAGGAACGCAAGCCGCCTTTCTCCTGTAAGTATGGGGTCTTAAGGTATGACTCTGTAGAAGGAATGGGAAGCAGCTTTGGTTTCTCAGTGCCGCTCAGCCTAGGGCAATGAGGCAGATTTGCAAAACATGTAGGATGTAAGAGAACAGATTTCCTGGAGCTGTTGGAGTGCTGAGGAAACCTAGGTCTCCCAAGGAAGAGTGCAGCGTGTTGCCCTACCCTCAGCATACACAGAGTGACTGGGAAAGGTTTCCGGGACTGGATGTTTCTTAGCAGCCCAGGGCAGCCTGCCGGTACTCGGTGTTCTTGCAGGGAATAGGGTGCCCACAAGAGGTCCTGGTGACCTGAAAAGCTTACTAACGTTAAAAGAAAGCAGACCTAAAGGAAGGCCTCAAGGACTCTGCTCCAAGCTTCCGCTTCGGTAGGCTATTCAAGGCTTTACCTTGAGGAAAGGACTCACGTCAAGTTTCCTTTTAGCTCTAGAGCGTCTCAGGAGGAGCTCCCACCAAGGCTATGAAAGCACCCTGTTGATGTAGAGAACACTCGTTCCCTTCCCACAGCCCTGCCTACAGTGACTAGAGACCCGTCCTAAAACTGTTATTTAGGGAGTTTCAAGGCAGCAGGAATGGAGCTTTCAAAATGGGAAAGCAAGGCCTGTGCCATCAGGCCCCGTTTCCAGCGAACACGCAGCCTACCTCCTTGTGATTTCTACCAGGTAAATATACACTCTAGCTACACACGGGTCCCTTCCTTGAATAAAGTTTTTGGCACGGAGTTCTGCGTGTGCCCAACGGCCTACCCCAAGGAGCGCTCGAGGTACGCTATCGGGGCTTAGCCTCTTGTAAAACCCTTCAGTGTAAGAGGAAGAACTGTGCTTTGGTACAAGCAGGAACGCAAGCCGCCATTCTCCTGTAAGTATGGGGTCTTAAGGTATGACTCTGTAGAAGGAATGGGAAGCAGCTTTGGTTTCTCAGTGCCGCTCCGCCTAGGGCAATGAGGCAGATTTGCAAAACATGTAGGATATAAGAGAACAGATTTCCTGGAGCTGTTGGAGTGCTGAGGAAACCTAGGTCTCCCAAGGAAGAGTGCAGCGTGTTGCCCTACCCTCAGCATACACAGAGTGACTGGCAAAGGTTTCCGGGCCTGGATGTTTCTTAGCAGCCCAGGGCAGCCTGCCGGTACTCGGTGTTCTTGCAGGGAATAGGGTGCCCACGCGAGGTCCTGGTGACCTGAAAAGCTTACTAACGTTAAAAGAAAGCAGACCTAAAGGAAGGCCTCAAGGACTCTGCTCCAAGCTTCCGCTTCGGCAGGCTCCGCCTAGGGCAATGAGGCAGATTTGCAAAACATGTAGGATGTAAGAGAACAGTTTTCCTGGAGCTGTTGGAGTGCTGAGGAAACCTAGGTCTCCCAAGGAAGAGTGCAGCGTGTTGCCCTACCCTCAGCATACACAGAGTGACTGGGAAAGGTTTCCGGGCCTGGATGTTTCTTAGCAGCCCAGGGCAGCCTGCCGGTACTCGGTGTTCTTGCAGGGAATAGGGTGCCCACAAGAGGTCCTGGTGACCTGAAAAGCTTACTAACGTTAAAAGAAAGCAGACCTAAAGGAAGGCCTCAAGGACTCTGCTCCAAGCTTCCGCTTCGGCAGGCTATTCAAGGCTTTACATTGAGGAAAGGACGCACGTCAAGTTTCCTTTTAGCTCTAGAGCGTCTCAGGAGGAGCGCCCAACCAGGCTATGAAAGGACCCTGTTGATGTAGAGAACACTCGTTCCCTTCCCACAGCCCTGCCTACAGTGACTAGAGACCCGTCCTAAAGCTGTTATTTAGGGAGTTTCAAGGCAACAGGAATGGAGCTTTCAAATGGGAAAGCAAGGCCTGTGCCATTAGGCCCCGTTTCCTGCGAACACGCAGCCTACCTCCTTGTGATTTCTACCAGGTAAATATACACTCTAGCTACACACGGGTCCCTTCCTTGAATAAAGTTGTTTCGCACGGAGTTCTGCGTGTAGCCAACGGCCTCCCCCAAAGAGCGCTCGAGGTACGCTATCGGGGCTTAGCCTCTTGTAAAACCCTTCAGTGTAAGAGGAAGAACTGTGCTTTGGTACAAGCAGGAACGCAAGCCGCCTTTCTCCTGTAAGTATGGGGTCTTAAGGTATGACTCTGTAGAAGGAATGGGAAGCAGCTTTGGTTTCTCAGTGCCGCTCAGCCTAGGGCAATGAGGCAGATTTGCAAAACATGTAGGATGTAAGAGAACAGATTTCCTGGAGCTGTTGGAGTGCTGAGGAAACCTAGGTCTCCCAAGGAAGAGTGCAGCGTGTTGCCCTACCCTCAGCATACAGAGAGTGACTGGGAAAGGTTTCCGGGACTGGATGTTTCTTAGCAGCCCAGGGCAGCCTGCCGGTACTCGGTGTTCTTGCAGGGAATAGGGTGCCCACGCGAGGTCCTGGTGACCTAAAAGCTTACTAACGTTAAAAGAAAGCAGACCTAAAGGTAGGCCTCAGGGACTCTGCTCCAAGTTTCCGCTTCGGTAGGCTATTCAAAGCGTTACCTTGAGGAAAGGACTCACGTCAAGTTTCCTTTTAGCTCTAGAGCGTCTCAGGAGGAGCTCCCACCCAGGCTATGAAAGCACCCTGTTGATGTAGAGAACACTCGTTCCCTTCCCACAGCCCTGCCTACAGTGACTAGAGACCCGTCCTAAAACTGTTATTTAGGGAGTTTCAAGGCAGCAGGAATGGAGCTTTCAAAATGGGAAAGCAAGGCCTGTGCCATCAGGCCCCGTTTCCAGCGAACACGCAGCCTACCTCCTTGTGATTTCTACCAGGTAAATATACACTCTAGCTACACACGGGTCCCTTCCTTGATTAAAGTTGTTGGCACGGAGTTCTGCGTGTAGCCAACGGCCTCCCCCAAGGAGCGCTCGAGGTACGCTATCGGGGCTTAGCCTCTTGTAAAACCCTTCAGTGTAAGAGGAAGAACTGTGCTTTGGTACAAGCAGGAACGCAAGCCGCCTTTCTCCTGTAAGTATGGGGTCTTAAGGTATGACTCTGTCGAAGGAATGGGAAGCAGCTTTCGTTTCTCAGTGCCGCTCCGCCTAGGGCAATGAGGCAGATTTGCAAAACATGTAGGATGTAAGAGAACAGATTTCCTGGAGCTGTTGGAGTGCTGAGGAAACCTAGGTCTCCCAAGGAACAGTGCAGCGTGTTGCCCTACCCTCAGCATACACAGAGAGACTGGGAAAGGTTTCCGGGCCTGGATGTTTCTTAGCAGCCCAGGGCAGCCTGCCGGTACTCGATGTTCTTGCAGGGAATAGGGTGCCCACAAGAGGTCCTGGTGACCTGAAAAGCTTACTAACGTTAAAAGAAAGCAGACCTAAAGGAAGGCCTCAAGGACTCTGCTCCAAGCTTCCGCTTCGGCAGGCTATTCAAGGCTTTACCTTGAGGAAAGGACGCACGTCAAGTTTCCTTTTAGCTCTAGAGCGTCTCAGGAGGAGCTCCCACCAAGGCTATGAAAGGACCCTGTTGATGTAGAGAACACTCGTTCCCTTCCCAGAGTCCTGCCTACAGTGACTAGAGACCCGTCCTAAAACTGTTATTTAGGGAGTTTCAAGGCAGCAGGAATGGAGCTTTCAAAATGGGAAAGCAAGGCCTGTGCCATCAGGCCCCGTTTCCAGCGAACACGCAGCCTACCTCCTTGTGATTTCTACCAGGTAAATATACACTCTAGCTACACACGGGTCCCTTCCTTGAATAAAGTTGTTTCGCACGGAGTTCTGCGTGTAGCCAACGGCCTCCCCCAAGGAGCGCTCGAGGTACGCTATCGGGGCTTAGCCTCTTGTAAAACCCTTCAGTGTAAGAGGAAGAACTGTGCTTTGGTACAAGCAGGAACGCAAGCCGCCTTTCTCCTGTAAGTATGGGGTCTTAAGGTATGACTCTGTAGAAGGAATGCGAAGCAGTTTTGGTTTCTCAGTGCCGCTCCGCCTAGGGCAATGAGGCAGATTTGCAAAACATGTAGGATGTAAGAGAACAGATTTCCTGGAGCTGTTGGAGTGCTGAGGAAACCTAGGTCTCCCAAGGAAGAGTGCAGCGTGTTGCCCTACCCTCAGCATACACAGAGTGACTGGCAAAGGTTTCCGGGCCTGGATGTTTCTTAGCAGCCCAGGGCAGCCTGCCGGTACTCGGTGTTCTTGCAGGGAATAGGGTGCCCACGCGAGGTCCTGGTGACCTAAAAGCTTACTAACGTTAAAAGAAAGCAGACCTAAAGGTAGGCCTCAGGGACTCTGCTCCAAGTTTCCGCTTCGGTAGGCTATTCAAGGCTTTACCTTGAGGAAAGGACTCACGTCAAGTTTCCTTTTAGCTCTAGAGCGTCTCAGGAGGAGCTCCCACCAAGGCTATGAAAGCACCCTGTTGATGTAGAGAACACTCGTTCCCTTCCCACAGCCCTGCCTACAGTGACTAGAGACCCGTCCTAAAACTGTTATTTAGGGAGTTTCAAGGCAGCAGGAATGGAGCTTTCAAAATGGGAAAGCAAGGCCTGTGCCATCAGGCCCCGTTTCCAGCGAACACGCAGCCTACCTCCTTGTGATTTCTACCAGGTAAATATACACTCTAGCTACACACGGGTCCCTTCCTTGAATAAAGTTTTTGGCACGGAGTTCTGCGTGTACCCAAC
Organism: Balaenoptera acutorostrata; assembly: GCF_949987535.1. NCBI lineage: Eukaryota > Metazoa > Chordata > Mammalia > Artiodactyla > Balaenopteridae > Balaenoptera > Balaenoptera acutorostrata. The sequence continues at coordinate 497,519 of NW_026646529.1, read as the reverse complement.
GGCCTCCCCCAAGGAGCGCTCGAGGTACGCTATCGGGGCTTAGCCTCTTGTAAAACCCTTCAGTGTAAGAGGAAGAACTGTGCTTTGGTACAAGCAGGAACGCAAGCCGCCTTTCTCCTGTAAGTATGGGGTCTTAAGGTATGACTCTGTAGAAGGAATGGGAAGCAGCTTTGGTTTCTCAGTGCCGCTCAGCCTAGGGCAATGAGGCAGATTTGCAAAACATGTAGGATGTAAGAGAACAGATTTCCTGGAGCTGTTGGAGTGCTGAGGAAACCTAGGTCTCCCAAGGAAGAGTGCAGCGTGTTGCCCTACCCTCAGCATACACAGAGTGACTGGCAAAGGTTTCCGGGCCTGGATGTTTCTTAGCAGCCCAGGGCAGCCTGCCGGTACTCGGTGTTCTTGCAGGGAATAGGGTGCCCACGCGAGGTCCTGGTGACCTGAAAAGCTTACTAACGTTAAAAGAAAGCAGACCTAAAGGAAGGCCTCAAGGACTCTGCTCCAAGCTTCCGCTTCGGTAGGCTCCGCCTAGGGCAATGAGGCAGATTTGCAAAACATGTAGGATGTAAGAGAACAGTTTTCCTGGAGCTGTTGGAGTGCTGAGGAAACCTAGGTCTCCCAAGGAAGAGTGCAGCGTGTTGCCCTACCCTCAGCATACACAGAGTGACTGGCAAAGGTTTCCGGGCCTGGATGTTTCTTAGCAGCCCAGGGCAGCCTGCCGGTACTCGGTGTTCTTGCAGGGAATAGGGTGCCCACGCGAGGTCCTGGTGACCTAAAAGCTTACTAACGTTAAAAGAAAGCAGACCTAAAGGTAGGCCTCAGGGACTCTGCTCCAAGTTTCCGCTTCGGTAGGCTATTCAAGGCTTTACCTTGAGGAAAGGACTCACGTCAAGTTTCCTTTTAGCTCTAGAGCGTCTCAGGAGGAGCTCCCACCAAGGCTATGAAAGCACCCTGTTGATGTAGAGAACACTCGTTCCCTTCCCACAGCCCTGCCTACAGTGACTAGAGACCCGTCCTAAAACTGTTATTTAGGGAGTTTCAAGGCAGCAGGAATGGAGCTTTCAAAATGGGAAAGCAAGGCCTGTGCCATCAGGCCCCGTTTCCAGCGAACACGCAGCCTACCTCCTTGTGATTTCTACCAGGTAAATATACACTCTAGCTACACACGGGTCCCTTCCTTGAATAAAGTTTTTGGCACGGAGTTCTGCGTGTGCCCAACGGCCTACCCCAAGGAGCGCTCGAGGTACGCTATCGGGGCTTAGCCTCTTGTAAAACCCTTCAGTGTAAGAGGAAGAACTGTGCTTTGGTACAAGCAGGAACGCAAGCCGCCATTCTCCTGTAAGTATGGGGTCTTAAGGTATGACTCTGTAGAAGGAATGGGAAGCAGCTTTGGTTTCTCAGTGCCGCTCCGCCTAGGGCAATGAGGCAGATTTGCAAAACATGTAGGATATAAGAGAACAGATTTCCTGGAGCTGTTGGAGTGCTGAGGAAACCTAGGTCTCCCAAGGAAGAGTGCAGCGTGTTGCCCTACCCTCAGCATACACAGAGTGACTGGCAAAGGTTTCCGGGCCTGGATGTTTCTTAGCAGCCCAGGGCAGCCTGCCGGTACTCGGTGTTCTTGCAGGGAATAGGGTGCCCACGCGAGGTCCTGGTGACCTGAAAAGCTTACTAACGTTAAAAGAAAGCAGACCTAAAGGAAGGCCTCAAGGACTCTGCTCCAAGCTTCCGCTTCGGCAGGCTATTCAAGGCTTTACATTGAGGAAAGGACGCACGTCAAGTTTCCTTTTAGCTCTAGAGCGTCTCAGGAGGAGCGCCCAACCAGGCTATGAAAGGACCCTGTTGATGTAGAGAACACTCGTTCCCTTCCCACAGCCCTGCCTACAGTGACTAGAGACCCGTCCTAAAGCTGTTATTTAGGGAGTTTCAAGGCAACAGGAATGGAGCTTTCAAATGGGAAAGCAAGGCCTGTGCCATTAGGCCCCGTTTCCTGCGAACACGCAGCCTACCTCCTTGTGATTTCTACCAGGTAAATATACACTCTAGCTACACACGGGTCCCTTCCTTGAATAAAGTTGTTTCGCACGGAGTTCTGCGTGTAGCCAACGGCCTCCCCCAAAGAGCGCTCGAGGTACGCTATCGGGGCTTAGCCTCTTGTAAAACCCTTCAGTGTAAGAGGAAGAACTGTGCTTTGGTACAAGCAGGAACGCAAGCCGCCTTTCTCCTGTAAGTATGGGGTCTTAAGGTATGACTCTGTAGAAGGAATGGGAAGCAGCTTTGGTTTCTCAGTGCCGCTCAGCCTAGGGCAATGAGGCAGATTTGCAAAACATGTAGGATGTAAGAGAACAGATTTCCTGGAGCTGTTGGAGTGCTGAGGAAACCTAGGTCTCCCAAGGAAGAGTGCAGCGTGTTGCCCTACCCTCAGCATACACAGAGTGACTGGGAAAGGTTTCCGGGACTGGATGTTTCTTAGCAGCCCAGGGCAGCCTGCCGGTACTCGGTGTTCTTGCAGGGAATAGGGTGCCCACGCGAGGTCCTGGTGACCTAAAAGCTTACTAACGTTAAAAGAAAGCAGACCTAAAGGTAGGCCTCAGGGACTCTGCTCCAAGTTTCCGCTTCGGTAGGCTATTCAAAGCGTTACCTTGAGGAAAGGACTCACGTCAAGTTTCCTTTTAGCTCTAGAGCGTCTCAGGAGGAGCTCCCACCCAGGCTATGAAAGCACCCTGTTGATGTAGAGAACACTCGTTCCCTTCCCACAGCCCTGCCTACAGTGACTAGAGACCCGTCCTAAAACTGTTATTTAGGGAGTTTCAAGGCAGCAGGAATGGAGCTTTCAAAATGGGAAAGCAAGGCCTGTGCCATCAGGCCCCGTTTCCAGCGAACACGCAGCCTACCTCCTTGTGATTTCTACCAGGTAAATATACACTCTAGCTACACACGGGTCCCTTCCTTGATTAAAGTTGTTGGCACGGAGTTCTGCGTGTAGCCAACGGCCTCCCCCAAGGAGCGCTCGAGGTACGCTATCGGGGCTTAGCCTCTTGTAAAACCCTTCAGTGTAAGAGGAAGAACTGTGCTTTGGTACAAGCAGGAACGCAAGCCGCCTTTCTCCTGTAAGTATGGGGTCTTAAGGTATGACTCTGTCGAAGGAATGGGAAGCAGCTTTCGTTTCTCAGTGCCGCTCCGCCTAGGGCAATGAGGCAGATTTGCAAAACATGTAGGATGTAAGAGAACAGATTTCCTGGAGCTGTTGGAGTGCTGAGGAAACCTAGGTCTCCCAAGGAACAGTGCAGCGTGTTGCCCTACCCTCAGCATACACAGAGAGACTGGGAAAGGTTTCCGGGCCTGGATGTTTCTTAGCAGCCCAGGGCAGCCTGCCGGTACTCGATGTTCTTGCAGGGAATAGGGTGCCCACAAGAGGTCCTGGTGACCTGAAAAGCTTACTAACGTTAAAAGAAAGCAGACCTAAAGGAAGGCCTCAAGGACTCTGCTCCAAGCTTCCGCTTCGGCAGGCTATTCAAGGCTTTACCTTGAGGAAAGGACGCACGTCAAGTTTCCTTTTAGCTCTAGAGCGTCTCAGGAGGAGCGCCCAACCAGGCTATGAAAGGACCCTGTTGATGTAGAGAACACTCGTTCCCTTCCCAGAGTCCTGCCTACAGTGACTAGAGACCCGTCCTAAAACTGTTATTTAGGGAGTTTCAAGGCAGCAGGAATGGAGCTTTCAAAATGGGAAAGCAAGGCCTGTGCCATTAGGCCACGTTTCCTGCGAACACGCAGCCTACCTCCTTGTGATTTCTACCAGGTAAATATACACTCTAGCTACACACGGGTCCCTTCCTTGAATAAAGTTGTTTCGCACGGAGTTCTGCGTGTAGCCAACGGCCTCCCCCAAGGAGCGCTCGAGGTACGCTATCGGGGCTTAGCCTCTTGTAAAACCCTTCAGTGTAAGAGGAAGAACTGTGCTTTGGTACAAGCAGGAACGCAAGCCGCCATTCTCCTGTAAGTATGGGGTCTTAAGGTATGACTCTGTAGAAGGAATGGGAAGCAGCTTTGGTTTCTCAGTGCCGCTCAGCCTAGGGCAATGAGGCAGATTTGCAAAACATGTAGGATGTAAGAGAACAGATTTCCTGGAGCTGTTGGAGTGCTGAGGAAACCTAGGTCTCCCAAGGAAGAGTGCAGCGTGTTGCCCTACCCTCAGCATACACAGAGTGACTGGCAAAGGTTTCCGGGCCTGGATGTTTCTTAGCAGCCCAGGGCAGCCTGCCGGTACTCGGTGTTCTTGCAGGGAATAGGGTGCCCACGCGAGGTCCTGGTGACCTGAAAAGCTTACTAACGTTAAAAGAAAGCAGACCTAAAGGAAGGCCTCAAGGACTCTGCTCCAAGCTTCCGCTGCGGCAGGCTCCGCCTAGGGCAATGAGGCAGACTTGCAAAACATGTAGGATGTAAGAGAACAGTTTTCCTGGAGCTGTTGGAGTGCTGAGGAAACCTAGGTCTCCCAAGGAAGAGTGCAGCGTGTTGCCCTACCCTCAGCATACACAGAGTGACTGGCAAAGGTTTCCGGGCCTGGATGTTTCATAGCAGCCCAGGGCAGCCTGCCGGTACTCGATGTTCTTGCAGGGAATAGGGTGCCCACAAGAGGTCCTGGTGACCTGAAAAGCTTACTAACGTTAAAAGAAAGCAGACCTAAAGGAAGGCCTCAAGGACTCTGCTCCAAGCTTCCGCTTCGGCAGGCTATTCAAGGCTTTACCTTGAGGAAAGGACGCACGTCAAGTTTCCTTTTAGCTCTAGAGCGTCTCAGGAGGAGCGCCCACCCAGGCTATGAAAGGACCCTGTTGATGTAGAGAACACTCGTTCCCTTCCCAGAGTCCTGCCTACAGTGACTAGAGACCCGTCCTAAAACTGTTATTTAGGGAGTTTCAAGGCAGCAGGAATGGAGCTTTCAAAATGGGAAAGCAAGGCCTGTGCCATCAGGCCCCGTTTCCAGCGAACACGCAGCCTACCTCCTTGTGATTTCTACCAGGTAAATATACACTCTAGCTACACACGGGTCCCTTCCTTGAATAAAGTTGTTTCGCACGGAGTTCTGCGTGTAGCCAACGGCCTCCCCCAAGGAGCGCTCGAGGTACGCTATCGGGGCTTAGCCTCTTGTAAAACCCTTCAGTGTAAGAGGAAGAACTGTGCTTTGGTACAAGCAGGAACGCAAGCCGCCTTTCTCCTGTAAGTATGGGGTCTTAAGGTATGACTCTGTAGAAGGAATGCGAAGCAGTTTTGGTTTCTCAGTGCCGCTCCGCCTAGGGCAATGAGGCAGATTTGCAAAACATGTAGGATGTAAGAGAACAGATTTCCTGGAGCTGTTGGAGTGCTGAGGAAACCTAGGTCTCCCAAGGAAGAGTGCAGCGTGTTGCCCTACCCTCAGCATACACAGAGTGACTGGCAAAGGTTTCCGGGCCTGGATGTTTCTTAGCAGCCCAGGGCAGCCTGCCGGTACTCGGTGTTCTTGCAGGGAATAGGGTGCCCACGCGAGGTCCTGGTGACCTGAAAGGTTACTAACGTTAAAAGAAAGCAGACCTAAAGGTAGGCCTCAGGGACTCTGCTCCAAGTTTCCGCTTCGGTAGGCTATTCAAGGCTTTACCTTGAGGAAAGGACTCACGTCAAGTTTCCTTTAAGCTCTAGAGCGTCTCAGGAGGAGCTCCCACCAAGGCTATGAAAGCACCCTGTTGATGTAGAGAACACTCGTTCCCTTCCCACAGCCCTGCCTACAGTGACTAGAGACCCGTCCTAAAACTATTTAGGGAGTTTCAAGGCAGCAGAATGGAGCTTTCAAAATGGGAAAGCAAGGCCTCTGCCATTAGGCCCCGTTTCCTGCGAACACGCAGCCTACCTCCTTGTGATTTCTACCAGGTAAATATACACTCTAGCTACACACGGGTCCCTTCCTTGAATAAAGTTGTTTGGCACGGAGTTCTGCGTGTAGCCAACGGCCTCCCCCAAGGAGCGCTCGAGGTACGCTATCGGGGCTTAGCCTCTTGTAAAACCATTCAGTGTAAGGGGAAGAACTGTGCTTTGGTACCAGCAGGAACGCAAGCCGCCTTTCTCCTGTAAGTATGGGGTCTTAAGCTATGACTCTGTAGAAGGAATGTGAAGGAATTTGGTTGTTCAGTGCCGCTCCGCCTAGGGCAATGAGGCAGATTTGCAAAACATGTAGGATGTAAGAGAACAGATTTCCTGGAGCTGTTGGAGTGCTGAGGAAACCTAGGTCTCCCAAGGAAGAGTGCAGCGTGTTGCCCTACCCTCAGCATACACAGAGTGACTGGCAAAGGTTTCCGGGCCTGGATGTTTCTTAGCAGCCCAGGGCAGCCTGCCGGTACTCGGTGTTCTTGCAGGGAATAGGGTGCCCACGCGAGGTCCTGGTGACCTAAAAGCTTACTAACGTTAAAAGAAAGCAGACCTAAAGGTAGGCCTCAGGGACTCTGCTCCAAGTTTCCGCTTCGGTAGGCTATTCAAGGCTTTACCTTGAGGAAAGGACTCACGTCAAGTTTCCTTTTAGCTCTAGAGCGTCTCAGGAGGAGCTCCCACCCAGGCTATGAAAGCACCCTGTTGATGTAGAGAACACTCGTTCCCTTCCCACAGCCCTGCCTACAGTGACTAGAGACCCGTCCTAAAACTGTTATTTAGGGAGTTTCAAGGCAACAGGAATGGAGCTTTCAAATGGGAAAGCAAGGCCTGTGCCATTAGGCCCCGTTTCCTGCGAACACGCAGCCTACCTCCTTGTGATTTCTACCAGGTAAATATACACTCTAGCTACACACGGGTCCCTTCCTTGAATAAAGTTGTTTCGCACGGAGTTCTGCGTGTAGCCAACGGCCTCCCCCAAAGAGCGCTCGAGGTACGCTATCGGGGCTTAGCCTCTTGTAAAACCCTTCAGTGTAAGAGGAAGAACTGTGCTTTGGTACAAGCAGGAACGCAAGCCGCCATTCTCCTGTAAGTATGGGGTCTTAAGGTATGACTCTGTAGAAGGAATGGGAAGCAGCTTTGGTTTCTCAGTGCCGCTCCGCCTAGGGCAATGAGGCAGATTTGCAAAACATGTAGGATATAAGAGAACAGATTTCCTGGAGCTGTTGGAGTGCTGAGGAAACCTAGGTCTCCCAAGGAAGAGTGCAGCGTGTTGCCCTACCCTCAGCATACACAGAGTGACTGGCAAAGGTTTCCGGGCCTGGATGTTTCTTAGCAGCCCAGGGCAGCCTGCCGGTACTCGGTGTTCTTGCAGGGAATAGGGTGCCCACGCGAGGTCCTGGTGACCTGAAAAGCTTACTAACGTTAAAAGAAAGCAGACCTAAAGGAAGGCCTCAAGGACTCTGCTCCAAGCTTCCGCTTCGGCAGGCTCCGCCTAGGGCAATGAGGCAGATTTGCAAAACATGTAGGATGTAAGAGAACAGTTTTCCTGGAGCTGTTGGAGTGCTGAGGAAACCTAGGTCTCCCAAGGAAGAGTGCAGCGTGTTGCCCTACCCTCAGCATACACAGAGTGACTGGGAAAGGTTTCCGGGCCTGGATGTTTCTTAGCAGCCCAGGGCAGCCTGCCGGTACTCGGTGTTCTTGCAGGGAATAGGGTGCCCACGCGAGGTCCTGGTGACCTGAAAAGCTTACTAACGTTAAAAGAAAGCAGACCTAAAGGAAGGCCTCAAGGACTCTGCTCCAAGCTTCCGCTTCGGCAGGCTATTCAAGGCTTTACCTTGAGGAAAGGACGCACGTCAAGTTTCCTTTTAGCTCTAGAGCGTCTCAGGAGGAGCGCCCAACCAGGCTATGAAAGGACCCTGTTGATGTAGAGAACACTCGTTCCCTTCCCACAGCCCTGCCTACAGTGACTAGAGACCCGTCCTAAAGCTGTTATTTAGGGAGTTTCAAGGCAACAGGAATGGAGCTTTCAAATGGGAAAGCAAGGCCTGTGCCATTAGGCCCCGTTTCCTGCGAACACGCAGCCTACCTCCTTGTGATTTCTACCAGGTAAATATACACTCTAGCTACACACGGGTCCCTTCCTTGAATAAAGTTGTTTCGCACGGAGTTCTGCGTGTAGCCAACGGCCTCCCCCAAAGAGCGCTCGAGGTACGCTATCGGGGCTTAGCCTCTTGTAAAACCCTTCAGTGTAAGAGGAAGAACTGTGCTTTGGTACAAGCAGGAACGCAAGCCGCCTTTCTCCTGTAAGTATGGGGTCTTAAGGTATGACTCTGTAGAAGGAATGGGAAGCAGCTTTGGTTTCTCAGTGCCGCTCAGCCTAGGGCAATGAGGCAGATTTGCAAAACATGTAGGATGTAAGAGAACAGATTTCCTGGAGCTGTTGGAGTGCTGAGGAAACCTAGGTCTCCCAAGGAAGAGTGCAGCGTGTTGCCCTACCCTCAGCATACACAGAGTGACTGGGAAAGGTTTCCGGGACTGGATGTTTCTTAGCAGCCCAGGGCAGCCTGCCGGTACTCGGTGTTTTTGCAGGGAATAGGGTGCCCACGCGAGGTCCTGGTGACCTAAAAGCTTACTAACGTTAAAAGAAAGCAGACCTAAAGGTAGGCCTCAGGGACTCTGCTCCAAGTTTCCGCTTCGGTAGGCTATTCAAAGCGTTACCTTGAGGAAAGGACTCACGTCAAGTTTCCTTTTAGCTCTAGAGCGTCTCAGGAGGAGCTCCCACCCAGGCTATGAAAGCACCCTGTTGATGTAGAGAACACTCGTTCCCTTCCCACAGCCCTGCCTACAGTGACTAGAGACCCGTCCTAAAACTGTTATTTAGGGAGTTTCAAGGCAGCAGGAATGGAGCTTTCAAAATGGGAAAGCAAGGCCTGTGCCATCAGGCCCCGTTTCCAGCGAACACGCAGCCTACCTCCTTGTGATTTCTACCAGGTAAATATACACTCTAGCTACACACGGGTCCCTTCCTTGATTAAAGTTGTTGGCACGGAGTTCTGCGTGTAGCCAACGGCCTCCCCCAAGGAGCGCTCGAGGTACGCTATCGGGGCTTAGCCTCTTGTAAAACCCTTCAGTGTAAGAGGAAGAACTGTGCTTTGGTACAAGCAGGAACGCAAGCCGCCTTTCTCCTGTAAGTATGGGGTCTTAAGGTATGACTCTGTCGAAGGAATGGGAAGCAGCTTTCGTTTCTCAGTGCCGCTCCGCCTAGGGCAATGAGGCAGATTTGCAAAACATGTAGGATGTAAGAGAACAGATTTCCTGGAGCTGTTGGAGTGCTGAGGAAACCTAGGTCTCCCAAGGAACAGTGCAGCGTGTTGCCCTACCCTCAGCATACACAGAGAGACTGGGAAAGGTTTCCGGGCCTGGATGTTTCTTAGCAGCCCAGGGCAGCCTGCCGGTACTCGATGTTCTTGCAGGGAATAGGGTGCCCACAAGAGGTCCTGGTGACCTGAAAAGCTTACTAACGTTAAAAGAAAGCAGACCTAAAGGAAGGCCTCAAGGACTCTGCTCCAAGCTTCCGCTTCGGCAGGCTATTCAAGGCTTTACCTTGAGGAAAGGACGCACGTCAAGTTTCCTTTTAGCTCTAGAGCGTCTCAGGAGGAGCGCCCACCCAGGCTATGAAAGGACCCTGTTGATGTAGAGAACACTCGTTCCCTTCCCAGAGTCCTGCCTACAGTGACTAGAGACCCGTCCTAAAACTGTTATTTAGGGAGTTTCAAGGCAGCAGGAATGGAGCTTTCAAAATGGGAAAGCAAGGCCTGTGCCATTAGGCCCCGTTTCCTGCGAACACGCAGCCTACCTCCTTGTGATTTCTACCAGGTAAATATACACTCTAGCTACACACGGGTCCCTTCCTTGAATAAAGTTGTTTCGCACGGAGTTCTGCGTGTAGCCAACGGCCTCCCCCAAGGAGCGCTCGAGGTACGCTATCGGGGCTTAGCCTCTTGTAAAACCCTTCAGTGTAAGAGGAAGAACTGTGCTTTGGTACAAGCAGGAACGCAAGCCGCCATTCTCCTGTAAGTATGGGGTCTTAAGGTATGACTCTGTAGAAGGAATGGGAAGCAGCTTTGGTTTCTCAGTGCCGCTCCGCCTAGGGCAATGAGGCAGATTTGCAAAACATGTAGGATGTAAGAGAACAGATTTCCTGGAGCTGTTGGAGTGCTGAGGAAACCTAGGTCTCCCAAGGAAGAGTGCAGCGTGTTGCCCTACCCTCAGCATACACAGAGTGACTGGCAAAGGTTTCCGGGCCTGGATGTTTCTTAGCAGCCCAGGGCAGCCTGCCGGTACTCGGTGTTCTTGCAGGGAATAGGGTGCCCACGCGAGGTCCTGGTGACCTGAAAAGCTTACTAACGTTAAAAGAAAGCAGACCTAAAGGAAGGCCTCAAGGACTCTGCTCCAAGCTTCCGCTGCGGCAGGCTCCGCCTAGGGCAATGAGGCAGACTTGCAAAACATGTAGGATGTAAGAGAACAGTTTTCCTGGAGCTGTTGGAGTGCTGAGGAAACCTAGGTCTCCCAAGGAAGAGTGCAGCGTGTTGCCCTACCCTCAGCATACACAGAGTGACTGGCAAAGGTTTCCGGGCCTGGATGTTTCATAGCAGCCCAGGGCAGCCTGCCGGTACTCGATGTTCTTGCAGGGAATAGGGTGCCCACAAGAGGTCCTGGTGACCTGAAAAGCTTACTAACGTTAAAAGAAAGCAGACCTAAAGGAAGGCCTCAAGGACTCTGCTCCAAGCTTCCGCTTCGGCAGGCTATTCAAGGCTTTACCTTGAGGAAAGGACGCACGTCAAGTTTCCTTTTAGCTCTAGAGCGTCTCAGGAGGAGCGCCCACCCAGGCTATGAAAGGACCCTGTTGATGTAGAGAACACTCGTTCCCTTCCCAGAGTCCTGCCTACAGTGACTAGAGACCCGTCCTAAAACTGTTATTTAGGGAGTTTCAAGGCAGCAGGAATGGAGCTTTCAAAATGGGAAAGCAAGGCCTGTGCCATCAGGCCCCGTTTCCAGCGAACACGCAGCCTACCTCCTTGTGATTTCTACCAGGTAAATATACACTCTAGCTACACACGGGTCCCTTCCTTGAATAAAGTTGTTTCGCACGGAGTTCTGCGTGTAGCCAACGGCCTCCCCCAAGGAGCGCTCGAGGTACGCTATCGGGGCTTAGCCTCTTGTAAAACCCTTCAGTGTAAGAGGAAGAACTGTGCTTTGGTACAAGCAGGAACGCAAGCCGCCTTTCTCCTGTAAGTATGGGGTCTTAAGGTATGACTCTGTAGAAGGAATGCGAAGCAGTTTTGGTTTCTCAGTGCCGCTCCGCCTAGGGCAATGAGGCAGATTTGCAAAACATGTAGGATGTAAGAGAACAGATTTCCTGGAGCTGTTGGAGTGCTGAGGAAACCTAGGTCTCCCAAGGAAGAGTGCAGCGTGTTGCCCTACCCTCAGCATACACAGAGTGACTGGCAAAGGTTTCCGGGCCTGGATGTTTCTTAGCAGCCCAGGGCAGCCTGCCGGTACTCGGTGTTCTTGCAGGGAATAGGGTGCCCACGCGAGGTCCTGGTGACCTGAAAGGTTACTAACGTTAAAAGAAAGCAGACCTAAAGGTAGGCCTCAGGGACTCTGCTCCAAGTTTCCGCTTCGGTAGGCTATTCAAGGCTTTACCTTGAGGAAAGGACTCACGTCAAGTTTCCTTTAAGCTCTAGAGCGTCTCAGGAGGAGCTCCCACCAAGGCTATGAAAGCACCCTGTTGATGTAGAGAACACTCGTTCCCTTCCCACAGCCCTGCCTACAGTGACTAGAGACCCGTCCTAAAACTATTTAGGGAGTTTCAAGGCAGCAGAATGGAGCTTTCAAAATGGGAAAGCAAGGCCTCTGCCATTAGGCCCCGTTTCCTGCGAACACGCAGCCTACCTCCTTGTGATTTCTACCAGGTAAATATACACTCTAGCTACACACGGGTCCCTTCCTTGAATAAAGTTGTTTGGCACGGAGTTCTGCGTGTAGCCAACGGCCTCCCCCAAGGAGCGCTCGAGGTACGCTATCGGGGCTTAGCCTCTTGTAAAACCATTCAGTGTAAGGGGAAGAACTGTGCTTTGGTACCAGCAGGAACGCAAGCCGCCTTTCTCCTGTAAGTATGGGGTCTTAAGCTATGACTCTGTAGAAGGAATGTGAAGGAATTTGGTTGTTCAGTGCCGCTCCGCCTAGGGCAATGAGGCAGATTTGCAAAACATGTAGGATGTAAGAGAACAGTTTTCCTGGAGCTGTTGGAGTGCTGAGGAAACCTAGGTCTCCCAAGGAAGAGTGCAGCGTGTTGCCCTACCCTCAGCATACACAGAGTGACTGGGAAAGGTTTCCGGGCCTGGATGTTTCTTAGCAGCCCAGGGCAGCCTGCCGGTACTCGGTGTTCTTGCAGGGAATAGGATGCCCACAAGAGGTCCTGGTGACCTGAAAAGCTTACTAACGTTAAAAGAAAGCAGACCTAAAGGAAGGCCTCAAGGACTCTGCTCCTAGCTTCCGCTTCGGCAGGCTATTCAAGGCTTTACATTGAGGAAAGGACGCACGTCAAGTTTCCTTTTAGCTCTAGAGCGTCTCAGGAGGAGCGCCCAACCAGGCTATGAAAGGACCCTGTTGATGTAGAGAACACTCGTTCCCTTCCCACAGCCCTGCCTACAGTGACTAGAGACCCGTCCTAAAGCTGTTATTTAGGGAGTTTCAAGGCAACAGGAATGGAGCTTTCAAATGGGAAAGCAAGGCCTGTGCCATTAGGCCCCGTTTCCTGCGAACACGCAGCCTACCTCCTTGTGATTTCTACCAGGTAAATATACACTCTAGCTACACACGGGTCCCTTCCTTGAATAAAGTTGTTTCGCACGGAGTTCTGCGTGTAGCCAACGGCCTCCCCCAAAGAGCGCTCGAGGTACGCTATCGGGGCTTAGCCTCTTGTAAAACCCTTCAGTGTAAGAGGAAGAACTGTGCTTTGGTACAAGCAGGAACGCAAGCCGCCTTTCTCCTGTAAGTATGGGGTCTTAAGGTATGACTCTGTAGAAGGAATGGGAAGCAGCTTTGGTTTCTCAGTGCCGCTCAGCCTAGGGCAATGAGGCAGATTTGCAAAACATGTAGGATGTAAGAGAACAGATTTCCTGGAGCTGTTGGAGTGCTGAGGAAACCTAGGTCTCCCAAGGAAGAGTGCAGCGTGTTGCCCTACCCTCAGCATACACAGAGTGACTGGGAAAGGTTTCCGGGACTGGATGTTTCTTAGCAGCCCAGGGCAGCCTGCCGGTACTCGGTGTTCTTGCAGGGAATAGGGTGCCCACGCGAGGTCCTGGTGACCTAAAAGCTTACTAACGTTAAAAGAAAGCAGACCTAAAGGTAGGCCTCAGGGACTCTGCTCCAAGTTTCCGCTTCGGTAGGCTATTCAAAGCGTTACCTTGAGGAAAGGACTCACGTCAAGTTTCCTTTTAGCTCTAGAGCGTCTCAGGAGGAGCTCCCACCCAGGCTATGAAAGCACCCTGTTGATGTAGAGAACACTCGTTCCCTTCCCACAGCCCTGCCTACAGTGACTAGAGACCCGTCCTAAAACTGTTATTTAGGGAGTTTCAAGGCAGCAGGAATGGAGCTTTCAAAATGGGAAAGCAAGGCCTGTGCCATCAGGCCCCGTTTCCAGCGAACACGCAGCCTACCTCCTTGTGATTTCTACCAGGTAAATATACACTCTAGCTACACACGGGTCCCTTCCTTGATTAAAGTTGTTGGCACGGAGTTCTGCGTGTAGCCAACGGCCTCCCCCAAGGAGCGCTCGAGGTACGCTATCGGGGCTTAGCCTCTTGTAAAACCCTTCAGTGTAAGAGGAAGAACTGTGCTTTGGTACAAGCAGGAACGCAAGCCGCCTTTCTCCTGTAAGTATGGGGTCTTAAGGTATGACTCTGTCGAAGGAATGGGAAGCAGCTTTCGTTTCTCAGTGCCGCTCCGCCTAGGGCAATGAGGCAGATTTGCAAAACATGTAGGATGTAAGAGAACAGATTTCCTGGAGCTGTTGGAGTGCTGAGGAAACCTAGGTCTCCCAAGGAACAGTGCAGCGTGTTGCCCTACCCTCAGCATACACAGAGAGACTGGGAAAGGTTTCCGGGCCTGGATGTTTCTTAGCAGCCCAGGGCAGCCTGCCGGTACTCGATGTTCTTGCAGGGAATAGGGTGCCCACAAGAGGTCCTGGTGACCTGAAAAGCTTACTAACGTTAAAAGAAAGCAGACCTAAAGGAAGGCCTCAAGGACTCTGCTCCAAGCTTCCGCTTCGGCAGGCTATTCAAGGCTTTACCTTGAGGAAAGGACGCACGTCAAGTTTCCTTTTAGCTCTAGAGCGTCTCAGGAGGAGCGCCCAACCAGGCTATGAAAGGACCCTGTTGATGTAGAGAACACTCGTTCCCTTCCCAGAGTCCTGCCTACAGTGACTAGAGACCCGTCCTAAAACTGTTATTTAGGGAGTTTCAAGGCAGCAGGAATGGAGCTTTCAAAATGGGAAAGCAAGGCCTGTGCCATTAGGCCACGTTTCCTGCGAACACGCAGCCTACCTCCTTGTGATTTCTACCAGGTAAATATACACTCTAGCTACACACGGGTCCCTTCCTTGAATAAAGTTGTTTCGCACGGAGTTCTGCGTGTAGCCAACGGCCTCCCCCAAGGAGCGCTCGAGGTACGCTATCGGGGCTTAGCATCTTGTAAAACCCTTCAGTGTAAGAGGAAGAACTGTGCTTTGGTACAAGCAGGAACGCAAGCCGCCATTCTCCTGTAAGTATGGGGTCTTAAGGTATGACTCTGTAGAAGGAATGGGAAGCAGCTTTGGTTTCTCAGTGCCGCTCAGCCTAGGGCAATGAGGCAGATTTGCAAAACATGTAGGATGTAAGAGAACAGATTTCCTGGAGCTGTTGGAGTGCTGAGGAAACCTAGGTCTCCCAAGGAAGAGTGCAGCGTGTTGCCCTACCCTCAGCATACACAGAGTGACTGGCAAAGGTTTCCGGGCCTGGATGTTTCTTAGCAGCCCAGGGCAGCCTGCCGGTACTCGGTGTTCTTGCAGGGAATAGGGTGCCCACGCGAGGTCCTGGTGACCTGAAAAGCTTACTAACGTTAAAAGAAAGCAGACCTAAAGGAAGGCCTCAAGGACTCTGCTCCAAGCTTCCGCTGCGGCAGGCTCCGCCTAGGGCAATGAGGCAGACTTGCAAAACATGTAGGATGTAAGAGAACAGTTTTCCTGGAGCTGTTGGAGTGCTGAGGAAACCTAGGTCTCCCAAGGAAGAGTGCAGCGTGTTGCCCTACCCTCAGCATACACAGAGTGACTGGCAAAGGTTTCCGGGCCTGGATGTTTCATAGCAGCCCAGGGCAGCCTGCCGGTACTCGATGTTCTTGCAGGGAATAGGGTGCCCACAAGAGGTCCTGGTGACCTGAAAAGCTTACTAACGTTAAAAGAAAGCAGACCTAAAGGAAGGCCTCAAGGACTCTGCTCCAAGCTTCCGCTTCGGCAGGCTATTCAAGGCTTTACCTTGAGGAAAGGACGCACGTCAAGTTTCCTTTTAGCTCTAGAGCGTCTCAGGAGGAGCGCCCACCCAGGCTATGAAAGGACCCTGTTGATGTAGAGAACACTCGTTCCCTTCCCAGAGTCCTGCCTACAGTGACTAGAGACCCGTCCTAAAACTGTTATTTAGGGAGTTTCA
This sequence comes from Balaenoptera acutorostrata, assembly GCF_949987535.1. Lineage (NCBI taxonomy): Eukaryota > Metazoa > Chordata > Mammalia > Artiodactyla > Balaenopteridae > Balaenoptera > Balaenoptera acutorostrata. The sequence goes on along the minus strand of NW_026646529.1, from coordinate 481,887 downwards.
AGGCAGCAGGAATGGAGCTTTCAAAATGGGAAAGCAAGGCCTGTGCCATCAGGCCCCGTTTCCAGCGAACACGCAGCCTACCTCCTTGTGATTTCTACCAGGTAAATATACACTCTAGCTACACACGGGTCCCTTCCTTGAATAAAGTTGTTTCGCACGGAGTTCTGCGTGTAGCCAACGGCCTCCCCCAAGGAGCGCTCGAGGTACGCTATCGGGGCTTAGCCTCTTGTAAAACCCTTCAGTGTAAGAGGAAGAACTGTGCTTTGGTACAAGCAGGAACGCAAGCCGCCTTTCTCCTGTAAGTATGGGGTCTTAAGGTATGACTCTGTAGAAGGAATGCGAAGCAGTTTTGGTTTCTCAGTGCCGCTCCGCCTAGGGCAATGAGGCAGATTTGCAAAACATGTAGGATGTAAGAGAACAGATTTCCTGGAGCTGTTGGAGTGCTGAGGAAACCTAGGTCTCCCAAGGAAGAGTGCAGCGTGTTGCCCTACCCTCAGCATACACAGAGTGACTGGCAAAGGTTTCCGGGCCTGGATGTTTCTTAGCAGCCCAGGGCAGCCTGCCGGTACTCGGTGTTCTTGCAGGGAATAGGGTGCCCACGCGAGGTCCTGGTGACCTGAAAGGTTACTAACGTTAAAAGAAAGCAGACCTAAAGGTAGGCCTCAGGGACTCTGCTCCAAGTTTCCGCTTCGGTAGGCTATTCAAGGCTTTACCTTGAGGAAAGGACTCACGTCAAGTTTCCTTTAAGCTCTAGAGCGTCTCAGGAGGAGCTCCCACCAAGGCTATGAAAGCACCCTGTTGATGTAGAGAACACTCGTTCCCTTCCCACAGCCCTGCCTACAGTGACTAGAGACCCGTCCTAAAACTATTTAGGGAGTTTCAAGGCAGCAGAATGGAGCTTTCAAAATGGGAAAGCAAGGCCTCTGCCATTAGGCCCCGTTTCCTGCGAACACGCAGCCTACCTCCTTGTGATTTCTACCAGGTAAATATACACTCTAGCTACACACGGGTCCCTTCCTTGAATAAAGTTGTTTGGCACGGAGTTCTGCGTGTAGCCAACGGCCTCCCCCAAGGAGCGCTCGAGGTACGCTATCGGGGCTTAGCCTCTTGTAAAACCATTCAGTGTAAGGGGAAGAACTGTGCTTTGGTACCAGCAGGAACGCAAGCCGCCTTTCTCCTGTAAGTATGGGGTCTTAAGCTATGACTCTGTAGAAGGAATGTGAAGGAATTTGGTTGTTCAGTGCCGCTCCGCCTAGGGCAATGAGGCAGATTTGCAAAACATGTAGGATGTAAGAGAACAGATTTCCTGGAGCTGTTGGAGTGCTGAGGAAACCTAGGTCTCCCAAGGAAGAGTGCAGCGTGTTGCCCTACCCTCAGCATACACAGAGTGACTGGCAAAGGTTTCCGGGCCTGGATGTTTCTTAGCAGCCCAGGGCAGCCTGCCGGTACTCGGTGTTCTTGCAGGGAATAGGGTGCCCACGCGAGGTCCTGGTGACCTAAAAGCTTACTAACGTTAAAAGAAAGCAGACCTAAAGGTAGGCCTCAGGGACTCTGCTCCAAGTTTCCGCTTCGGTAGGCTATTCAAGGCTTTACCTTGAGGAAAGGACTCACGTCAAGTTTCCTTTTAGCTCTAGAGCGTCTCAGGAGGAGCTCCCACCCAGGCTATGAAAGCACCCTGTTGATGTAGAGAACACTCGTTCCCTTCCCAGAGTCCTGCCTACAGTGACTAGAGACCCGTCCTAAAACTGTTATTTAGGGAGTTTCAAGGCAGCAGGAATGGAGCTTTCAAAATGGGAAAGCAAGGCCTGTGCCATCAGGCCCCGTTTCCAGCGAACACGCAGCCTACCTCCTTGTGATTTCTACCAGGTAAATATACACTCTAGCTACACACGGGTCCCTTCCTTGAATAAAGTTGTTTCGCACGGAGTTCTGCGTGTAGCCAACGGCCTCCCCCAAGGAGCGCTCGAGGTACGCTATCGGGGCTTAGCCTCTTGTAAAACCCTTCAGTGTAAGAGGAAGAACTGTGCTTTGGTACAAGCAGGAACGCAAGCCGCCTTTCTCCTGTAAGTATGGGGTCTTAAGGTATGACTCTGTAGAAGGAATGCGAAGCAGTTTTGGTTTCTCAGTGCCGCTCCGCCTAGGGCAATGAGGCAGATTTGCAAAACATGTAGGATGTAAGAGAACAGATTTCCTGGAGCTGTTGGAGTGCTGAGGAAACCTAGGTCTCCCAAGGAAGAGTGCAGCGTGTTGCCCTACCCTCAGCATACACAGAGTGACTGGCAAAGGTTTCCGGGCCTGGATGTTTCTTAGCAGCCCAGGGCAGCCTGCCGGTACTCGGTGTTCTTGCAGGGAATAGGGTGCCCACGCGAGGTCCTGGTGACCTGAAAGGTTACTAACGTTAAAAGAAAGCAGACCTAAAGGTAGGCCTCAGGGACTCTGCTCCAAGTTTCCGCTTCGGTAGGCTATTCAAGGCTTTACCTTGAGGAAAGGACTCACGTCAAGTTTCCTTTAAGCTCTAGAGCGTCTCAGGAGGAGCTCCCACCAAGGCTATGAAAGCACCCTGTTGATGTAGAGAACACTCGTTCCCTTCCCACAGCCCTGCCTACAGTGACTAGAGACCCGTCCTAAAACTATTTAGGGAGTTTCAAGGCAGCAGAATGGAGCTTTCAAAATGGGAAAGCAAGGCCTCTGCCATTAGGCCCCGTTTCCTGCGAACACGCAGCCTACCTCCTTGTGATTTCTACCAGGTAAATATACACTCTAGCTACACACGGGTCCCTTCCTTGAATAAAGTTGTTTGGCACGGAGTTCTGCGTGTAGCCAACGGCCTCCCCCAAGGAGCGCTCGAGGTACGCTATCGGGGCTTAGCCTCTTGTAAAACCATTCAGTGTAAGGGGAAGAACTGTGCTTTGGTACCAGCAGGAACGCAAGCCGCCTTTCTCCTGTAAGTATGGGGTCTTAAGCTATGACTCTGTAGAAGGAATGTGAAGGAATTTGGTTGTTCAGTGCCGCTCCGCCTAGGGCAATGAGGCAGATTTGCAAAACATGTAGGATGTAAGAGAACAGATTTCCTGGAGCTGTTGGAGTGCTGAGGAAACCTAGGTCTCCCAAGGAAGAGTGCAGCGTGTTGCCCTACCCTCAGCATACACAGAGTGACTGGCAAAGGTTTCCGGGCCTGGATGTTTCTTAGCAGCCCAGGGCAGCCTGCCGGTACTCGGTGTTCTTGCAGGGAATAGGGTGCCCACGCGAGGTCCTGGTGACCTAAAAGCTTACTAACGTTAAAAGAAAGCAGACCTAAAGGTAGGCCTCAGGGACTCTGCTCCAAGTTTCCGCTTCGGTAGGCTATTCAAGGCTTTACCTTGAGGAAAGGACTCACGTCAAGTTTCCTTTTAGCTCTAGAGCGTCTCAGGAGGAGCTCCCACCCAGGCTATGAAAGCACCCTGTTGATGTAGAGAACACTCGTTCCCTTCCCACAGCCCTGCCTACAGTGACTAGAGACCCGTCCTAAAACTGTTATTTAGGGAGTTTCAAGGCAACAGGAATGGAGCTTTCAAATGGGAAAGCAAGGCCTGTGCCATTAGGCCCCGTTTCCTGCGAACACGCAGCCTACCTCCTTGTGATTTCTACCAGGTAAATATACACTCTAGCTACACACGGGTCCCTTCCTTGAATAAAGTTGTTTCGCACGGAGTTCTGCGTGTAGCCAACGGCCTCCCCCAAAGAGCGCTCGAGGTACGCTATCGGGGCTTAGCCTCTTGTAAAACCCTTCAGTGTAAGAGGAAGAACTGTGCTTTGGTACAAGCAGGAACGCAAGCCGCCATTCTCCTGTAAGTATGGGGTCTTAAGGTATGACTCTGTAGAAGGAATGGGAAGCAGCTTTGGTTTCTCAGTGCCGCTCCGCCTAGGGCAATGAGGCAGATTTGCAAAACATGTAGGATATAAGAGAACAGATTTCCTGGAGCTGTTGGAGTGCTGAGGAAACCTAGGTCTCCCAAGGAAGAGTGCAGCGTGTTGCCCTACCCTCAGCATACACAGAGTGACTGGCAAAGGTTTCCGGGCCTGGATGTTTCTTAGCAGCCCAGGGCAGCCTGCCGGTACTCGGTGTTCTTGCAGGGAATAGGGTGCCCACGCGAGGTCCTGGTGACCTGAAAAGCTTACTAACGTTAAAAGAAAGCAGACCTAAAGGAAGGCCTCAAGGACTCTGCTCCAAGCTTCCGCTGCGGCAGGCTCCGCCTAGGGCAATGAGGCAGATTTGCAAAACATGTAGGATGTAAGAGAACAGTTTTCCTGGAGCTGTTGGAGTGCTGAGGAAACCTAGGTCTCCCAAGGAAGAGTGCAGCGTGTTGCCCTACCCTCAGCATACACAGAGTGACTGGGAAAGGTTTCCGGGCCTGGATGTTTCTTAGCAGCCCAGGGCAGCCTGCCGGTACTCGGTGTTCTTGCAGGGAATAGGGTGCCCACGCGAGGTCCTGGTGACCTGAAAAGCTTACTAACGTTAAAAGAAAGCAGACCTAAAGGAAGGCCTCAAGGACTCTGCTCCAAGCTTCCGCTTCGGCAGGCTATTCAAGGCTTTACCTTGAGGAAAGGACGCACGTCAAGTTTCCTTTTAGCTCTAGAGCGTCTCAGGAGGAGCGCCCAACCAGGCTATGAAAGGACCCTGTTGATGTAGAGAACACTCGTTCCCTTCCCACAGCCCTGCCTACAGTGACTAGAGACCCGTCCTAAAGCTGTTATTTAGGGAGTTTCAAGGCAACAGGAATGGAGCTTTCAAATGGGAAAGCAAGGCCTGTGCCATTAGGCCCCGTTTCCTGCGAACACGCAGCCTACCTCCTTGTGATTTCTACCAGGTAAATATACACTCTAGCTACACACGGGTCCCTTCCTTGAATAAAGTTGTTTCGCACGGAGTTCTGCGTGTAGCCAACGGCCTCCCCCAAAGAGCGCTCGAGGTACGCTATCGGGGCTTAGCCTCTTGTAAAACCCTTCAGTGTAAGAGGAAGAACTGTGCTTTGGTACAAGCAGGAACGCAAGCCGCCTTTCTCCTGTAAGTATGGGGTCTTAAGGTATGACTCTGTAGAAGGAATGGGAAGCAGCTTTGGTTTCTCAGTGCCGCTCAGCCTAGGGCAATGAGGCAGATTTGCAAAACATGTAGGATGTAAGAGAACAGATTTCCTGGAGCTGTTGGAGTGCTGAGGAAACCTAGGTCTCCCAAGGAAGAGTGCAGCGTGTTGCCCTACCCTCAGCATACACAGAGTGACTGGGAAAGGTTTCCGGGACTGGATGTTTCTTAGCAGCCCAGGGCAGCCTGCCGGTACTCGGTGTTTTTGCAGGGAATAGGGTGCCCACGCGAGGTCCTGGTGACCTAAAAGCTTACTAACGTTAAAAGAAAGCAGACCTAAAGGTAGGCCTCAGGGACTCTGCTCCAAGTTTCCGCTTCGGTAGGCTATTCAAAGCGTTACCTTGAGGAAAGGACTCACGTCAAGTTTCCTTTTAGCTCTAGAGCGTCTCAGGAGGAGCTCCCACCCAGGCTATGAAAGCACCCTGTTGATGTAGAGAACACTCGTTCCCTTCCCACAGCCCTGCCTACAGTGACTAGAGACCCGTCCTAAAACTGTTATTTAGGGAGTTTCAAGGCAGCAGGAATGGAGCTTTCAAAATGGGAAAGCAAGGCCTGTGCCATCAGGCCCCGTTTCCAGCGAACACGCAGCCTACCTCCTTGTGATTTCTACCAGGTAAATATACACTCTAGCTACACACGGGTCCCTTCCTTGATTAAAGTTGTTGGCACGGAGTTCTGCGTGTAGCCAACGGCCTCCCCCAAGGAGCGCTCGAGATACGCTATCGGGGCTTAGCCTCTTGTAAAACCCTTCAGTGTAAGAGGAAGAACTGTGCTTTGGTACAAGCAGGAACGCAAGCCGCCTTTCTCCTGTAAGTATGGGGTCTTAAGGTATGACTCTGTCGAAGGAATGGGAAGCAGCTTTCGTTTCTCAGTGCCGCTCCGCCTAGGGCAATGAGGCAGATTTGCAAAACATGTAGGATGTAAGAGAACAGATTTCCTGGAGCTGTTGGAGTGCTGAGGAAACCTAGGTCTCCCAAGGAACAGTGCAGCGTGTTGCCCTACCCTCAGCATACACAGAGAGACTGGGAAAGGTTTCCGGGCCTGGATGTTTCTTAGCAGCCCAGGGCAGCCTGCCGGTACTCGATGTTCTTGCAGGGAATAGGGTGCCCACAAGAGGTCCTGGTGACCTGAAAAGCTTACTAACGTTAAAAGAAAGCAGACCTAAAGGAAGGCCTCAAGGACTCTGCTCCAAGCTTCCGCTTCGGCAGGCTATTCAAGGCTTTACCTTGAGGAAAGGACGCACGTCAAGTTTCCTTTTAGCTCTAGAGCGTCTCAGGAGGAGCGCCCACCCAGGCTATGAAAGGACCCTGTTGATGTAGAGAACACTCGTTCCCTTCCCAGAGTCCTGCCTACAGTGACTAGAGACCCGTCCTAAAACTGTTATTTAGGGAGTTTCAAGGCAGCAGGAATGGAGCTTTCAAAATGGGAAAGCAAGGCCTGTGCCATTAGGCCCCGTTTCCTGCGAACACGCAGCCTACCTCCTTGTGATTTCTACCAGGTAAATATACACTCTAGCTACACACGGGTCCCTTCCTTGAATAAAGTTGTTTCGCACGGAGTTCTGCGTGTAGCCAACGGCCTCCCCCAAGGAGCGCTCGAGGTACGCTATCGGGGCTTAGCCTCTTGTAAAACCCTTCAGTGTAAGAGGAAGAACTGTGCTTTGGTACAAGCAGGAACGCAAGCCGCCATTCTCCTGTAAGTATGGGGTCTTAAGGTATGACTCTGTAGAAGGAATGGGAAGCAGCTTTGGTTTCTCAGTGCCGCTCAGCCTAGGGCAATGAGGCAGATTTGCAAAACATGTAGGATGTAAGAGAACAGATTTCCTGGAGCTGTTGGAGTGCTGAGGAAACCTAGGTCTCCCAAGGAAGAGTGCAGCGTGTTGCCCTACCCTCAGCATACACAGAGTGACTGGCAAAGGTTTCCGGGCCTGGATGTTTCTTAGCAGCCCAGGGCAGCCTGCCGGTACTCGGTGTTCTTGCAGGGAATAGGGTGCCCACGCGAGGTCCTGGTGACCTGAAAAGCTTACTAACGTTAAAAGAAAGCAGACCTAAAGGAAGGCCTCAAGGACTCTGCTCCAAGCTTCCGCTGCGGCAGGCTCCGCCTAGGGCAATGAGGCAGACTTGCAAAACATGTAGGATGTAAGAGAACAGTTTTCCTGGAGCTGTTGGAGTGCTGAGGAAACCTAGGTCTCCCAAGGAAGAGTGCAGCGTGTTGCCCTACCCTCAGCATACACAGAGTGACTGGCAAAGGTTTCCGGGCCTGGATGTTTCATAGCAGCCCAGGGCAGCCTGCCGGTACTCGATGTTCTTGCAGGGAATAGGGTGCCCACAAGAGGTCCTGGTGACCTGAAAAGCTTACTAACGTTAAAAGAAAGCAGACCTAAAGGAAGGCCTCAAGGACTCTGCTCCAAGCTTCCGCTTCGGCAGGCTATTCAAGGCTTTACCTTGAGGAAAGGACGCACGTCAAGTTTCCTTTTAGCTCTAGAGCGTCTCAGGAGGAGCGCCCACCCAGGCTATGAAAGCACCCTGTTGATGTAGAGAACACTCGTTCCCTTCCCACAGCCCTGCCTACAGTGACTAGAGACCCGTCCTAAAACTGTTATTTAGGGAGTTTCAAGGCAGCAGGAATGGAGCTTTCAAAATGGGAAAGCAAGGCCTGTGCCATCAGGCCCCGTTTCCAGCGAACACGCAGCCTACCTCCTTGTGATTTCTACCAGGTAAATATACACTCTAGCTACACACGGGTCCCTTCCTTGAATAAAGTTGTTTCGCACGGAGTTCTGCGTGTAGCCAACGGCCTCCCCCAAAGAGCGCTCGAGGTACGCTATCGGGGCTTAGCCTCTTGTAAAACCCTTCAGTGTAAGAGGAAGAACTGTGCTTTGGTACAAGCAGGAACGCAAGCCGCCTTTCTCCTGTAAGTATGGGGTCTTAAGGTATGACTCTGTAGAAGGAATGGGAAGCAGCTTTGGTTTCTCAGTGCCGCTCAGCCTAGGGCAATGAGGCAGATTTGCAAAACATGTAGGATGTAAGAGAACAGATTTCCTGGAGCTGTTGGAGTGCTGAGGAAACCTAGGTCTCCCAAGGAAGAGTGCAGCGTGTTGCCCTACCCTCAGCATACACAGAGTGACTGGGAAAGGTTTCCGGGACTGGATGTTTCTTAGCAGCCCAGGGCAGCCTGCCGGTACTCGGTGTTCTTGCAGGGAATAGGGTGCCCACGCGAGGTCCTGGTGACCTAAAAGCTTACTAACGTTAAAAGAAAGCAGACCTAAAGGTAGGCCTCAGGGACTCTGCTCCAAGTTTCCGCTTCGGTAGGCTATTCAAAGCGTTACCTTGAGGAAAGGACTCACGTCAAGTTTCCTTTTAGCTCTAGAGCGTCTCAGGAGGAGCTCCCACCCAGGCTATGAAAGCACCCTGTTGATGTAGAGAACACTCGTTCCCTTCCCACAGCCCTGCCTACAGTGACTAGAGACCCGTCCTAAAACTGTTATTTAGGGAGTTTCAAGGCAGCAGGAATGGAGCTTTCAAAATGGGAAAGCAAGGCCTGTGCCATCAGGCCCCGTTTCCAGCGAACACGCAGCCTACCTCCTTGTGATTTCTACCAGGTAAATATACACTCTAGCTACACACGGGTCCCTTCCTTGATTAAAGTTGTTGGCACGGAGTTCTGCGTGTAGCCAACGGCCTCCCCCAAGGAGCGCTCGAGGTACGCTATCGGGGCTTAGCCTCTTGTAAAACCCTTCAGTGTAAGAGGAAGAACTGTGCTTTGGTACAAGCAGGAACGCAAGCCGCCTTTCTCCTGTAAGTATGGGGTCTTAAGGTATGACTCTGTCGAAGGAATGGGAAGCAGCTTTCGTTTCTCAGTGCCGCTCCGCCTAGGGCAATGAGGCAGATTTGCAAAACATGTAGGATGTAAGAGAACAGATTTCCTGGAGCTGTTGGAGTGCTGAGGAAACCTAGGTCTCCCAAGGAACAGTGCAGCGTGTTGCCCTACCCTCAGCATACACAGAGAGACTGGGAAAGGTTTCCGGGCCTGGATGTTTCTTAGCAGCCCAGGGCAGCCTGCCGGTACTCGATGTTCTTGCAGGGAATAGGGTGCCCACAAGAGGTCCTGGTGACCTGAAAAGCTTACTAACGTTAAAAGAAAGCAGACCTAAAGGAAGGCCTCAAGGACTCTGCTCCAAGCTTCCGCTTCGGCAGGCTATTCAAGGCTTTACCTTGAGGAAAGGACGCACGTCAAGTTTCCTTTTAGCTCTAGAGCGTCTCAGGAGGAGCGCCCAACCAGGCTATGAAAGGACCCTGTTGATGTAGAGAACACTCGTTCCCTTCCCAGAGTCCTGCCTACAGTGACTAGAGACCCGTCCTAAAACTGTTATTTAGGGAGTTTCAAGGCAGCAGGAATGGAGCTTTCAAAATGGGAAAGCAAGGCCTGTGCCATTAGGCCACGTTTCCTGCGAACACGCAGCCTACCTCCTTGTGATTTCTACCAGGTAAATATACACTCTAGCTACACACGGGTCCCTTCCTTGAATAAAGTTGTTTCGCACGGAGTTCTGCGTGTAGCCAACGGCCTCCCCCAAGGAGCGCTCGAGGTACGCTATCGGGGCTTAGCCTCTTGTAAAACCCTTCAGTGTAAGAGGAAGAACTGTGCTTTGGTACAAGCAGGAACGCAAGCCGCCATTCTCCTGTAAGTATGGGGTCTTAAGGTATGACTCTGTAGAAGGAATGGGAAGCAGCTTTGGTTTCTCAGTGCCGCTCAGCCTAGGGCAATGAGGCAGATTTGCAAAACATGTAGGATGTAAGAGAACAGATTTCCTGGAGCTGTTGGAGTGCTGAGGAAACCTAGGTCTCCCAAGGAAGAGTGCAGCGTGTTGCCCTACCCTCAGCATACACAGAGTGACTGGCAAAGGTTTCCGGGCCTGGATGTTTCTTAGCAGCCCAGGGCAGCCTGCCGGTACTCGGTGTTCTTGCAGGGAATAGGGTGCCCACGCGAGGTCCTGGTGACCTGAAAAGCTTACTAACGTTAAAAGAAAGCAGACCTAAAGGAAGGCCTCAAGGACTCTGCTCCAAGCTTCCGCTGCGGCAGGCTCCGCCTAGGGCAATGAGGCAGACTTGCAAAACATGTAGGATGTAAGAGAACAGTTTTCCTGGAGCTGTTGGAGTGCTGAGGAAACCTAGGTCTCCCAAGGAAGAGTGCAGCGTGTTGCCCTACCCTCAGCATACACAGAGTGACTGGCAAAGGTTTCCGGGCCTGGATGTTTCATAGCAGCCCAGGGCAGCCTGCCGGTACTCGATGTTCTTGCAGGGAATAGGGTGCCCACAAGAGGTCCTGGTGACCTGAAAAGCTTACTAACGTTAAAAGAAAGCAGACCTAAAGGAAGGCCTCAAGGACTCTGCTCCAAGCTTCCGCTTCGGCAGGCTATTCAAGGCTTTACCTTGAGGAAAGGACGCACGTCAAGTTTCCTTTTAGCTCTAGAGCGTCTCAGGAGGAGCGCCCACCCAGGCTATGAAAGGACCCTGTTGATGTAGAGAACACTCGTTCCCTTCCCAGAGTCCTGCCTACAGTGACTAGAGACCCGTCCTAAAACTGTTATTTAGGGAGTTTCAAGGCAGCAGGAATGGAGCTTTCAAAATGGGAAAGCAAGGCCTGTGCCATCAGGCCCCGTTTCCAGCGAACACGCAGCCTACCTCCTTGTGATTTCTACCAGGTAAATATACACTCTAGCTACACACGGGTCCCTTCCTTGAATAAAGTTGTTTCGCACGGAGTTCTGCGTGTAGCCAACGGCCTCCCCCAAGGAGCGCTCGAGGTACGCTATCGGGGCTTAGCCTCTTGTAAAACCCTTCAGTGTAAGAGGAAGAACTGTGCTTTGGTACAAGCAGGAACGCAAGCCGCCTTTCTCCTGTAAGTATGGGGTCTTAAGGTATGACTCTGTAGAAGGAATGCGAAGCAGTTTTGGTTTCTCAGTGCCGCTCCGCCTAGGGCAATGAGGCAGATTTGCAAAACATGTAGGATGTAAGAGAACAGATTTCCTGGAGCTGTTGGAGTGCTGAGGAAACCTAGGTCTCCCAAGGAAGAGTGCAGCGTGTTGCCCTACCCTCAGCATACACAGAGTGACTGGCAAAGGTTTCCGGGCCTGGATGTTTCTTAGCAGCCCAGGGCAGCCTGCCGGTACTCGGTGTTCTTGCAGGGAATAGGGTGCCCACGCGAGGTCCTGGTGACCTGAAAGGTTACTAACGTTAAAAGAAAGCAGACCTAAAGGTAGGCCTCAGGGACTCTGCTCCAAGTTTCCGCTTCGGTAGGCTATTCAAGGCTTTACCTTGAGGAAAGGACTCACGTCAAGTTTCCTTTAAGCTCTAGAGCGTCTCAGGAGGAGCTCCCACCAAGGCTATGAAAGCACCCTGTTGATGTAGAGAACACTCGTTCCCTTCCCACAGCCCTGCCTACAGTGACTAGAGACCCGTCCTAAAACTATTTAGGGAGTTTCAAGGCAGCAGAATGGAGCTTTCAAAATGGGAAAGCAAGGCCTCTGCCATTAGGCCCCGTTTCCTGCGAACACGCAGCCTACCTCCTTGTGATTTCTACCAGGTAAATATACACTCTAGCTACACACGGGTCCCTTCCTTGAATAAAGTTGTTTGGCACGGAGTTCTGCGTGTAGCCAACGGCCTCCCCCAAGGAGCGCTCGAGGTACGCTATCGGGGCTTAGCCTCTTGTAAAACCATTCAGTGTAAGGGGAAGAACTGTGCTTTGGTACCAGCAGGAACGCAAGCCGCCTTTCTCCTGTAAGTATGGGGTCTTAAGCTATGACTCTGTAGAAGGAATGTGAAGGAATTTGGTTGTTCAGTGCCGCTCCGCCTAGGGCAATGAGGCAGATTTGCAAAACATGTAGGATGTAAGAGAACAGATTTCCTGGAGCTGTTGGAGTGCTGAGGAAACCTAGGTCTCCCAAGGAATAGTGCAGCGTGTTGCCCTACCCTCAGCATACACAGAGTGACTGGCAAAGGTTTCCGGGCCTGGATGTTTCTTAGCAGCCCAGGGCAGCCTGCCGGTACTCGGTGTTCTTGCAGGGAATAGGGTGCCCACGCGAGGTCCTGGTGACCTAAAAGCTTACTAACGTTAAAAGAAAGCAGACCTAAAGGTAGGCCTCAGGGACTCTGCTCCAAGTTTCCGCTTCGGTAGGCTATTCAAGGCTTTACCTTGAGGAAAGGACTCACGTCAAGTTTCCTTTTAGCTCTAGAGCGTCTCAGGAGGAGCTCCCACCCAGGCTATGAAAGCACCCTGTTGATGTAGAGAACACTCGTTCCCTTCCCACAGCCCTGCCTACAGTGACTAGAGACCCGTCCTAAAACTGTTATTTAGGGAGTTTCAAGGCAACAGGAATGGAGCTTTCAAATGGGAAAGCAAGGCCTGTGCCATTAGGCCCCGTTTCCTGCGAACACGCAGCCTACCTCCTTGTGATTTCTACCAGGTAAATATACACTCTAGCTACACACGGGTCCCTTCCTTGAATAAAGTTGTTTCGCACGGAGTTCTGCGTGTAGCCAACGGCCTCCCCCAAAGAGCGCTCGAGGTACGCTATCGGGGCTTAGCCTCTTGTAAAACCCTTCAGTGTAAGAGGAAGAACTGTGCTTTGGTACAAGCAGGAACGCAAGCCGCCTTTCTCCTGTAAGTATGGGGTCTTAAGGTATGACTCTGTAGAAGGAATGGGAAGCAGCTTTGGTTTCTCAGTGCCGCTCAGCCTAGGGCAATGAGGCAGATTTGCAAAACATGTAGGATGTAAGAGAACAGATTTCCTGGAGCTGTTGGAGTGCTGAGGAAACCTAGGTCTCCCAAGGAAGAGTGCAGCGTGTTGCCCTACCCTCAGCATACACAGAGTGACTGGGAAAGGTTTCCGGGACTGGATGTTTCTTAGCAGCCCAGGGCAGCCTGCCGGTACTCGGTGTTCTTGCAGGGAATAGGGTGCCCACGCGAGGTCCTGGTGACCTAAAAGCTTACTAACGTTAAAAGAAAGCAGACCTAAAGGTAGGCCTCAGGGACTCTGCTCCAAGTTTCCGCTTCGGTAGGCTATTCAAAGCGTTACCTTGAGGAAAGGACTCACGTCAAGTTTCCTTTTAGCTCTAGAGCGTCTCAGGAGGAGCTCCCACCCAGGCTATGAAAGCACCCTGTTGATGTAGAGAACACTCGTTCCCTTCCCACAGCCCTGCCTACAGTGACTAGAGACCCGTCCTAAAACTGTTATTTAGGGAGTTTCAAGGCAGCAGGAATGGAGCTTTCAAAATGGGAAAGCAAGGCCTGTGCCATCAGGCCCCGTTTCCAGCGAACACGCAGCCTACCTCCTTGTGATTTCTACCAGGTAAATATACACTCTAGCTACACACGGGTCCCTTCCTTGATTAAAGTTGTTGGCACGGAGTTCTGCGTGTAGCCAACGGCCTCCCCCAAGGAGCGCTCGAGGTACGCTATCGGGGCTTAGCCTCTTGTAAAACCCTTCAGTGTAAGAGGAAGAACTGTGCTTTGGTACAAGCAGGAACGCAAGCCGCCTTTCTCCTGTAAGTATGGGGTCTTAAGCTATGACTCTGTAGAAGGAATGTGAAGGAATTTGGTTGTTCAGTGCAGCTCCGCCTAGGGCAATGAGGCAGATTTGCAAAACATGTAGGATGTAAGAGAACAGATTTCCTGGAGCTGTTGGAGTGCTGAGGAAACCTAGGTCTCCCAAGGAAGAGTGCAGCGTGTTGCCCTACCCTCAGCATACACAGAGTGACTGGCAAAGGTTTCCGGGCCTGGATGTTTCTTAGCAGCCCAGGGCAGCCTGCCGGTACTCGGTGTTCTTGCAGGGAATAGGGTGCCCACGCGAGGTCCTGGTGACCTAAAAGCTTACTAACGTTAAAAGAAAGCAGACCTAAAGGTAGGCCTCAGGGACTCTGCTCCAAGTTTCCGCTTCGGTAGGCTATTCAAGGCTTTACCTTGAGGAAAGGACGCACGTCAAGTTTCCTTTTAGCTCTAGAGCGTCTCAGGAGGAGCTCCCACCCAGGCTATGAAAGCACCCTGTTGATGTAGAGAACACTCGTTCCCTTCCCACAGCCCTGCCTACAGTGACTAGAGACCCGTCCTAAAACTGTTATTTAGGGAGTTTCAAGGCAACAGGAATGGAGCTTTCAAATGGGAAAGCAAGGCCTGTGCCATTAGGCCCCGTTTCCTGCGAACACGCAGCCTACCTCCTTGTGATTTCTACCAGGTAAATATACACTCTAGCTACACACGGGTCCCTTCCTTGAATAAAGTTGTTTCGCACGGAGTTCTGCGTGTAGCCAACGGCCTCCCCCAAAGAGCGCTCGAGGTACGCTATCGGGGCTTAGCCTCTTGTAAAACCCTTCAGTGTAAGAGGAAGAACTGTGCTTTGGTACAAGCAGGAACGCAAGCCGCCATTCTCCTGTAAGTATGGGGTCTTAAGGTATGACTCTGTAGAAGGAATGGGAAGCAGCTTTGGTTTCTCAGTGCCGCTCCGCCTAGGGCAATGAGGCAGATTTGCAAAACATGTAGGATATAAGAGAACAGATTTCCTGGAGCTGTTGGAGTGCTGAGGAAACCTAGGTCTCCCAAGGAAGAGTGCAGCGTGTTGCCCTACCCTCAGCATACACAGAGTGACTGGCAAAGGTTTCCGGGCCTGGATGTTTCTTAGCAGCCCAGGGCAGCCTGCCGGTACTCGGTGTTCTTGCAGGGAATAGGGTGCCCACGCGAGGTCCTGGTGACCTGAAAAGCTTACTAACGTTAAAAGAAAGCAGACCTAAAGGAAGGCCTCAAGGACTCTGCTCCAAGCTTCCGCTTCGGCAGGCTCCGCCTAGGGCAATGAGGCAGATTTGCAAAACATGTAGGCTGTAAGAGAACAGTTTTCCTGGAGCTGTTGGAGTGCTGAGGAAACCTAGGTCTCCCAAGGAAGAGTGCAGCGTGTTGCCCTACCCTCAGCATACACAGAGTGACTGGGAAAGGTTTCCGGGCCTGGATGTTTCTTAGCAGCCCAGGGCAGCCTGCCGGTACTCGGTGTTCTTGCAGGGAATAGGGTGCCCACGCGAGGTCCTGGTGACCTGAAAAGCTTACTAACGTTAAAAGAAAGCAGACCTAAAGGAAGGCCTCAAGGACTCTGCTCCAAGCTTCCGCTTCGGCAGGCTATTCAAGGCTTTACCTTGAGGAAAGGACGCACGTCAAGTTTCCTTTTAGCTCTAGAGCGTCTCAGGAGGAGCGCCCAACCAGGCTATGAAAGGACCCTGTTGATGTAGAGAACACTCGTTCCCTTCCCACAGCCCTGCCTACAGTGACTAGAGACCCGTCCTAAAGCTGTTATTTAGGGAGTTTCAAGGCAACAGGAATGGAGCTTTCAAATGGGAAAGCAAGGCCTGTGCCATTAGGCCCCGTTTCCTGCGAACACGCAGCCTACCTCCTTGTGATTTCTACCAGGTAAATATACACTCTAGCTACACACGGGTCCCTTCCTTGAATAAAGTTGTTTCGCACGGAGTTCTGCGTGTAGCCAACGGCCTCCCCCAAAGAGCGCTCGAGGTACGCTATCGGGGCTTAGCCTCTTGTAAAACCCTTCAGTGTAAGAGGAAGAACTGTGCTTTGGTACAAGCAGGAACGCAAGCCGCCTTTCTCCTGTAAGTATGGGGTCTTAAGGTATGACTCTGTAGAAGGAATGGGAAGCAGCTTTGGTTTCTCAGTGCCGCTCAGCCTAGGGCAATGAGGCAGATTTGCAAAACATGTAGGATGTAAGAGAACAGATTTCCTGGAGCTGTTGGAGTGCTGAGGAAACCTAGGTCTCCCAAGGAAGAGTGCAGCGTGTTGCCCTACCCTCAGCATACACAGAGTGACTGGGAAAGGTTTCCGGGACTGGATGTTTCTTAGCAGCCCAGGGCAGCCTGCCGGTACTCGGTGTTCTTGCAGGGAATAGGGTGCCCACAAGAGGTCCTGGTGACCTGAAAAGCTTACTAACGTTAAAAGAAAGCAGACCTAAAGGAAGGCCTCAAGGACTCTGCTCCAAGCTTCCGCTTCGGCAGGCTATTCAAGGCTTTACCTTGAGGAAAGGACGCACGTCAAGTTTCCTTTTAGCTCTAGAGCGTCTCAGGAGGAGCGCCCACCCAGGCTATGAAAGGACCCTGTTGATGTAGAGAACACTCGTTCCCTTCCCAGAGTCCTGCCTACAGTGACTAGAGACCCGTCCTAAAACTGTTATTTAGGGAGTTTCAAGGCAGCAGGAATGGAGCTTTCAAAATGGGAAAGCAAGGCCTGTGCCATCAGGCCCCGTTTCCAGCGAACACGCAGCCTACCTCCTTGTGATTTCTACCAGGTAAATATACACTCTAGCTACACACGGGTCCCTTCCTTGAATAAAGTTGTTTCGCACGGAGTTCTGCGTGTAGCCAACGGCCTCCCCCAAGGAGCGCTCGAGGTACGCTATCGGGGCTTAGCCTCTTGTAAAACCCTTCAGTGTAAGAGGAAGAACTGTGCTTTGGTACAAGCAGGAACGCAAGCCGCCTTTCTCCTGTAAGTATGGGGTCTTAAGGTATGACTCTGTAGAAGGAATGCGAAGCAGTTTTGGTTTCTCAGTGCCGCTCCGCCTAGGGCAATGAGGCAGATTTGCAAAACATGTAGGATGTAAGAGAACAGATTTCCTGGAGCTGTTGGAGTGCTGAGGAAACCTAGGTCTCCCAAGGAAGAGTGCAGCGTGTTGCCCTACCCTCAGCATACACAGAGTGACTGGCAAAGGTTTCCGGGCCTGGATGTTTCTTAGCAGCCCAGGGCAGCCTGCCGGTACTCGGTGTTCTTGCAGGGAATAGGGTGCCCACGCGAGGTCCTGGTGACCTGAAAGGTTACTAACGTTAAAAGAAAGCAGACCTAAAGGTAGGCCTCAGGGACTCTGCTCCAAGTTTCCGCTTCGGTAGGCTATTCAAGGCTTTACCTTGAGGAAAGGACTCACGTCAAGTTTCCTTTAAGCTCTAGAGCGTCTCAGGAGGAGCTCCCACCAAGGCTATGAAAGCACCCTGTTGATGTAGAGAACACTCGTTCCCTTCCCACAGCCCTGCCTACAGTGACTAGAGACCCGTCCTAAAACTATTTAGGGAGTTTCAAGGCAGCAGAATGGAGCTTTCAAAATGGGAAAGCAAGGCCTCTGCCATTAGGCCCCGTTTCCTGCGAACACGCAGCCTACCTCCTTGTGATTTCTACCAGGTAAATATACACTCTAGCTACACACGGGTCCCTTCCTTGAATAAAGTTGTTTGGCACGGAGTTCTGCGTGTAGCCAACGGCCTCCCCCAAGGAGCGCTCGAGGTACGCTATCGGGGCTTAGCCTCTTGTAAAACCATTCAGTGTAAGGGGAAGAACTGTGCTTTGGTACCAGCAGGAACGCAAGCCGCCTTTCTCCTGTAAGTATGGGGTCTTAAGCTATGACTCTGTAGAAGGAATGTGAAGGAATTTGGTTGTTCAGTGCCGCTCCGCCTAGGGCAATGAGGCAGATTTGCAAAACATGTAGGATGTAAGAGAACAGATTTCCTGGAGCTGTTGGAGTGCTGAGGAAACCTAGGTCTCCCAAGGAATAGTGCAGCGTGTTGCCCTACCCTCAGCATACACAGAGTGACTGGCAAAGGTTTCCGGGCCTGGATGTTTCTTAGCAGCCCAGGGCAGCCTGCCGGTACTCGGTGTTCTTGCAGGGAATAGGGTGCCCACGCGAGGTCCTGGTGACCTAAAAGCTTACTAACGTTAAAAGAAAGCAGACCTAAAGGTAGGCCTCAGGGACTCTGCTCCAAGTTTCCGCTTCGGTAGGCTATTCAAGGCTTTACCTTGAGGAAAGGACTCACGTCAAGTTTCCTTTTAGCTCTAGAGCGTCTCAGGAGGAGCTCCCACCCAGGCTATGAAAGCACCCTGTTGATGTAGAGAACACTCGTTCCCTTCCCACAGCCCTGCCTACAGTGACTAGAGACCCGTCCTAAAACTGTTATTTAGGGAGTTTCAAGGCAACAGGAATGGAGCTTTCAAATGGGAAAGCAAGGCCTGTGCCATTAGGCCCCGTTTCCTGCGAACACGCAGCCTACCTCCTTGTGATTTCTACCAGGTAAATATACACTCTAGCTACACACGGGTCCCTTCCTTGAATAAAGTTGTTTCGCACGGAGTTCTGCGTGTAGCCAACGGCCTCCCCCAAAGAGCGCTCGAGGTACGCTATCGGGGCTTAGCCTCTTGTAAAACCCTTCAGTGTAAGAGGAAGAACTGTGCTTTGGTACAAGCAGGAACGCAAGCCGCCTTTCTCCTGTAAGTATGGGGTCTTAAGGTATGACTCTGTAGAAGGAATGGGAAGCAGCTTTGGTTTCTCAGTGCCGCTCAGCCTAGGGC
Organism: Balaenoptera acutorostrata; assembly: GCF_949987535.1. Lineage (NCBI taxonomy): Eukaryota > Metazoa > Chordata > Mammalia > Artiodactyla > Balaenopteridae > Balaenoptera > Balaenoptera acutorostrata. Next base: position 463,388 of record NW_026646529.1, on the reverse strand, counting down.
AATGAGGCAGATTTGCAAAACATGTAGGATGTAAGAGAACAGATTTCCTGGAGCTGTTGGAGTGCTGAGGAAACCTAGGTCTCCCAAGGAAGAGTGCAGCGTGTTGCCCTACCCTCAGCATACACAGAGTGACTGGGAAAGGTTTCCGGGACTGGATGTTTCTTAGCAGCCCAGGGCAGCCTGCCGGTACTCGGTGTTCTTGCAGGGAATAGGGTGCCCACGCGAGGTCCTGGTGACCTAAAAGCTTACTAACGTTAAAAGAAAGCAGACCTAAAGGTAGGCCTCAGGGACTCTGCTCCAAGTTTCCGCTTCGGTAGGCTATTCAAAGCGTTACCTTGAGGAAAGGACTCACGTCAAGTTTCCTTTTAGCTCTAGAGCGTCTCAGGAGGAGCTCCCACCCAGGCTATGAAAGCACCCTGTTGATGTAGAGAACACTCGTTCCCTTCCCACAGCCCTGCCTACAGTGACTAGAGACCCGTCCTAAAACTGTTATTTAGGGAGTTTCAAGGCAGCAGGAATGGAGCTTTCAAAATGGGAAAGCAAGGCCTGTGCCATCAGGCCCCGTTTCCAGCGAACACGCAGCCTACCTCCTTGTGATTTCTACCAGGTAAATATACACTCTAGCTACACACGGGTCCCTTCCTTGATTAAAGTTGTTGGCACGGAGTTCTGCGTGTAGCCAACGGCCTCCCCCAAGGAGCGCTCGAGGTACGCTATCGGGGCTTAGCCTCTTGTAAAACCCTTCAGTGTAAGAGGAAGAACTGTGCTTTGGTACAAGCAGGAACGCAAGCCGCCTTTCTCCTGTAAGTATGGGGTCTTAAGGTATGACTCTGTAGAAGGAATGCGAAGCAGTTTTGGTTTCTCAGTGCCGCTCCGCCTAGGGCAATGAGGCAGATTTGCAAAACATGTAGGATGTAAGAGAACAGATTTCCTGGAGCTGTTGGAGTGCTGAGGAAACCTAGGTCTCCCAAGGAAGAGTGCAGCGTGTTGCCCTACCCTCAGCATACACAGAGTGACTGGCAAAGGTTTCCGGGCCTGGATGTTTCTTAGCAGCCCAGGGCAGCCTGCCGGTACTCGGTGTTCTTGCAGGGAATAGGGTGCCCACGCGAGGTCCTGGTGACCTAAAAGCTTACTAACGTTAAAAGAAAGCAGACCTAAAGGTAGGCCTCAGGGACTCTGCTCCAAGTTTCCGCTTCGGTAGGCTATTCAAGGCTTTACCTTGAGGAAAGGACTCACGTCAAGTTTCCTTTTAGCTCTAGAGCGTCTCAGGAGGAGCTCCCACCAAGGCTATGAAAGCACCCTGTTGATGTAGAGAACACTCGTTCCCTTCCCACAGCCCTGCCTACAGTGACTAGAGACCCGTCCTAAAACTATTTAGGGAGTTTCAAGGCAGCAGAATGGAGCTTTCAAAATGGGAAAGCAAGGCCTCTGCCATTAGGCCCCGTTTCCTGCGAACACGCAGCCTACCTCCTTGTGATTTCTACCAGGTAAATATACACTCTAGCTACACACGGGCCCCTTCCTTGAATAAAGTTGTTTGGCACGGAGTTCTGCGTGTAGCCAACGGCCTCCCCCAAGGAGCGCTCGAGGTACGCTATCGGGGCTTAGCCTCTTGTAAAACCATTCAGTGTAAGGGGAAGAACTGTGCTTTGGTACCAGCAGGAACGCAAGCCGCCTTTCTCCTGTAAGTATGGGGTCTTAAGCTATGACTCTGTAGAAGGAATGTGAAGGAATTTGGTTGTTCAGTGCAGCTCCGCCTAGGGCAATGAGGCAGATTTGCAAAACATGTAGGATGTAAGAGAACAGATTTCCTGGAGCTGTTGGAGTGCTGAGGAAACCTAGGTCTCCCAAGGAAGAGTGCAGCGTGTTGCCCTACCCTCAGCATACACAGAGTGACTGGCAAAGGTTTCCGGGCCTGGATGTTTCTTAGCAGCCCAGGGCAGCCTGCCGGTACTCGGTGTTCTTGCAGGGAATAGGGTGCCCACGCGAGGTCCTGGTGACCTAAAAGCTTACTAACGTTAAAAGAAAGCAGACCTAAAGGTAGGCCTCAGGGACTCTGCTCCAAGTTTCCGCTTCGGTAGGCTATTCAAGGCTTTACCTTGAGGAAAGGACGCACGTCAAGTTTCCTTTTAGCTCTAGAGCGTCTCAGGAGGAGCTCCCACCCAGGCTATGAAAGCACCCTGTTGATGTAGAGAACACTCGTTCCCTTCCCACAGCCCTGCCTACAGTGACTAGAGACCCGTCCTAAAACTGTTATTTAGGGAGTTTCAAGGCAACAGGAATGGAGCTTTCAAATGGGAAAGCAAGGCCTGTGCCATTAGGCCCCGTTTCCTGCGAACACGCAGCCTACCTCCTTGTGATTTCTACCAGGTAAATATACACTCTAGCTACACACGGGTCCCTTCCTTGAATAAAGTTGTTTCGCACGGAGTTCTGCGTGTAGCCAACGGCCTCCCCCAAAGAGCGCTCGAGGTACGCTATCGGGGCTTAGCCTCTTGTAAAACCCTTCAGTGTAAGAGGAAGAACTGTGCTTTGGTACAAGCAGGAACGCAAGCCGCCATTCTCCTGTAAGTATGGGGTCTTAAGGTATGACTCTGTAGAAGGAATGGGAAGCAGCTTTGGTTTCTCAGTGCCGCTCCGCCTAGGGCAATGAGGCAGATTTGCAAAACATGTAGGATATAAGAGAACAGATTTCCTGGAGCTGTTGGAGTGCTGAGGAAACCTAGGTCTCCCAAGGAAGAGTGCAGCGTGTTGCCCTACCCTCAGCATACACAGAGTGACTGGCAAAGGTTTCCGGGCCTGGATGTTTCTTAGCAGCCCAGGGCAGCCTGCCGGTACTCGGTGTTCTTGCAGGGAATAGGGTGCCCACGCGAGGTCCTGGTGACCTGAAAAGCTTACTAACGTTAAAAGAAAGCAGACCTAAAGGAAGGCCTCAAGGACTCTGCTCCAAGCTTCCGCTTCGGCAGGCTCCGCCTAGGGCAATGAGGCAGATTTGCAAAACATGTAGGCTGTAAGAGAACAGTTTTCCTGGAGCTGTTGGAGTGCTGAGGAAACCTAGGTCTCCCAAGGAAGAGTGCAGCGTGTTGCCCTACCCTCAGCATACACAGAGTGACTGGGAAAGGTTTCCGGGCCTGGATGTTTCTTAGCAGCCCAGGGCAGCCTGCCGGTACTCGGTGTTCTTGCAGGGAATAGGGTGCCCACGCGAGGTCCTGGTGACCTGAAAAGCTTACTAACGTTAAAAGAAAGCAGACCTAAAGGAAGGCCTCAAGGACTCTGCTCCAAGCTTCCGCTTCGGCAGGCTATTCAAGGCTTTACCTTGAGGAAAGGACGCACGTCAAGTTTCCTTTTAGCTCTAGAGCGTCTCAGGAGGAGCGCCCAACCAGGCTATGAAAGGACCCTGTTGATGTAGAGAACACTCGTTCCCTTCCCACAGCCCTGCCTACAGTGACTAGAGACCCGTCCTAAAGCTGTTATTTAGGGAGTTTCAAGGCAACAGGAATGGAGCTTTCAAATGGGAAAGCAAGGCCTGTGCCATTAGGCCCCGTTTCCTGCGAACACGCAGCCTACCTCCTTGTGATTTCTACCAGGTAAATATACACTCTAGCTACACACGGGTCCCTTCCTTGAATAAAGTTGTTTCGCACGGAGTTCTGCGTGTAGCCAACGGCCTCCCCCAAAGAGCGCTCGAGGTACGCTATCGGGGCTTAGCCTCTTGTAAAACCCTTCAGTGTAAGAGGAAGAACTGTGCTTTGGTACAAGCAGGAACGCAAGCCGCCTTTCTCCTGTAAGTATGGGGTCTTAAGGTATGACTCTGTAGAAGGAATGGGAAGCAGCTTTGGTTTCTCAGTGCCGCTCAGCCTAGGGCAATGAGGCAGATTTGCAAAACATGTAGGATGTAAGAGAACAGATTTCCTGGAGCTGTTGGAGTGCTGAGGAAACCTAGGTCTCCCAAGGAAGAGTGCAGCGTGTTGCCCTACCCTCAGCATACACAGAGTGACTGGGAAAGGTTTCCGGGACTGGATGTTTCTTAGCAGCCCAGGGCAGCCTGCCGGTACTCGGTGTTTTTGCAGGGAATAGGGTGCCCACGCGAGGTCCTGGTGACCTAAAAGCTTACTAACGTTAAAAGAAAGCAGACCTAAAGGTAGGCCTCAGGGACTCTGCTCCAAGTTTCCGCTTCGGTAGGCTATTCAAAGCGTTACCTTGAGGAAAGGACTCACGTCAAGTTTCCTTTTAGCTCTAGAGCGTCTCAGGAGGAGCTCCCACCCAGGCTATGAAAGCACCCTGTTGATGTAGAGAACACTCGTTCCCTTCCCACAGCCCTGCCTACAGTGACTAGAGACCCGTCCTAAAACTGTTATTTAGGGAGTTTCAAGGCAGCAGGAATGGAGCTTTCAAAATGGGAAAGCAAGGCCTGTGCCATCAGGCCCCGTTTCCAGCGAACACGCAGCCTACCTCCTTGTGATTTCTACCAGGTAAATATACACTCTAGCTACACACGGGTCCCTTCCTTGATTAAAGTTGTTGGCACGGAGTTCTGCGTGTAGCCAACGGCCTCCCCCAAGGAGCGCTCGAGGTACGCTATCGGGGCTTAGCCTCTTGTAAAACCCTTCAGTGTAAGAGGAAGAACTGTGCTTTGGTACAAGCAGGAACGCAAGCCGCCTTTCTCCTGTAAGTATGGGGTCTTAAGGTATGACTCTGTCGAAGGAATGGGAAGCAGCTTTCGTTTCTCAGTGCCGCTCCGCCTAGGGCAATGAGGCAGATTTGCAAAACATGTAGGATGTAAGAGAACAGATTTCCTGGAGCTGTTGGAGTGCTGAGGAAACCTAGGTCTCCCAAGGAACAGTGCAGCGTGTTGCCCTACCCTCAGCATACACAGAGAGACTGGGAAAGGTTTCCGGGCCTGGATGTTTCTTAGCAGCCCAGGGCAGCCTGCCGGTACTCGATGTTCTTGCAGGGAATAGGGTGCCCACAAGAGGTCCTGGTGACCTGAAAAGCTTACTAACGTTAAAAGAAAGCAGACCTAAAGGAAGGTCTCAAGGACTCTGCTCCAAGCTTCCGCTTCGGCAGGCTATTCAAGGCTTTACCTTGAGGAAAGGACGCACGTCAAGTTTCCTTTTAGCTCTAGAGCGTCTCAGGAGGAGCGCCCACCCAGGCTATGAAAGGACCCTGTTGATGTAGAGAACACTCGTTCCCTTCCCAGAGTCCTGCCTACAGTGACTAGAGACCCGTCCTAAAACTGTTATTTAGGGAGTTTCAAGGCAGCAGGAATGGAGCTTTCAAAATGGGAAAGCAAGGCCTGTGCCATTAGGCCCCGTTTCCTGCGAACACGCAGCCTACCTCCTTGTGATTTCTACCAGGTAAATATACACTCTAGCTACACACGGGTCCCTTCCTTGAATAAAGTTGTTTCGCACGGAGTTCTGCGTGTAGCCAACGGCCTCCCCCAAGGAGCGCTCGAGGTACGCTATCGGGGCTTAGCCTCTTGTAAAACCCTTCAGTGTAAGAGGAAGAACTGTGCTTTGGTACAAGCAGGAACGCAAGCCGCCATTCTCCTGTAAGTATGGGGTCTTAAGGTATGACTCTGTAGAAGGAATGGGAAGCAGCTTTGGTTTCTCAGTGCCGCTCCGCCTAGGGCAATGAGGCAGATTTGCAAAACATGTAGGATGTAAGAGAACAGATTTCCTGGAGCTGTTGGAGTGCTGAGGAAACCTAGGTCTCCCAAGGAAGAGTGCAGCGTGTTGCCCTACCCTCAGCATACACAGAGTGACTGGCAAAGGTTTCCGGGCCTGGATGTTTCTTAGCAGCCCAGGGCAGCCTGCCGGTACTCGGTGTTCTTGCAGGGAATAGGGTGCCCACGCGAGGTCCTGGTGACCTGAAAAGCTTACTAACGTTAAAAGAAAGCAGACCTAAAGGAAGGCCTCAAGGACTCTGCTCCAAGCTTCCGCTGCGGCAGGCTCCGCCTAGGGCAATGAGGCAGACTTGCAAAACATGTAGGATGTAAGAGAACAGTTTTCCTGGAGCTGTTGGAGTGCTGAGGAAACCTAGGTCTCCCAAGGAAGAGTGCAGCGTGTTGCCCTACCCTCAGCATACACAGAGTGACTGGCAAAGGTTTCCGGGCCTGGATGTTTCATAGCAGCCCAGGGCAGCCTGCCGGTACTCGATGTTCTTGCAGGGAATAGGGTGCCCACAAGAGGTCCTGGTGACCTGAAAAGCTTACTAACGTTAAAAGAAAGCAGACCTAAAGGAAGGCCTCAAGGACTCTGCTCCAAGCTTCCGCTTCGGCAGGCTATTCAAGGCTTTACCTTGAGGAAAGGACGCACGTCAAGTTTCCTTTTAGCTCTAGAGCGTCTCAGGAGGAGCGCCCACCCAGGCTATGAAAGCACCCTGTTGATGTAGAGAACACTCGTTCCCTTCCCACAGCCCTGCCTACAGTGACTAGAGACCCGTCCTAAAACTGTTATTTAGGGAGTTTCAAGGCAGCAGGAATGGAGCTTTCAAAATGGGAAAGCAAGGCCTGTGCCATCAGGCCCCGTTTCCAGCGAACACGCAGCCTACCTCCTTGTGATTTCTACCAGGTAAATATACACTCTAGCTACACACGGGTCCCTTCCTTGATTAAAGTTGTTGGCACGGAGTTCTGCGTGTAGCCAACGGCCTCCCCCAAGGAGCGCTCGAGGTACGCTATCGGGGCTTAGCCTCTTGTAAAACCCTTCAGTGTAAGAGGAAGAACTGTGCTTTGGTACAAGCAGGAACGCAAGCCGCCTTTCTCCTGTAAGTATGGGGTCTTAAGGTATGACTCTGTCGAAGGAATGGGAAGCAGCTTTCGTTTCTCAGTGCCGCTCCGCCTAGGGCAATGAGGCAGATTTGCAAAACATGTAGGATGTAAGAGAACAGATTTCCTGGAGCTGTTGGAGTGCTGAGGAAACCTAGGTCTCCCAAGGAACAGTGCAGCGTGTTGCCCTACCCTCAGCATACACAGAGAGACTGGGAAAGGTTTCCGGGCCTGGATGTTTCTTAGCAGCCCAGGGCAGCCTGCCGGTACTCGATGTTCTTGCAGGGAATAGGGTGCCCACGCGAGGTCCTGGTGACCTGAAAAGCTTACTAACGTTAAAAGAAAGCAGACCTAAAGGAAGGCCTCAAGGACTCTGCTCCAAGCTTCCGCTTCGGTAGGCTCCGCCTAGGGCAATGAGGCAGATTTGCAAAACATGTAGGATGTAAGAGAACAGTTTTCCTGGAGCTGTTGGAGTGCTGAGGAAACCTAGGTCTCCCAAGGAAGAGTGCAGCGTGTTGCCCTACCCTCAGCATACACAGAGTGACTGGCAAAGGTTTCCGGGCCTGGATGTTTCTTAGCAGCCCAGGGCAGCCTGCCGGTACTCGGTGTTCTTGCAGGGAATAGGGTGCCCACGCGAGGTCCTGGTGACCTAAAAGCTTACTAACGTTAAAAGAAAGCAGACCTAAAGGTAGGCCTCAGGGACTCTGCTCCAAGTTTCCGCTTCGGTAGGCTATTCAAGGCTTTACCTTGAGGAAAGGACTCACGTCAAGTTTCCTTTTAGCTCTAGAGCGTCTCAGGAGGAGCTCCCACCAAGGCTATGAAAGCACCCTGTTGATGTAGAGAACACTCGTTCCCTTCCCACAGCCCTGCCTACAGTGACTAGAGACCCGTCCTAAAACTGTTATTTAGGGAGTTTCAAGGCAGCAGGAATGGAGCTTTCAAAATGGGAAAGCAAGGCCTGTGCCATCAGGCCCCGTTTCCAGCGAACACGCAGCCTACCTCCTTGTGATTTCTACCAGGTAAATATACACTCTAGCTACACACGGGTCCCTTCCTTGAATAAAGTTTTTGGCACGGAGTTCTGCGTGTGCCCAACGGCCTACCCCAAGGAGCGCTCGAGGTACGCTATCGGGGCTTAGCCTCTTGTAAAACCCTTCAGTGTAAGAGGAAGAACTGTGCTTTGGTACAAGCAGGAACGCAAGCCGCCATTCTCCTGTAAGTATGGGGTCTTAAGGTATGACTCTGTAGAAGGAATGGGAAGCAGCTTTGGTTTCTCAGTGCCGCTCCGCCTAGGGCAATGAGGCAGATTTGCAAAACATGTAGGATATAAGAGAACAGATTTCCTGGAGCTGTTGGAGTGCTGAGGAAACCTAGGTCTCCCAAGGAAGAGTGCAGCGTGTTGCCCTACCCTCAGCATACACAGAGTGACTGGCAAAGGTTTCCGGGCCTGGATGTTTCTTAGCAGCCCAGGGCAGCCTGCCGGTACTCGGTGTTCTTGCAGGGAATAGGGTGCCCACAAGAGGTCCTGGTGACCTGAAAAGCTTACTAACGTTAAAAGAAAGCAGACCTAAAGGAAGGCCTCAAGGACTCTGCTCCAAGCTTCCGCTTCGGCAGGCTATTCAAGGCTTTACATTGAGGAAAGGACGCACGTCAAGTTTCCTTTTAGCTCTAGAGCGTCTCAGGAGGAGCGCCCAACCAGGCTATGAAAGGACCCTGTTGATGTAGAGAACACTCGTTCCCTTCCCACAGCCCTGCCTACAGTGACTAGAGACCCGTCCTAAAGCTGTTATTTAGGGAGTTTCAAGGCAACAGGAATGGAGCTTTCAAATGGGAAAGCAAGGCCTGTGCCATTAGGCCCCGTTTCCTGCGAACACGCAGCCTACCTCCTTGTGATTTCTACCAGGTAAATATACACTCTAGCTACACACGGGTCCCTTCCTTGAATAAAGTTGTTTCGCACGGAGTTCTGCGTGTAGCCAACGGCCTCCCCCAAAGAGCGCTCGAGGTACGCTATCGGGGCTTAGCCTCTTGTAAAACCCTTCAGTGTAAGAGGAAGAACTGTGCTTTGGTACAAGCAGGAACGCAAGCCGCCTTTCTCCTGAAGTATGGGGTCTTAAGGTATGACTCTGTAGAAGGAATGCGAAGCAGCTTTGGTTTCTCAGTGCCGCTCCGCCTAGGGCAATGAGGCAGATTTGCAAAACATGTAGGATGTAAGAGAACAGATTTCCTGGAGCTGTTGGAGTGCTGAGGAAACCTAGGTCTCCCAAGGAAGAGTGCAGCGTGTTGCCCTACCCTCAGCATACACAGAGTGACTGGGAAAGGTTTCCGGGACTGGATGTTTCTTAGCAGCCCAGGGCAGCCTGCCCGTACTCGGTGTTCTTGCAGGGAATAGGGTGCCCACGCGAGGTCCTGGTGACCTAAAAGCTTACTAACGTTAAAAGAAAGCAGACCTAAAGGTAGGCCTCAGGGACTCTGCTCCAAGTTTCCGCTTCGGTAGGCTATTCAAAGCGTTACCTTGAGGAAAGGACTCACGTCAAGTTTCCTTTTAGCTCTAGAGCGTCTCAGGAGGAGCTCCCACCCAGGCTATGAAAGCACCCTGTTGATGTAGAGAACACTCGTTCCCTTCCCACAGCCCTGCCTACAGTGACTAGAGACCCGTCCTAAAACTGTTATTTAGGGAGTTTCAAGGCAGCAGGAATGGAGCTTTCAAAATGGGAAAGCAAGGCCTGTGCCATCAGGCCCCGTTTCCAGCGAACACGCAGCCTACCTCCTTGTGATTTCTACCAGGTAAATATACACTCTAGCTACACACGGGTCCCTTCCTTGATTAAAGTTGTTGGCACGGAGTTCTGCGTGTAGCCAACGGCCTCCCCCAAGGAGCGCTCGAGGTACGCTATCGGGGCTTAGCCTCTTGTAAAACCCTTCAGTGTAAGAGGAAGAACTGTGCTTTGGTACAAGCAGGAACGCAAGCCGCCTTTCTCCTGTAAGTATGGGGTCTTAAGGTATGACTCTGTCGAAGGAATGGGAAGCAGCTTTCGTTTCTCAGTGCCGCTCCGCCTAGGGCAATGAGGCAGATTTGCAAAACATGTAGGATGTAAGAGAACAGATTTCCTGGAGCTGTTGGAGTGCTGAGGAAACCTAGGTCTCCCAAGGAACAGTGCAGCGTGTTGCCCTACCCTCAGCATACACAGAGAGACTGGGAAAGGTTTCCGGGCCTGGATGTTTCTTAGCAGCCCAGGGCAGCCTGCCGGTACTCGATGTTCTTGCAGGGAATAGGGTGCCCACAAGAGGTCCTGGTGACCTGAAAAGCTTACTAACGTTAAAAGAAAGCAGACCTAAAGGAAGGCCTCAAGGACTCTGCTCCAAGCTTCCGCTTCGGCAGGCTATTCAAGGCTTTACCTTGAGGAAAGGACGCACGTCAAGTTTCCTTTTAGCTCTAGAGCGTCTCAGGAGGAGCGCCCAACCAGGCTATGAAAGGACCCTGTTGATGTAGAGAACACTCGTTCCCTTCCCAGAGTCCTGCCTACAGTGACTAGAGACCCGTCCTAAAACTGTTATTTAGGGAGTTTCAAGGCAGCAGGAATGGAGCTTTCAAAATGGGAAAGCAAGGCCTGTGCCATTAGGCCCCGTTTCCTGCGAACACGCAGCCTACCTCCTTGTGATTTCTACCAGGTAAATATACACTCTAGCTACACACGGGTCCCTTCCTTGAATAAAGTTGTTTCGCACGGAGTTCTGCGTGTAGCCAACGGCCTCCCCCAAGGAGCGCTCGAGGTACGCTATCGGGGCTTAGCCTCTTGTAAAACCCTTCAGTGTAAGAGGAAGAACTGTGCTTTGGTACAAGCAGGAACGCAAGCCGCCATTCTCCTGTAAGTATGGGGTCTTAAGGTATGACTCTGTAGAAGGAATGGGAAGCAGCTTTGGTTTCTCAGTGCCGCTCAGCCTAGGGCAATGAGGCAGATTTGCAAAACATGTAGGATGTAAGAGAACAGATTTCCTGGAGCTGTTGGAGTGCTGAGGAAACCTAGGTCTCCCAAGGAAGAGTGCAGCGTGTTGCCCTACCCTCAGCATACACAGAGTGACTGGCAAAGGTTTCCGGGCCTGGATGTTTCTTAGCAGCCCAGGGCAGCCTGCCGGTACTCGGTGTTCTTGCAGGGAATAGGGTGCCCACGCGAGGTCCTGGTGACCTGAAAAGCTTACTAACGTTAAAAGAAAGCAGACCTAAAGGAAGGCCTCAAGGACTCTGCTCCAAGCTTCCGCTGCGGCAGGCTCCGCCTAGGGCAATGAGGCAGACTTGCAAAACATGTAGGATGTAAGAGAACAGTTTTCCTGGAGCTGTTGGAGTGCTGAGGAAACCTAGGTCTCCCAAGGAAGAGTGCAGCGTGTTGCCCTACCCTCAGCATACACAGAGTGACTGGCAAAGGTTTCCGGGCCTGGATGTTTCATAGCAGCCCAGGGCAGCCTGCCGGTACTCGATGTTCTTGCAGGGAATAGGGTGCCCACAAGAGGTCCTGGTGACCTGAAAAGCTTACTAACGTTAAAAGAAAGCAGACCTAAAGGAAGGCCTCAAGGACTCTGCTCCAAGCTTCCGCTTCGGCAGGCTATTCAAGGCTTTACCTTGAGGAAAGGACGCACGTCAAGTTTCCTTTTAGCTCTAGAGCGTCTCAGGAGGAGCGCCACCCAGGCTATGAAAGGACCCTGTTGATGTAGAGAACACTCGTTCCCTTCCCAGAGTCCTGCCTACAGTGACTAGAGACCCGTCCTAAAACTGTTATTTAGGGAGTTTCAAGGCAGCAGGAATGGAGCTTTCAAAATGGGAAAGCAAGGCCTGTGCCATCAGGCCCCGTTTCCAGCGAACACGCAGCCTACCTCCTTGTGATTTCTACCAGGTAAATATACACTCTAGCTACACACGGGTCCCTTCCTTGAATAAAGTTGTTTCGCACGGAGTTCTGCGTGTAGCCAACGGCCTCCCCCAAGGAGCGCTCGAGGTACGCTATCGGGGCTTAGCCTCTTGTAAAACCCTTCAGTGTAAGAGGAAGAACTGTGCTTTGGTACAAGCAGGAACGCAAGCCGCCTTTCTCCTGAAGTATGGGGTCTTAAGGTATGACTCTGTAGAAGGAATGCGAAGCAGTTTTGGTTTCTCAGCGCCGCTCCGCCTAGGGCAATGAGGCAGATTTGCAAAACATGTAGGATGTAAGAGAACAGATTTCCTGGAGCTGTTGGAGTGCTGAGGAAACCTAGGTCTCCCAAGGAAGAGTGCAGCGTGTTGCCCTACCCTCAGCATACACAGAGTGACTGGCAAAGGTTTCCGGGCCTGGATGTTTCTTAGCAGCCCAGGGCAGCCTGCCGGTACTCGGTTTTCTTGCAGGGAATAGGGTGCCCACGCGAGGTCCTGGTGACCTAAAAGCTTACTAACGTTAAAAGAAAGCAGACCTAAAGGTAGGCCTCAGGGACTCTGCTCCAAGTTTCCGCTTCGGTAGGCTATTCAAGGCTTTACCTTGAGGAAAGGACTCACGTCAAGTTTCCTTTTAGCTCTAGAGCGTCTCAGGAGGAGCTCCCACCAAGGCTATGAAAGCACCCTGTTGATGTAGAGAACACTCGTTCCCTTCCCACAGCCCTGCCTACAGTGACTAGAGACCCGTCCTAAAACTGTTATTTAGGGAGTTTCAAGGCAACAGGAATGGAGCTTTCAAATGGGAAAGCAAGGCCTGTGCCATTAGGCCCCGTTTCCTGCGAACACGCAGCCTACCTCCTTGTGATTTCTACCAGGTAAATATACACTCTAGCTACACACGGGTCCCTTCCTTGAATAAAGTTGTTTCGCACGGAGTTCTGCGTGTAGCCAACGGCCTCCCCCAAAGAGCGCTCGAAGTACGCTATCGGGGCTTAGCCTCTTGTAAAACCCTTCAGTGTAAGAGGAAGAACTGTGCTTTGGTACAAGCAGGAACGCAAGCCGCCTTTCTCCTGTAAGTATGGGGTCTTAAGGTATGACTCTGTAGAAGGAATGGGAAGCAGCTTTGGTTTCTCAGTGCCGCTCAGCCTAGGGCAATGAGGCAGATTTGCAAAACATGTAGGATGTAAGAGAACAGATTTCCTGGAGCTGTTGGAGTGCTGAGGAAACCTAGGTCTCCCAAGGAAGAGTGCAGCGTGTTGCCCTACCCTCAGCATACACAGAGTGACTGGGAAAGGTTTCCGGGACTGGATGTTTCTTAGCAGCCCAGGGCAGCCTGCCGGTACTCGGTGTTCTTGCAGGGAATAGGGTGCCCACGCGAGGTCCTGGTGACCTAAAAGCTTACTAACGTTAAAAGAAAGCAGACCTAAAGGTAGGCCTCAGGGACTCTGCTCCAAGTTTCCGCTTCGGTAGGCTATTCAAAGCGTTACCTTGAGGAAAGGACTCACGTCAAGTTTCCTTTTAGCTCTAGAGCGTCTCAGGAGGAGCTCCCACCCAGGCTATGAAAGCACCCTGTTGATGTAGAGAACACTCGTTCCCTTCCCACAGCCCTGCCTACAGTGACTAGAGACCCGTCCTAAAACTGTTATTTAGGGAGTTTCAAGGCAGCAGGAATGGAGCTTTCAAAATGGGAAAGCAAGGCCTGTGCCATCAGGCCCCGTTTCCAGCGAACACGCAGCCTACCTCCTTGTGATTTCTACCAGGTAAATATACACTCTAGCTACACACGGGTCCCTTCCTTGATTAAAGTTGTTGGCACGGAGTTCTGCGTGTAGCCAACGGCCTCCCCCAAGGAGCGCTCGAGGTACGCTATCGGGGCTTAGCCTCTTGTAAAACCCTTCAGTGTAAGAGGAAGAACTGTGCTTTGGTACAAGCAGGAACGCAAGCCGCCTTTCTCCTGTAAGTATGGGGTCTTAAGGTATGACTCTGTAGAAGGAATGCGAAGCAGTTTTGGTTTCTCAGTGCCGCTCCGCCTAGGGCAATGAGGCAGATTTGCAAAACATGTAGGATGTAAGAGAACAGATTTCCTGGAGCTGTTGGAGTGCTGAGGAAACCTAGGTCTCCCAAGGAAGAGTGCAGCGTGTTGCCCTACCCTCAGCATACACAGAGTGACTGGCAAAGGTTTCCGGGCCTGGATGTTTCTTAGCAGCCCAGGGCAGCCTGCCGGTACTCGGTGTTCTTGCAGGGAATAGGGTGCCCACGCGAGGTCCTGGTGACCTAAAAGCTTACTAACGTTAAAAGAAAGCAGACCTAAAGGTAGGCCTCAAGGACTCTGCTCCAGGTTTCCGCTTCGGTAGGCTATTCAAGGCTTTACCTTGAGGAAAGGACTCACGTCAAGTTTCCTTTTAGCTCTAGAGCGTCTCAGGAGGAGCTCCCACCAAGGCTATGAAAGCACCCTGTTGATGTAGAGAACACTCGTTCCCTTCCCACAGCCCTGCCTACAGTGACTAGAGACCCGTCCTAAAACTGTTATTTAGGGAGTTTCAAGGCAGCAGGAATGGAGCTTTCAAAATGGGAAAGCAAGGCCTGTGCCATCAGGCCCCGTTTCCAGCGAACACGCAGCCTACCTCCTTGTGATTTCTACCAGGTAAATATACACTCTAGCTACACACGGGTCCCTTCCTTGAATAAAGTTTTTGGCACGGAGTTCTGCGTGTGCCCAACGGCCTACCCCAAGGAGCGCTCGAGGTACGCTATCGGGGCTTAGCCTCTTGTAAAACCCTTCAGTGTAAGAGGAAGAACTGTGCTTTGGTACAAGCAGGAACGCAAGCCGCCATTCTCCTGTAAGTATGGGGTCTTAAGGTATGACTCTGTAGAAGGAATGGGAAGCAGCTTTGGTTTCTCAGTGCCGCTCCGCCTAGGGCAATGAGGCAGATTTGCAAAACATGTAGGATATAAGAGAACAGATTTCCTGGAGCTGTTGGAGTGCTGAGGAAACCTAGGTCTCCCAAGGAAGAGTGCAGCGTGTTGCCCTACCCTCAGCATACACAGAGTGACTGGCAAAGGTTTCCGGGCCTGGATGTTTCTTAGCAGCCCAGGGCAGCCTGCCGGTACTCGGTGTTCTTGCAGGGAATAGGGTGCCCACGCGAGGTCCTGGTGACCTGAAAAGCTTACTAACGTTAAAAGAAAGCAGACCTAAAGGAAGGCCTCAAGGACTCTGCTCCAAGCTTCCGCTTCGGCAGGCTCCGCCTAGGGCAATGAGGCAGATTTGCAAAACATGTAGGATGTAAGAGAACAGTTTTCCTGGAGCTGTTGGAGTGCTGAGGAAACCTAGGTCTCCCAAGGAAGAGTGCAGCGTGTTGCCCTACCCTCAGCATACACAGAGTGACTGGGAAAGGTTTCCGGGCCTGGATGTTTCTTAGCAGCCCAGGGCAGCCTGCCGGTACTCGGTGTTCTTGCAGGGAATAGGGTGCCCACAAGAGGTCCTGGTGACCTGAAAAGCTTACTAACGTTAAAAGAAAGCAGACCTAAAGGAAGGCCTCAAGGACTCTGCTCCAAGCTTCCGCTTCGGCAGGCTATTCAAGGCTTTACCTTGAGGAAAGGACGCACGTCAAGTTTCCTTTTAGCTCTAGAGCGTCTCAGGAGGAGCTCCCACCCAGGCTATGAAAGGACCCTGTTGATGTAGAGAACACTCGTTCCCTTCCCACAGCCCTGCCTACAGTGACTAGAGACCCGTCCTAAAACTGTTATTTAGGGAGTTTCAAGGCAACAGGAATGGAGCTTTCAAAATGGGAAAGCAAGGCCTGTGCCATTAGGCCCCGTTTCCTGCGAACACGCAGCCTACCTCCTTGTGATTTCTACCAGGTAAATATACACTCTAGCTACACACGGGTCCCTTCCTTGAATAAAGTTGTTTCGCACGGAGTTCTGCGTGTAGCCAACGGCCTCCCCCAAAGAGCGCTCGAGGTACGCTATCGGGGCTTAGCCTCTTGTAAAACCCTTCAGTGTAAGAGGAAGAACTGTGCTTTGGTACAAGCAGGAACGCAAGCCGCCTTTCTCCTGTAAGTATGGGGTCTTAAGGTATGACTCTGTAGAAGGAATGGGAAGCAGCTTTGGTTTCTCAGTGCCGCTCAGCCTAGGGCAATGAGGCAGATTTGCAAAACATGTAGGATGTAAGAGAACAGATTTCCTGGAGCTGTTGGAGTGCTGAGGAAACCTAGGTCTCCCAAGGAAGAGTGCAGCGTGTTGCCCTACCCTCAGCATACACAGAGTGACTGGGAAAGGTTTCCGGGACTGGATGTTTCTTAGCAGCCCAGGGCAGCCTGCCGGTACTCGGTGTTCTTGCAGGGAATAGGGTGCCCACGCGAGGTCCTGGTGACCTAAAAGCTTACTAACGTTAAAAGAAAGCAGACCTAAAGGTAGGCCTCAGGGACTCTGCTCCAAGTTTCCGCTTCGGTAGGCTATTCAAAGCGTTACCTTGAGGAAAGGACTCACGTCAAGTTTCCTTTTAGCTCTAGAGCGTCTCAGGAGGAGCTCCCACCCAGGCTATGAAAGCACCCTGTTGATGTAGAGAACACTCGTTCCCTTCCCACAGCCCTGCCTACAGTGACTAGAGACCCGTCCTAAAACTGTTATTTAGGGAGTTTCAAGGCAGCAGGAATGGAGCTTTCAAAATGGGAAAGCAAGGCCTGTGCCATCAGGCCCCGTTTCCAGCGAACACGCAGCCTACCTCCTTGTGATTTCTACCAGGTAAATATACACTCTAGCTACACACGGGTCCCTTCCTTGATTAAAGTTGTTGGCACGGAGCTCTGCGTGTAGCCAACGGCCTCCCCCAAGGAGCGCTCGAGGTACGCTATCGGGGCTTAGCCTCTTGTAAAACCCTTCAGTGTAAGAGGAAGAACTGTGCTTTGGTACAAGCAGGAACGCAAGCCGCCTTTCTCCTGTAAGTATGGGGTCTTAAGGTATGACTCTGTAGAAGGACTGGGAAGCAGCTTTCGTTTCTCACTGCCGCTCCGCCTAGGGCAATGAGGCAGATTTGCAAAACATGTAGGATGTAAAAGAACAGATTTCCTGGAGCTGTTGGAGTGCTGAGGAAACCTAGGTCTCCCAAGGAACAGTGCAGCGTGTTGCCCTACCCTCAGCATACACAGAGAGACTGGGAAAGGTTTCCGGGCCTGGATGTTTCTTAGCAGCCCAGGGCAGCCTGCCGGTACTCGATGTTCTTGCAGGGAATAGGGTGCCCACAAGAGGTCCTGGTGACCTGAAAAGCTTACTAACGTTAAAAGAAAGCAGACCTAAAGGAAGGCCTCAAGGACTCTGCTCCAAGCTTCCGCTTCGGCAGGCTATTCAAGGCTTTACCTTGAGGAAAGGACGCACGTCAAGTTTCCTTTTAGCTCTAGAGCGTCTCAGGAGGAGCGCCCAACCAGGCTATGAAATGACCCTGTTGATGTAGAGAACACTCGTTCCCTTCCCAGAGTCCTGCCTACAGTGACTAGAGACCCGTCCTAAAACTGTTATTTAGGGAGTTTCAAGGCAGCAGGAATGGAGCTTTCAAAATGGGAAAGCAAGGCCTGTGCCATTAGGCCCCGTTTCCTGCGAACACGCAGCCTACCTCCTTGTGATTTCTACCAGGTAAATATACACTCTAGCTACACACGGGTCCCTTCCTTGAATAAAGTTGTTTCGCACGGAGTTCTGCGTGTAGCCAACGGCCTCCCCCAAGGAGCGCTCGAGGTACGCTATCGGGGCTTAGCCTCTTGTAAAACCCTTCAGTGTAAGAGGAAGAACTGTGCTTTGGTACAAGCAGGAACGCAAGCCGCCATTCTCCTGTAAGTATGGGGTCTTAAGGTATGACTCTGTAGAAGGAATGGGAAGCAGCTTTGGTTTCTCAGTGCCGCTCAGCCTAGGGCAATGAGGCAGATTTGCAAAACATGTAGGATGTAAGAGAACAGATTTCCTGGAGCTGTTGGAGTGCTGAGGAAACCTAGGTCTCCCAAGGAAGAGTGCAGCGTGTTGCCCTACCCTCAGCATACACAGAGTGACTGGCAAAGGTTTCCGGGCCTGGATGTTTCTTAGCAGCCCAGGGCAGCCTGCCGGTACTCGGTGTTCTTGCAGGGAATAGGGTGCCCACAAGAGGTCCTGGTGACCTGAAAAGCTTACTAACGTTAAAAGAAAGCAGACCTAAAGGAAGGCCTCAAGGACTCTGCTCCAAGCTTCCGCTGCGGCAGGCTCCGCCTAGGGCAATGAGGCAGATTTGCAAAACATGTAGGATGTAAGAGAACAGTTTTCCTGGAGCTGTTGGAGTGCTGAGGAAACCTAGGTCTCCCAAGGAAGAGTGCAGCGTGTTGCCCTACCCTCAGCATACACAGAGTGACTGGGAAAGGTTTCCGGGCCTGGATGTTTCTTAGCAGCCCAGGGCAGCCTGCCGGTACTCGATGTTCTTGCAGGGAATAGGGTGCCCACAAGAGGTCCTGGTGACCTGAAAAGCTTACTAACGTTAAAAGAAAGCAGACCTAAAGGAAGGCCTCAAGGACTCTGCTCCAAGCTTCCGCTTCGGCAGGCTATTCAAGGCTTTACCTTGAGGAAAGGACGCACGTCAAGTTTCCTTTTAGCTCTAGAGCGTCTCAGGAGGAGCGCCCACCCAGGCTATGAAAGGACCCTGTTGATGTAGAGAACACTCGTTCCCTTCCCAGAGTCCTGCCTACAGTGACTAGAGACCCGTCCTAAAACTGTTATTTAGGGAGTTTCAAGGCAGCAGGAATGGAGCTTTCAAAATGGGAAAGCAAGGCCTGTGCCATCAGGCCCCGTTTCCAGCGAACACGCAGCCTACCTCCTTGTGATTTCTACCAGGTAAATATACACTCTAGCTACACACGGGTCCCTTCCTTGAATAAAGTTGTTTCGCACGGAGTTCTGCGTGTAGCCAACGGCCTCCCCCAAGGAGCGCTCGAGGTACGCTATCGGGGCTTAGCCTCTTGTAAAACCCTTCAGTGTAAGAGGAAGAACTGTGCTTTGGTACAAGCAGGAACGCAAGCCGCCTTTCTCCTGTAAGTATGGGGTCTTAAGGTATGACTCTGTAGAAGGAATGCGAAGCAGTTTTGGTTTCTCAGTGCCGCTCCGCCTAGGGCAATGAGGCAGATTTGCAAAACATGTAGGATGTAAGAGAACAGATTTCCTGGAGCTGTTGGAGTGCTGAGGAAACCTAGGTCTCCCAAGGAAGAGTGCAGCGTGTTGCCCTACCCTCAGCATACACAGAGTGACTGGCAAAGGTTTCCGGGCCTGGATGTTTCTTAGCAGCCCAGGGCAGCCTGCCGGTACTCGGTGTTCTTGCAGGGAATAGGGTGCCCACGCGAGGTCCTGGTGACCTAAAAGCTTACTAACGTTAAAAGAAAGCAGACCTAAAGGTAGGCCTCAGGGACTCTGCTCCAAGTTTCCGCTTCGGTAGGCTATTCAAGGCTTTACCTTGAGGAAAGGACTCACGTCAAGTTTCCTTTTAGCTCTAGAGCGTCTCAGGAGGAGCTCCCACCAAGGCTATGAAAGCACCCTGTTGATGTAGAGAACACTCGTTCCCTTCCCACAGCCCTGCCTACAGTGACTAGAGACCCGTCCTAAAACTGTTATTTAGGGAGTTTCAAGGCAGCAGGAATGGAGCTTTCAAAATGGGAAAGCAAGGCCTGTGCCATTAGGCCCCGTTTCCTGCGAACACGCAGCCTACCTCCTTGTGATTTCTACCAGGTAAATATACACTCTAGCTACACACGGGTCCCTTCCTTGAATAAAGTTGTTTGGCACGGAGTTCTGCGTGTAGCCAACGGCCTCCCCCAAGGAGCGCTCGAGGTACGCTATCGGGGCTTAGCCTCTTGTAAAACCATTCAGTGTAAGGGGAAGAACTGTGCTTTGGTACCAGCAGGAACGCAAGCCGCCTTTCTCCTGTAAGTATGGGGTCTTAAGCTATGACTCTGTAGAAGGAATGTGAAGGAATTTGGTTGTTCAGTGCCGCTCCGCCTAGGGCAATGAGGCAGATTTGCAAAACATGTAGGATATAAGAGAACAGATTTCCTGGAGCTGTTGGAGTGCTGAGGAAACCTAGGTCTCCCAAGGAAGAGTGCAGCGTGTTGCCCTACCCTCAGCATACACAGAGTGACTGGCAAAGGTTTCCGGGCCTGGATGTTTCTTAGCAGCCCAGGGCAGCCTGCCGGTACTCGGTGTTCTTGCAGGGAATAGGGTGCCCACGCGAGGTCCTGGTGACCTGAAAAGCTTACTAACGTTAAAAGAAAGCAGACCTAAAGGAAGGCCTCAAGGACTCTGCTCCAAGCTTCCGCTTCGGTAGGCTCCGCCTAGGGCAATGAGGCAGATTTGCAAAACATGTAGGATGTAAGAGAACAGTTTTCCTGGAGCTGTTGGAGTGCTGAGGAAACCTAGGTCTCCCAAGGAAGAGTGCAGCGTGTTGCCCTACCCTCAGCATACACAGAGTGACTGGCAAAGGTTTCCGGGTCTGGATGTTTCTTAGCAGCCCAGGGCAGCCTGCCGGTACTCGGTGTTCTTGCAGGGAATAGGGTGCCCACGCGAGGTCCTGGTGACCTAAAAGCTTACTAACGTTAAAAGAAAGCAGACCTAAAGGTAGGCCTCAGGGACTCTGCTCCAAGTTTCCGCTTCGGTAGGCTATTCAAGGCTTTACCTTGAGGAAAGGACTCACGTCAAGTTTCCTTTTAGCTCTAGAGCGTCTCAGGAGGAGCTCCCACCAAGGCTATGAAAGCACCCTGTTGATGTAGAGAACACTCGTTCCCTTCCCACAGCCCTGCCTACAGTGACTAGAGACCTGTCCTAAAACTGTTATTTAGGGAGTTTCAAGGCAGCAGGAATGGAGCTTTCAAAATGGGAAAGCAAGGCCTGTGCCATCAGGCCCCGTTTCCAGCGAACACGCAGCCTACCTCCTTGTGATTTCTACCAGGTAAATATACACTCTAGCTACACACGGGTCCCTTCCTTGAATAAAGTTTTTGGCACGGAGTTCTGCGTGTGCCCAACGGCCTACCCCAAGGAGCGCTCGAGGTACGCTATCGGGGCTTAGCCTCTTGTAAAACCCTTCAGTGTAAGAGGAAGAACTGTGCTTTGGTACAAGCAGGAACGCAAGCCGCCATTCTCCTGTAAGTATGGGGTCTTAAGGTATGACTCTGTAGAAGGAATGGGAAGCAGCTTTGGTTTCTCAGTGCCGCTCCGCCTAGGGCAATGAGGCAGATTTGCAAAACATGTAGGATATAAGAGAACAGATTTCCTGGAGCTGTTGGAGTGCTGAGGAAACCTAGGTCTCCCAAGGAAGAGTGCAGCGTGTTGCCCTACCCTCAGCATACACAGAGTGACTGGCAAAGGTTTCCGGGCCTGGATGTTTCTTAGCAGCCCAGGGCAGCCTGCCGGTACTCGGTGTTCTTGCAGGGAATAGGGTGCCCACGCGAGGTCCTGGTGACCTGAAAAGCTTACTAACGTTAAAAGAAAGCAGACCTAAAGGTAGGCCTCAGGGACTCTGCTCCAAGTTTCCGCTTCGGTAGGCTATTCAAAGCGTTACCTTGAGGAAAGGACTCACGTCAAGTTTCCTTTTAGCTCTAGAGCGTCTCAGGAGGAGCTCCCACCCAGGCTATGAAAGCACCCTGTTGATGTAGAGAACACTCGTTCCCTTCCCACAGCCCTGCCTACAGTGACTAGAGACCCGTCCTAAAACTGTTATTTAGGGAGTTTCAAGGCAGCAGGAATGGAGCTTTCAAAATGGGAAAGCAAGGCCTGTGCCATCAGGCCCCGTTTCCAGCGAACACGCAGCCTACCTCCTTGTGATTTCTACCAGGTAAATATACACTCTAGCTACACACGGGTCCCTTCCTTGATTAAAGTTGTTGGCACGGAGCTCTGCGTGTAGCCAACGGCCTCCCCCAAGGAGCGCTCGAGGTACGCTATCGGGGCTTAGCCTCTTGTAAAACCCTTCAGTGTAAGAGGAAGAACTGTGCTTTGGTACAAGCAGGAACGCAAGCCGCCTTTCTCCTGTAAGTATGGGGTCTTAAGGTATGACTCTGTAGAAGGACTGGGAAGCAGCTTTCGTTTCTCACTGCCGCTCCGCCTAGGGCAATGAGGCAGATTTGCAAAACATGTAGGATGTAAAAGAACAGATTTCCTGGAGCTGTTGGAGTGCTGAGGAAACCTAGGTCTCCCAAGGAACAGTGCAGCGTGTTGCCCTACCCTCAGCATACACAGAGAGACTGGGAAAGGTTTCCGGGCCTGGATGTTTCTTAGCAGCCCAGGGCAGCCTGCCGGTACTCGATGTTCTTGCAGGGAATAGGGTGCCCACAAGAGGTCCTGGTGACCTGAAAAGCTTACTAACGTTAAAAGAAAGCAGACCTAAAGGAAGGCCTCAAGGACTCTGCTCCAAGCTTCCGCTTCGGCAGGCTATTCAAGGCTTTACCTTGAGGAAAGGACGCACGTCAAGTTTCCTTTTAGCTCTAGAGCGTCTCAGGAGGAGCGCCCAACCAGGCTATGAAATGACCCTGTTGATGTAGAGAACACTCGTTCCCTTCCCAGAGTCCTGCCTACAGTGACTAGAGACCCGTCCTAAAACTGTTATTTAGGGAGTTTCAAGGCAGCAGGAATGGAGCTTTCAAAATGGGAAAGCAAGGCCTGTGCCATTAGGCCCCGTTTCCTGCGAACACGCAGCCTACCTCCTTGTGATTTCTACCAGGTAAATATACACTCTAGCTACACACGGGTCCCTTCCTTGAATAAAGTTGTTTCGCACGGAGTTCTGCGTGTAGCCAACGGCCTCCCCCAAGGAGCGCTCGAGGTACGCTATCGGGGCTTAGCCTCTTGTAAAACCCTTCAGTGTAAGAGGAAGAACTGTGCTTTGGTACAAGCAGGAACGCAAGCCGCCATTCTCCTGTAAGTATGGGGTCTTAAGGTATGACTCTGTAGAAGGAATGGGAAGCAGCTTTGGTTTCTCAGTGCCGCTCAGCCTAGGGCAATGAGGCAGATTTGCAAAACATGTAGGATGTAAGAGAACAGATTTCCTGGAGCTGTTGGAGTGCTGAGGAAACCTAGGTCTCCCAAGGAAGAGTGCAGCGTGTTGCCCTACCCTCAGCATACACAGAGTGACTGGCAAAGGTTTCCGGGCCTGGATGTTTCTTAGCAGCCCAGGGCAGCCTGCCGGTACTCGGTGTTCTTGCAGGGAATAGGGTGCCCACAAGAGGTCCTGGTGACCTGAAAAGCTTACTAACGTTAAAAGAAAGCAGACCTAAAGGAAGGCCTCAAGGACTCTGCTCCAAGCTTCCGCTGCGGCAGGCTCCGCCTAGGGCAATGAGGCAGATTTGCAAAACATGTAGGATGTAAGAGAACAGTTTTCCTGGAGCTGTTGGAGTGCTGAGGAAACCTAGGTCTCCCAAGGAAGAGTGCAGCGTGTTGCCCTACCCTCAGCATACACAGAGTGACTGGGAAAGGTTTCCGGGCCTGGATGTTTCTTAGCAGCCCAGGGCAGCCTGCCGGTACTCGATGTTCTTGCAGGGAATAGGGTGCCCACAAGAGGTCCTGGTGACCTGAAAAGCTTACTAACGTTAAAAGAAAGCAGACCTAAAGGAAGGCCTCAAGGACTCTGCTCCAAGCTTCCGCTTCGGCAGGCTATTCAAGGCTTTACCTTGAGGAAAGGACGCACGTCAAGTTTCCTTTTAGCTCTAGAGCGTCTCAGGAGGAGCGCCCACCCAGGCTATGAAAGGACCCTGTTGATGTAGAGAACACTCGTTCCCTTCCCAGAGTCCTGCCTACAGTGACTAGAGACCCGTCCTAAAACTGTTATTTAGGGAGTTTCAAGGCAGCAGGAATGGAGCTTTCAAAATGGGAAAGCAAGGCCTGTGCCATCAGGCCCCGTTTCCAGCGAACACGCAGCCTACCTCCTTGTGATTTCTACCAGGTAAATATACACTCTAGCTACACACGGGTCCCTTCCTTGAATAAAGTTGTTTCGCACGGAGTTCTGCGTGTAGCCAACGGCCTCCCCCAAGGAGCGCTCGAGGTACGCTATCGGGGCTTAGCCTCTTGTAAAACCCTTCAGTGTAAGAGGAAGAACTGTGCTTTGGTACAAGCAGGAACGCAAGCCGCCTTTCTCCTGTAAGTATGGGGTCTTAAGGTATGACTCTGTAGAAGGAATGCGAAGCAGTTTTGGTTTCTCAGTGCCGCTCCGCCTAGGGCAATGAGGCAGATTTGCAAAACATGTAGGATGTAAGAGAACAGATTTCCTGGAGCTGTTGGAGTGCTGAGGAAACCTAGGTCTCCCAAGGAAGAGTGCAGCGTGTTGCCCTACCCTCAGCATACACAGAGTGACTGGCAAAGGTTTCCGGGCCTGGATGTTTCTTAGCAGCCCAGGGCAGCCTGCCGGTACTCGGTGTTCTTGCAGGGAATAGGGTGCCCACGCGAGGTCCTGGTGACCTAAAAGCTTACTAACGTTAAAAGAAAGCAGACCTAAAGGTAGGCCTCAGGGACTCTGCTCCAAGTTTCCGCTTCGGTAGGCTATTCAAGGCTTTACCTTGAGGAAAGGACTCACGTCAAGTTTCCTTTTAGCTCTAGAGCGTCTCAGGAGGAGCTCCCACCAAGGCTATGAAAGCACCCTGTTGATGTAGAGAACACTCGTTCCCTTCCCACAGCCCTGCCTACAGTGACTAGAGACCCGTCCTAAAACTGTTATTTAGGGAGTTTCAAGGCAGCAGGAATGGAGCTTTCAAAATGGGAAAGCAAGGCCTGTGCCATTAGGCCCCGTTTCCTGCGAACACGCAGCCTACCTCCTTGTGATTTCTACCAGGTAAATATACACTCTAGCTACACACGGGTCCCTTCCTTGAATAAAGTTGTTTGGCACGGAGTTCTGCGTGTAGCCAACGGCCTCCCCCAAGGAGCGCTCGAGGTACGCTATCGGGGCTTAGCCTCTTGTAAAACCATTCAGTGTAAGGGGAAGAACTGTGCTTTGGTACCAGCAGGAACGCAAGCCGCCTTTCTCCTGTAAGTATGGGGTCTTAAGCTATGACTCTGTAGAAGGAATGTGAAGGAATTTGGTTGTTCAGTGCCGCTCCGCCTAGGGCAATGAGGCAGATTTGCAAAACATGTAGGATATAAGAGAACAGATTTCCTGGAGCTGTTGGAGTGCTGAGGAAACCTAGGTCTCCCAAGGAAGAGTGCAGCGTGTTGCCCTACCCTCAGCATACACAGAGTGACTGGCAAAGGTTTCCGGGCCTGGATGTTTCTTAGCAGCCCAGGGCAGCCTGCCGGTACTCGGTGTTCTTGCAGGGAATAGGGTGCCCACGCGAGGTCCTGGTGACCTGAAAAGCTTACTAACGTTAAAAGAAAGCAGACCTAAAGGAAGGCCTCAAGGACTCTGCTCCAAGCTTCCGCTTCGGTAGGCTCCGCCTAGGGCAATGAGGCAGATTTGCAAAACATGTAGGATGTAAGAGAACAGTTTTCCTGGAGCTGTTGGAGTGCTGAGGAAACCTAGGTCTCCCAAGGAAGAGTGCAGCGTGTTGCCCTACCCTCAGCATACACAGAGTGACTGGCAAAGGTTTCCGGGTCTGGATGTTTCTTAGCAGCCCAGGGCAGCCTGCCGGTACTCGGTGTTCTTGCAGGGAATAGGGTGCCCACGCGAGGTCCTGGTGACCTAAAAGCTTACTAACGTTAAAAGAAAGCAGACCTAAAGGTAGGCCTCAGGGACTCTGCTCCAAGTTTCCGCTTCGGTAGGCTATTCAAGGCTTTACCTTGAGGAAAGGACTCACGTCAAGTTTCCTTTTAGCTCTAGAGCGTCTCAGGAGGAGCTCCCACCAAGGCTATGAAAGCACCCTGTTGATGTAGAGAACACTCGTTCCCTTCCCACAGCCCTGCCTACAGTGACTAGAGACCCGTCCTAAAACTGTTATTTAGGGAGTTTCAAGGCAGCAGGAATGGAGCTTTCAAAATGGGAAAGCAAGGCCTGTGCCATCAGGCCCCGTTTCCAGCGAACACGCAGCCTACCTCCTTGTGATTTCTACCAGGTAAATATACACTCTAGCTACACACGGGTCCCTTCCTTGAATAAAGTTTTTGGCACGGAGTTCTGCGTGTGCCCAACGGCCTACCCCAAGGAGCGCTCGAGGTACGCTATCGGGGCTTAGCCTCTTGTAAAACCCTTCAGTGTAAGAGGAAGAACTGTGCTTTGGTACAAGCAGGAACGCAAGCCGCCATTCTCCTGTAAGTATGGGGTCTTAAGGTATGACTCTGTAGAAGGAATGGGAAGCAGCTTTGGTTTCTCAGTGCCGCTCCGCCTAGGGCAATGAGGCAGATTTGCAAAACATGTAGGATATAAGAGAACAGATTTCCTGGAGCTGTTGGAGTGCTGAGGAAACCTAGGTCTCCCAAGGAAGAGTGCAGCGTGTTGCCCTACCCTCAGCATACACAGAGTGACTGGCAAAGGTTTCCGGGCCTGGATGTTTCTTAGCAGCCCAGGGCAGCCTGCCGGTACTCGGTGTTCTTGCAGGGAATAGGGTGCCCACGCGAGGTCCTGGTGACCTGAAAAGCTTACTAACGTTAAAAGAAAGCAGACCTAAAGGAAGGCCTCAAGGACTCTGCTCCAAGCTTCCGCTTCGGCAGGCTATTCAAAGCGTTACCTTGAGGAAAGGACGCACGTCAAGTTTCCTTTTAGCTCTAGAGCGTCTCAGGAGGAGCGCCCAACCAGGCTATGAAAGGACCCTGTTGATGTAGAGAACACTCGTTCCCTTCCCAGAGTCCTGCCTACAGTGACTAGAGACCCGTCCTAAAACTGTTATTTAGGGAGTTTCAAGGTAGCAGGAATGGAGCTTTCAAAATGGGAAAGCAAGGCCTGTGCCATTAGGCCCCGTTTCCTGCGAACACGCAGCCTACCTCCTTGTGATTTCTACCAGGTAAATATACACTCTAGCTACACACGGGTCCCTTCCTTGAATAAAGTTGTTTCGCACGGAGTTCTGCGTGTAGCCAACGGCCTCCCCCAAGGAGCGCTCGAGGTACGCTATCGGGGCTTAGCCTCTTGTAAAACCCTTCAGTGTAAGAGGAAGAACTGTGCTTTGGTACAAGCAGGAACGCAAGCCGCCTTTCTCCTGTAAGTATGGGGTCTTAAGGTATGACTCTGTAGAAGGAATGGGAAGCAGCTTTGGTTTCTCAGTGCCGCTCAGCCTAGGGCAATGAGGCAGATTTGCAAAACATGTAGGATGTAAGAGAACAGATTTCCTGGAGCTGTTGGAGTGCTGAGGAAACCTAGGTCTCCCAAGGAAGAGTGCAGCGTGTTGCCCTACCCTCAGCATACACAGAGTGACTGGGAAAGGTTTCCGGGACTGGATGTTTCTTAGCAGCCCAGGGCAGCCTGCCGGTACTCGGTGTTCTTGCAGGGAATAGGGTGCCCACGCGAGGTCCTGGTGACCTAAAAGCTTACTAACGTTAAAAGAAAGCAGACCTAAAGGTAGGCCTCAGGGACTCTGCTCCAAGTTTCCGCTTCGGTAGGCTATTCAAAGCGTTACCTTGAGGAAAGGACTCACGTCAAGTTTCCTTTTAGCTCTAGAGCGTCTCAGGAGGAGCTCCCACCCAGGCTATGAAAGCACCCTGTTGATGTAGAGAACACTCGTTCCCTTCCCACAGCCCTGCCTACAGTGACTAGAGACCCGTCCTAAAACTGTTATTTAGGGAGTTTCAAGGCAGCAGGAATGGAGCTTTCAAAATGGGAAAGCAAGGCCTGTGCCATTAGGCCCCGTTTCCTGCGAACACGCAGCCTACCTCCTTGTGATTTCTACCAGGTAAATATACACTCTAGCTACACACGGGTCCCTTCCTTGAATAAAGTTGTTTCGCACGGAGTTCTGCGTGTAGCCAACGGCCTCCCCCAAGGAGCGCTCGAGGTACGCTATCGGGGCTTAGCCTCTTGTAAAACCCTTCAGTGTAAGAGGAAGAACTGTGCTTTGGTACAAGCAGGAACGCAAGCCGCCATTCTCCTGTAAGTATGGGGTCTTAAGGTATGACTCTGTAGAAGGAATGGGAAGCAGCTTTGGTTTCTCAGTGCCGCTCAGCCTAGGGCAATGAGGCAGATTTGCAAAACATGTAGGATGTAAGAGAACAGATTTCCTGGAGCTGTTGGAGTGCTGAGGAAACCTAGGTCTCCCAAGGAAGAGTGCAGCGTGTTGCCCTACCCTCAGCATACACAGAGTGACTGGCAAAGGTTTCCGGGCCTGGATGTTTCTTAGCAGCCCAGGGCAGCCTGCCGGTACTCGGTGTTCTTGCAGGGAATAGGGTGCCCACAAGAGGTCCTGGTGACCTGAAAAGCTTACTAACGTTAAAAGAAAGCAGACCTAAAGGAAGGCCTCAAGGACTCTGCTCCAAGCTTCCGCTGCGGCAGGCTCCGCCTAGGGCAATGAGGCAGATTTGCAAAACATGTAGGATGTAAGAGAACAGTTTTCCTGGAGCTGTTGGAGTGCTGAGGAAACCTAGGTCTCCCAAGGAAGAGTGCAGCGTGTTGCCCTACCCTCAGCATACACAGAGTGACTGGGAAAGGTTTCCGGGCCTGGATGTTTCTTAGCAGCCCAGGGCAGCCTGCCGGTACTCGATGTTCTTGCAGGGAATAGGGTGCCCACAAGAGGTCCTGGTGACCTGAAAAGCTTACTAACGTTAAAAGAAAGCAGACCTAAAGGAAGGCCTCAAGGACTCTGCTCCAAGCTTCCGCTTCGGCAGGCTATTCAAGGCTTTACCTTGAGGAAAGGACGCACGTCAAGTTTCCTTTTAGCTCTAGAGCGTCTCAGGAGGAGCGCCCACCCAGGCTATGAAAGGACCCTGTTGATGTAGAGAACACTCGTTCCCTTCCCAGAGTCCTGCCTACAGTGACTAGAGACCCGTCCTAAAACTGTTATTTAGGGAGTTTCAAGGCAGCAGGAATGGAGCTTTCAAAATGGGAAAGCAAGGCCTGTGCCATCAGGCCCCGTTTCCAGCGAACACGCAGCCTACCTCCTTGTGATTTCTACCAGGTAAATATACACTCTAGCTACACACGGGTCCCTTCCTTGAATAAAGTTGTTTCGCACGGAGTTCTGCGTGTAGCCAACGGCCTCCCCCAAGGAGCGCTCGAGGTACGCTATCGGGGCTTAGCCTCTTGTAAAACCCTTCAGTGTAAGAGGAAGAACTGTGCTTTGGTACAAGCAGGAACGCAAGCCGCCTTTCTCCTGTAAGTATGGGGTCTTAAGGTATGACTCTGTAGAAGGAATGCGAAGCAGTTTTGGTTTCTCAGTGCCGCTCCGCCTAGGGCAATGAGGCAGATTTGCAAAACATGTAGGATGTAAGAGAACAGATTTCCTGGAGCTGTTGGAGTGCTGAGGAAACCTAGGTCTCCCAAGGAAGAGTGCAGCGTGTTGCCCTACCCTCAGCATACACAGAGTGACTGGCAAAGGTTTCCGGGCCTGGATGTTTCTTAGCAGCCCAGGGCAGCCTGCCGGTACTCGGTGTTCTTGCAGGGAATAGGGTGCCCACGCGAGGTCCTGGTGACCTAAAAGCTTACTAACGTTAAAAGAAAGCAGACCTAAAGGTAGGCCTCAGGGACTCTGCTCCAAGTTTCCGCTTCGGTAGGCTATTCAAGGCTTTACCTTGAGGAAAGGACTCACGTCAAGTTTCCTTTTAGCTCTAGAGCGTCTCAGGAGGAGCTCCCACCAAGGCTATGAAAGCACCCTGTTGATGTAGAGAACACTCGTTCCCTTCCCACAGCCCTGCCTACAGTGACTAGAGACCCGTCCTAAAACTATTTAGGGAGTTTCAAGGCAGCAGGAATGGAGCTTTCAAAATGGGAAAGCAAGGCCTCTGCCATTAGGCCCCGTTTCCTGCGAACACGCAGCCTACCTCCTTGTGATTTCTACCAGGTAAATATACACTCTAGCTACACACTGGTCCCTTCCTTGAATAAAGTTGTTTGGCACGGAGTTCTGCGTGTAGCCAACGGCCTCCCCCAAGGAGCGCTCGAGGTACGCTATCGGGGCTTAGCCTCTTGTAAAACCCTTCAGTGTAAGGGGAAGAACTGTGCTTTGGTACCAGCAGGAACGCAAGCCGCCTTTCTCCTGTAAGTATGGGGTCTTAAGCTATGACTCTGTAGAAGGAATGTGAAGGAATTTGGTTGTTCAGTGCCGCTCCGCCTAGGGCAATGAGGCAGATTTGCAAAACATGTAGGATATAAGAGAACAGATTTCCTGGAGCTGTTGGAGTGCTGAGGAAACCTAGGTCTCCCAAGGAAGAGTGCAGCGTGTTGCCCTACCCTCAGCATACACAGAGTGACTGGCAAAGGTTTCCGGGCCTGGAGGTTTCTTAGCAGCCCAGGGCAGCCTGCCGGTACTCGGTGTTCTTGCAGGGAATAGGGTGCCCACGCGAGGTCCTGGTGACCTGAAAAGCTTACTAACGTTAAAAGAAAGCAGACCTAAAGGAAGGCCTCAAGGACTCTGCTCCAAGCTTCCGCTTCGGTAGGCTCCGCCTAGGGCAATGAGGCAGATTTGCAAAACATGTAGGATGTAAGAGAACAGTTTTCCTGGAGCTGTTGGAGTGCTGAGGAAACCTAGGTCTCCCAAGGAAGAGTGCAGCGTGTTGCCCTACCCTCAGCATACACAGAGTGACTGGCAAAGGTTTCCGGGTCTGGATGTTTCTTAGCAGCCCAGGGCAGCCTGCCGGTACTCGGTGTTCTTGCAGGGAATAGGGTGCCCACGCGAGGTCCTGGTGACCTAAAAGCTTACTAACGTTAAAAGAAAGCAGACCTAAAGGTAGGCCTCAGGGACTCTGCTCCAAGTTTCCGCTTCGGTAGGCTATTCAAGGCTTTACCTTGAGGAAAGGACTCACGTCAAGTTTCCTTTTAGCTCTAGAGCGTCTCAGGAGGAGCTCCCACCAAGGCTATGAAAGCACCCTGTTGATGTAGAGAACACTCGTTCCCTTCCCACAGCCCTGCCTACAGTGACTAGAGACCCGTCCTAAAACTGTTATTTAGGGAGTTTCAAGGCAGCAGGAATGGAGCTTTCAAAATGGGAAAGCAAGGCCTGTGCCATCAGGCCCCGTTTCCAGCGAACACGCAGCCTACCTCCTTGTGATTTCTACCAGGTAAATATACACTCTAGCTACACACGGGTCCCTTCCTTGAATAAAGTTTTTGGCACGGAGTTCTGCGTGTGCCCAACGGCCTACCCCAAGGAGCGCTCGAGGTACGCTATCGGGGCTTAGCCTCTTGTAAAACCCTTCAGTGTAAGAGGAAGAACTGTGCTTTGGTACAAGCAGGAACGCAAGCCGCCATTCTCCTGTAAGTATGGGGTCTTAAGGTATGACTCTGTAGAAGGAATGGGAAGCAGCTTTGGTTTCTCAGTGCCGCTCCGCCTAGGGCAATGAGGCAGATTTGCAAAACATGTAGGATATAAGAGAACAGATTTCCTGGAGCTGTTGGAGTGCTGAGGAAACCTAGGTCTCCCAAGGAAGAGTGCAGCGTGTTGCCCTACCCTCAGCATACACAGAGTGACTGGCAAAGGTTTCCGGGCCTGGATGTTTCTTAGCAGCCCAGGGCAGCCTGCCGGTACTCGGTGTTCTTGCAGGGAATAGGGTGCCCACGCGAGGTCCTGGTGACCTGAAAAGCTTACTAACGTTAAAAGAAAGCAGACCTAAAGGAAGGCCTCAAGGACTCTGCTCCAAGCTTCCGCTTCGGCAGGCTATTCAAGGCTTTACCTTGAGGAAAGGACGCACGTCAAGTTTCCTTTTAGCTCTAGAGCGTCTCAGGAGGAGCGCCCAACCAGGCTATGAAAGGACCCTGTTGATGTAGAGAACACTCGTTCCCTTCCCAGAGTCCTGCCTACAGTGACTAGAGACCCGTCCTAAAACTGTTATTTAGGGAGTTTCAAGGTAGCAGGAATGGAGCTTTCAAAATGGGAAAGCAAGGCCTGTGCCATTAGGCCCCGTTTCCTGCGAACACGCAGCCTACCTCCTTGTGATTTCTACCAGGTAAATATACACTCTAGCTACACACGGGTCCCTTCCTTGAATAAAGTTGTTTCGCACGGAGTTCTGCGTGTAGCCAACGGCCTCCCCCAAGGAGCGCTCGAGGTACGCTATCGGGGCTTAGCCTCTTGTAAAACCCTTCAGTGTAAGAGGAAGAACTGTGCTTTGGTACAAGCAGGAACGCAAGCCGCCTTTCTCCTGTAAGTATGGGGTCTTAAGGTATGACTCTGTAGAAGGAATGGGAAGCAGCTTTGGTTTCTCAGTGCCGCTCAGCCTAGGGCAATGAGGCAGATTTGCAAAACATGTAGGATGTAAGAGAACAGATTTCCTGGAGCTGTTGGAGTGCTGAGGAAACCTAGGTCTCCCAAGGAAGAGTGCAGCGTGTTGCCCTACCCTCAGCATACACAGAGTGACTGGGAAAGGTTTCCGGGACTGGATGTTTCTTAGCAGCCCAGGGCAGCCTGCCGGTACTCGGTGTTCTTGCAGGGAATAGGGTGCCCACGCGAGGTCCTGGTGACCTAAAAGCTTACTAACGTTAAAAGAAAGCAGACCTAAAGGTAGGCCTCAGGGACTCTGCTCCAAGTTTCCGCTTCGGTAGGCTATTCAAAGCGTTACCTTGAGGAAAGGACTCACGTCAAGTTTCCTTTTAGCTCTAGAGCGTCTCAGGAGGAGCTCCCACCCAGGCTATGAAAGCACCCTGTTGATGTAGAGAACACTCGTTCCCTTCCCACAGCCCTGCCTACAGTGACTAGAGACCCGTCCTAAAACTGTTATTTAGGGAGTTTCAAGGCAGCAGGAATGGAGCTTTCAAAATGGGAAAGCAAGGCCTGTGCCATTAGGCCCCGTTTCCTGCGAACACGCAGCCTACCTCCTTGTGATTTCTACCAGGTAAATATACACTCTAGCTACACACGGGTCCCTTCCTTGAATAAAGTTGTTTCGCACGGAGTTCTGCGTGTAGCCAACGGCCTCCCCCAAGGAGCGCTCGAGGTACGCTATCGGGGCTTAGCCTCTTGTAAAACCCTTCAGTGTAAGAGGAAGAACTGTGCTTTGGTACAAGCAGGAACGCAAGCCGCCATTCTCCTGTAAGTATGGGGTCTTAAGGTATGACTCTGTAGAAGGAATGGGAAGCAGCTTTGGTTTCTCAGTGCCGCTCAGCCTAGGGCAATGAGGCAGATTTGCAAAACATGTAGGATGTAAGAGAACAGATTTCCTGGAGCTGTTGGAGTGCTGAGGAAACCTAGGTCTCCCAAGGAAGAGTGCAGCGTGTTGCCCTACCCTCAGCATACACAGAGTGACTGGCAAAGGTTTCCGGGCCTGGAGGTTTCTTAGCAGCCCAGGGCAGCCTGCCGGTACTCGGTGTTCTTGCAGGGAATAGGGTGCCCACGCGAGGTCCTGGTGACCTGAAAAGCTTACTAACGTTAAAAGAAAGCAGACCTAAAGGAAGGCCTCAAGGACTCTGCTCCAAGCTTCCGCTGCGGCAGGCTCCGCCTAGGGCAATGAGGCAGATTTGCAAAACATGTAGGATGTAAGAGAACAGTTTTCCTGGAGCTGTTGGAGTGCTGAGGAAACCTAGGTCTCCCAAGGAAGAGTGCAGCGTGTTGCCCTACCCTCAGCATACACAGAGTGACTGGCAAAGGTTTCCGGGCCTGGATGTTTCTTAGCAGCCCAGGGCAGCCTGCCGGTACTCGGTGTTCTTGCAGGGAATAGGGTGCCCACGCGAGGTCCTGGTGACCTAAAAGCTTACTAACGTTAAAAGAAAGCAGACCTAAAGGTAGGCCTCAGGGACTCTGCTCCAAGTTTCCGCTTCGGTAGGCTATTCAAGGCTTTACCTTGAGGAAAGGACTCACGTCAAGTTTCCTTTTAGCTCTAGAGCGTCTCAGGAGGAGCTCCCACCAAGGCTATGAAAGCACCCTGTTGATGTAGAGAACACTCGTTCCCTTCCCAGAGTCCTGCCTACAGTGACTAGAGACCCGTCCTAAAACTGTTATTTAGGGAGTTTCAAGGCAGCAGGAATGGAGCTTTCAAAATGGGAAAGCAAGGCCTGTGCCATCAGGCCCCGTTTCCAGCGAACACGCAGCCTACCTCCTTGTGATTTCTACCAGGTAAATATACACTCTAGCTACACACGGGTCCCTTCCTTGAATAAAGTTGTTTCGCACGGAGTTCTGCGTGTAGCCAACGGCCTCCCCCAAGGAGCGCTCGAGGTACGCTATCGGGGCTTAGCCTCTTGTAAAACCCTTCAGTGTAAGAGGAAGAACTGTGCTTTGGTACAAGCAGGAACGCAAGCCGCCTTTCTCCTGTAAGTATGGGGTCTTAAGGTATGACTCTGTAGAAGGAATGCGAAGCAGTTTTGGTTTCTCAGTGCCGCTCCGCCTAGGGCAATGAGGCAGATTTGCAAAACATGTAGGATGTAAGAGAACAGATTTCCTGGAGCTGTTGGAGTGCTGAGGAAACCTAGGTCTCCCAAGGAAGAGTGCAGCGTGTTGCCCTACCCTCAGCATACACAGAGTGACTGGCAAAGGTTTCCGGGCCTGGATGTTTCTTAGCAGCCCAGGGCAGCCTGCCGGTACTCGGTGTTCTTGCAGGGAATAGGGTGCCCACGCGAGGTCCTGGTGACCTAAAAGCTTACTAACGTTAAAAGAAAGCAGACCTAAAGGTAGGCCTCAGGGACTCTGCTCCAAGTTTCCGCTTCGGTAGGCTATTCAAGGCTTTACCTTGAGGAAAGGACTCACGTCAAGTTTCCTTTTAGCTCTAGAGCGTCTCAGGAGGAGCTCCCACCAAGGCTATGAAAGCACCCTGTTGATGTAGAGAACACTCGTTCCCTTCCCACAGCCCTGCCTACAGTGACTAGAGACCCGTCCTAAAACTGTTATTTAGGGAGTTTCAAGGCAGCAGGAATGGAGCTTTCAAAATGGGAAAGCAAGGCCTGTGCCATCAGGCCCCGTTTCCAGCGAACACGCAGCCTACCTCCTTGTGATTTCTACCAGGTAAATATACACTCTAGCTACACACGGGTCCCTTCCTTGAATAAAGTTTTTGGCACGGAGTTCTGCGTGTACCCAACGGCCTCCCCCAAGGAGCGCTCGAGGTACGCTATCGGGGCTTAGCCTCTTGTAAAACCCTTCAGTGTAAGAGGAAGAACTGTGCTTTGGTACAAGCAGGAACGCAAGCCGCCTTTCTCCTGTAAGTATGGGGTCTTAAGGTATGACTCTGTAGAAGGAATGGGAAGCAGCTTTGGTTTCTCAGTGCCGCTCAGCCTAGGGCAATGAGGCAGATTTGCAAAACATGTAGGATGTAAGAGAACAGATTTCCTGGAGCTGTTGGAGTGCTGAGGAAACCTAGGTCTCCCAAGGAAGAGTGCAGCGTGTTGCCCTACCCTCAGCATACACAGAGTGACTGGCAAAGGTTTCCGGGCCTGGATGTTTCTTAGCAGCCCAGGGCAGCCTGCCGGTACTCGGTGTTCTTGCAGGGAATAGGGTGCCCACGCGAGGTCCTGGTGACCTGAAAAGCTTACTAACGTTAAAAGAAAGCAGACCTAAAGGAAGGCCTCAAGGACTCTGCTCCAAGCTTCCGCTTCGGTAGGCTCCGCCTAGGGCAATGAGGCAGATTTGCAAAACATGTAGGATGTAAGAGAACAGTTTTCCTGGAGCTGTTGGAGTGCTGAGGAAACCTAGGTCTCCCAAGGAAGAGTGCAGCGTGTTGCCCTACCCTCAGCATACACAGAGTGACTGGCAAAGGTTTCCGGGCCTGGATGTTTCTTAGCAGCCCAGGGCAGCCTGCCGGTACTCGGTGTTCTTGCAGGGAATAGGGTGCCCACGCGAGGTCCTGGTGACCTGAAAAGCTTACTAACGTTAAAAGAAAGCAGACCTAAAGGAAGGCCTCAAGGACTCTGCTCCAAGCTTCCGCTTCGGTAGGCTCCGCCTAGGGCAATGAGGCAGATTTGCAAAACATGTAGGATGT
Source organism: Balaenoptera acutorostrata (assembly GCF_949987535.1). Classification (NCBI taxonomy): domain Eukaryota; kingdom Metazoa; phylum Chordata; class Mammalia; order Artiodactyla; family Balaenopteridae; genus Balaenoptera; species Balaenoptera acutorostrata. The sequence continues at coordinate 427,749 of NW_026646529.1, read as the reverse complement.
AAGAGAACAGATTTCCTGGAGCTGTTGGAGTGCTGAGGAAACCTAGGTCTCCCAAGGAAGAGTGCAGCGTGTTGCCCTACCCTCAGCATACACAGAGTGACTGGGAAAGGTTTCCGGGACTGGATGTTTCTTAGCAGCCCAGGGCAGCCTGCCGGTACTCGGTGTTCTTGCAGGGAATAGGGTGCCCACGCGAGGTCCTGGTGACCTAAAAGCTTACTAACGTTAAAAGAAAGCAGACCTAAAGGTAGGCCTCAGGGACTCTGCTCCAAGTTTCCGCTTCGGTAGGCTATTCAAAGCGTTACCTTGAGGAAAGGACTCACGTCAAGTTTCCTTTTAGCTCTAGAGCGTCTCAGGAGGAGCTCCCACCCAGGCTATGAAAGCACCCTGTTGATGTAGAGAACACTCGTTCCCTTCCCAGAGTCCTGCCTACAGTGACTAGAGACCCGTCCTAAAACTGTTATTTAGGGAGTTTCAAGGCAGCAGGAATGGAGCTTTCAAAATGGGAAAGCAAGGCCTGTGCCATCAGGCCCCGTTTCCAGCGAACACGCAGCCTACCTCCTTGTGATTTCTACCAGGTAAATATACACTCTAGCTACACACGGGTCCCTTCCTTGAATAAAGTTGTTTCGCACGGAGTTCTGCGTGTAGCCAACGGCCTCCCCCAAGGAGCGCTCGAGGTACGCTATCGGGGCTTAGCCTCTTGTAAAACCCTTCAGTGTAAGAGGAAGAACTGTGCTTTGGTACAAGCAGGAACGCAAGCCGCCTTTCTCCTGTAAGTATGGGGTCTTAAGGTATGACTCTGTAGAAGGAATGCGAAGCAGTTTTGGTTTCTCAGTGCCGCTCCGCCTAGGGCAATGAGGCAGATTTGCAAAACATGTAGGATGTAAGAGAACAGATTTCCTGGAGCTGTTGGAGTGCTGAGGAAACCTAGGTCTCCCAAGGAAGAGTGCAGCGTGTTGCCCTACCCTCAGCATACACAGAGTGACTGGCAAAGGTTTCCGGGCCTGGATGTTTCTTAGCAGCCCAGGGCAGCCTGCCGGTACTCGGTGTTCTTGCAGGGAATAGGGTGCCCACGCGAGGTCCTGGTGACCTAAAAGCTTACTAACGTTAAAAGAAAGCAGACCTAAAGGTAGGCCTCAGGGACTCTGCTCCAAGTTTCCGCTTCGGTAGGCTATTCAAGGCTTTACCTTGAGGAAAGGACTCACGTCAAGTTTCCTTTTAGCTCTAGAGCGTCTCAGGAGGAGCTCCCACCAAGGCTATGAAAGCACCCTGTTGATGTAGAGAACACTCGTTCCCTTCCCACAGCCCTGCCTACAGTGACTAGAGACCCGTCCTAAAACTGTTATTTAGGGAGTTTCAAGGCAGCAGGAATGGAGCTTTCAAAATGGGAAAGCAAGGCCTGTGCCATCAGGCCCCGTTTCCAGCGAACACGCAGCCTACCTCCTTGTGATTTCTACCAGGTAAATATACACTCTAGCTACACACGGGTCCCTTCCTTGAATAAAGTTTTTGGCACGGAGTTCTGCGTGTACCCAACGGCCTCCCCCAAGGAGCGCTCGAGGTACGCTATCGGGGCTTAGCCTCTTGTAAAACCCTTCAGTGTAAGAGGAAGAACTGTGCTTTGGTACAAGCAGGAACGCAAGCCGCCTTTCTCCTGTAAGTATGGGGTCTTAAGGTATGACTCTGTAGAAGGAATGGGAAGCAGCTTTGGTTTCTCAGTGCCGCTCAGCCTAGGGCAATGAGGCAGATTTGCAAAACATGTAGGATGTAAGAGAACAGATTTCCTGGAGCTGTTGGAGTGCTGAGGAAACCTAGGTCTCCCAAGGAAGAGTGCAGCGTGTTGCCCTACCCTCAGCATACACAGAGTGACTGGCAAAGGTTTCCGGGCCTGGATGTTTCTTAGCAGCCCAGGGCAGCCTGCCGGTACTCGGTGTTCTTGCAGGGAATAGGGTGCCCACGCGAGGTCCTGGTGACCTGAAAAGCTTACTAACGTTAAAAGAAAGCAGACCTAAAGGAAGGCCTCAAGGACTCTGCTCCAAGCTTCCGCTTCGGTAGGCTCCGCCTAGGGCAATGAGGCAGATTTGCAAAACATGTAGGATGTAAGAGAACAGTTTTCCTGGAGCTGTTGGAGTGCTGAGGAAACCTAGGTCTCCCAAGGAAGAGTGCAGCGTGTTGCCCTACCCTCAGCATACACAGAGTGACTGGCAAAGGTTTCCGGGCCTGGATGTTTCTTAGCAGCCCAGGGCAGCCTGCCGGTACTCGGTGTTCTTGCAGGGAATAGGGTGCCCACGCGAGGTCCTGGTGACCTGAAAAGCTTACTAACGTTAAAAGAAAGCAGACCTAAAGGAAGGCCTCAAGGACTCTGCTCCAAGCTTCCGCTTCGGTAGGCTCCGCCTAGGGCAATGAGGCAGATTTGCAAAACATGTAGGATGTAAGAGAACAGATTTCCTGGAGCTGTTGGAGTGCTGAGGAAACCTAGGTCTCCCAAGGAAGAGTGCAGCGTGTTGCCCTACCCTCAGCATACACAGAGTGACTGGGAAAGGTTTCCGGGACTGGATGTTTCTTAGCAGCCCAGGGCAGCCTGCCGGTACTCGGTGTTCTTGCAGGGAATAGGGTGCCCACGCGAGGTCCTGGTGACCTAAAAGCTTACTAACGTTAAAAGAAAGCAGACCTAAAGGTAGGCCTCAGGGACTCTGCTCCAAGTTTCCGCTTCGGTAGGCTATTCAAAGCGTTACCTTGAGGAAAGGACTCACGTCAAGTTTCCTTTTAGCTCTAGAGCGTCTCAGGAGGAGCTCCCACCCAGGCTATGAAAGCACCCTGTTGATGTAGAGAACACTCGTTCCCTTCCCACAGCCCTGCCTACAGTGACTAGAGACCCGTCCTAAAACTGTTATTTAGGGAGTTTCAAGGCAGCAGGAATGGAGCTTTCAAAATGGGAAAGCAAGGCCTGTGCCATCAGGCCCCGTTTCCAGCGAACACGCAGCCTACCTCCTTGTGATTTCTACCAGGTAAATATACACTCTAGCTACACACGGGTCCCTTCCTTGATTAAAGTTGTTGGCACGGAGTTCTGCGTGTAGCCAACGGCCTCCCCCAAGGAGCGCTCGAGGTACGCTATCGGGGCTTAGCCTCTTGTAAAACCCTTCAGTGTAAGAGGAAGAACTGTGCTTTGGTACAAGCAGGAACGCAAGCCGCCTTTCTCCTGTAAGTATGGGGTCTTAAGGTATGACTCTGTCGAAGGAATGGGAAGCAGCTTTCGTTTCTCAGTGCCGCTCCGCCTAGGGCAATGAGGCAGATTTGCAAAACATGTAGGATGTAAGAGAACAGATTTCCTGGAGCTGTTGGAGTGCTGAGGAAACCTAGGTCTCCCAAGGAACAGTGCAGCGTGTTGCCCTACCCTCAGCATACACAGAGAGACTGGGAAAGGTTTCCGGGCCTGGATGTTTCTTAGCAGCCCAGGGCAGCCTGCCGGTACTCGATGTTCTTGCAGGGAATAGGGTGCCCACAAGAGGTCCTGGTGACCTGAAAAGCTTACTAACGTTAAAAGAAAGCAGACCTAAAGGAAGGCCTCAAGGACTCTGCTCCAAGCTTCCGCTTCGGCAGGCTATTCAAGGCTTTACCTTGAGGAAAGGACGCACGTCAAGTTTCCTTTTAGCTCTAGAGCGTCTCAGGAGGAGCGCCCAACCAGGCTATGAAAGGACCCTGTTGATGTAGAGAACACTCGTTCCCTTCCCAGAGTCCTGCCTACAGTGACTAGAGACCCGTCCTAAAACTGTTATTTAGGGAGTTTCAAGGCAGCAGGAATGGAGCTTTCAAAATGGGAAAGCAAGGCCTGTGCCATTAGGCCACGTTTCCTGCGAACACGCAGCCTACCTCCTTGTGATTTCTACCAGGTAAATATACACTCTAGCTACACACGGGTCCCTTCCTTGAATAAAGTTGTTTCGCACGGAGTTCTGCGTGTAGCCAACGGCCTCCCCCAAGGAGCGCTCGAGGTACGCTATCGGGGCTTAGCCTCTTGTAAAACCCTTCAGTGTAAGAGGAAGAACTGTGCTTTGGTACAAGCAGGAACGCAAGCCGCCATTCTCCTGTAAGTATGGGGTCTTAAGGTATGACTCTGTAGAAGGAATGGGAAGCAGCTTTGGTTTCTCAGTGCCGCTCAGCCTAGGGCAATGAGGCAGATTTGCAAAACATGTAGGATGTAAGAGAACAGATTTCCTGGAGCTGTTGGAGTGCTGAGGAAACCTAGGTCTCCCAAGGAAGAGTGCAGCGTGTTGCCCTACCCTCAGCATACACAGAGTGACTGGCAAAGGTTTCCGGGCCTGGATGTTTCTTAGCAGCCCAGGGCAGCCTGCCGGTACTCGGTGTTCTTGCAGGGAATAGGGTGCCCACGCGAGGTCCTGGTGACCTGAAAAGCTTACTAACGTTAAAAGAAAGCAGACCTAAAGGAAGGCCTCAAGGACTCTGCTCCAAGCTTCCGCTGCGGCAGGCTCCGCCTAGGGCAATGAGGCAGACTTGCAAAACATGTAGGATGTAAGAGAACAGTTTTCCTGGAGCTGTTGGAGTGCTGAGGAAACCTAGGTCTCCCAAGGAAGAGTGCAGCGTGTTGCCCTACCCTCAGCATACACAGAGTGACTGGCAAAGGTTTCCGGGCCTGGATGTTTCATAGCAGCCCAGGGCAGCCTGCCGGTACTCGATGTTCTTGCAGGGAATAGGGTGCCCACAAGAGGTCCTGGTGACCTGAAAAGCTTACTAACGTTAAAAGAAAGCAGACCTAAAGGAAGGCCTCAAGGACTCTGCTCCAAGCTTCCGCTTCGGCAGGCTATTCAAGGCTTTACCTTGAGGAAAGGACGCACGTCAAGTTTCCTTTTAGCTCTAGAGCGTCTCAGGAGGAGCGCCCACCCAGGCTATGAAAGGACCCTGTTGATGTAGAGAACACTCGTTCCCTTCCCAGAGTCCTGCCTACAGTGACTAGAGACCCGTCCTAAAACTGTTATTTAGGGAGTTTCAAGGCAGCAGGAATGGAGCTTTCAAAATGGGAAAGCAAGGCCTGTGCCATCAGGCCCCGTTTCCAGCGAACACGCAGCCTACCTCCTTGTGATTTCTACCAGGTAAATATACACTCTAGCTACACACGGGTCCCTTCCTTGAATAAAGTTGTTTCGCACGGAGTTCTGCGTGTAGCCAACGGCCTCCCCCAAGGAGCGCTCGAGGTACGCTATCGGGGCTTAGCCTCTTGTAAAACCCTTCAGTGTAAGAGGAAGAACTGTGCTTTGGTACAAGCAGGAACGCAAGCCGCCTTTCTCCTGTAAGTATGGGGTCTTAAGGTATGACTCTGTAGAAGGAATGCGAAGCAGTTTTGGTTTCTCAGTGCCGCTCCGCCTAGGGCAATGAGGCAGATTTGCAAAACATGTAGGATGTAAGAGAACAGATTTCCTGGAGCTGTTGGAGTGCTGAGGAAACCTAGGTCTCCCAAGGAAGAGTGCAGCGTGTTGCCCTACCCTCAGCATACACAGAGTGACTGGCAAAGGTTTCCGGGCCTGGATGTTTCTTAGCAGCCCAGGGCAGCCTGCCGGTACTCGGTGTTCTTGCAGGGAATAGGGTGCCCACGCGAGGTCCTGGTGACCTAAAAGCTTACTAACGTTAAAAGAAAGCAGACCTAAAGGTAGGCCTCAGGGACTCTGCTCCAAGTTTCCGCTTCGGTAGGCTATTCAAGGCTTTACCTTGAGGAAAGGACTCACGTCAAGTTTCCTTTTAGCTCTAGAGCGTCTCAGGAGGAGCTCCCACCCAGGCTATGAAAGCACCCTGTTGATGTAGAGAACACTCGTTCCCTTCCCACAGCCCTGCCTACAGTGACTAGAGACCCGTCCTAAAACTGTTATTTAGGGAGTTTCAAGGCAACAGGAATGGAGCTTTCAAATGGGAAAGCAAGGCCTGTGCCATTAGGCCCCGTTTCCTGCGAACACGCAGCCTACCTCCTTGTGATTTCTACCAGGTAAATATACACTCTAGCTACACACGGGTCCCTTCCTTGAATAAAGTTGTTTCGCACGGAGTTCTGCGTGTAGCCAACGGCCTCCCCCAAAGAGCGCTCGAGGTACGCTATCGGGGCTTAGCCTCTTGTAAAACCCTTCAGTGTAAGAGGAAGAACTGTGCTTTGGTACAAGCAGGAACGCAAGCCGCCTTTCTCCTGTAAGTATGGGGTCTTAAGGTATGACTCTGTAGAAGGAATGGGAAGCAGCTTTGGTTTCTCAGTGCCGCTCAGCCTAGGGCAATGAGGCAGATTTGCAAAACATGTAGGATGTAAGAGAACAGATTTCCTGGAGCTGTTGGAGTGCTGAGGAAACCTAGGTCTCCCAAGGAAGAGTGCAGCGTGTTGCCCTACCCTCAGCATACACAGAGTGACTGGGAAAGGTTTCCGGGACTGGATGTTTCTTAGCAGCCCAGGGCAGCCTGCCGGTACTCGGTGTTCTTGCAGGGAATAGGGTGCCCACGCGAGGTCCTGGTGACCTAAAAGCTTACTAACGTTAAAAGAAAGCAGACCTAAAGGTAGGCCTCAGGGACTCTGCTCCAAGTTTCCGCTTCGGTAGGCTATTCAAAGCGTTACCTTGAGGAAAGGACTCACGTCAAGTTTCCTTTTAGCTCTAGAGCGTCTCAGGAGGAGCTCCCACCCAGGCTATGAAAGCACCCTGTTGATGTAGAGAACACTCGTTCCCTTCCCACAGCCCTGCCTACAGTGACTAGAGACCCGTCCTAAAACTGTTATTTAGGGAGTTTCAAGGCAGCAGGAATGGAGCTTTCAAAATGGGAAAGCAAGGCCTGTGCCATCAGGCCCCGTTTCCAGCGAACACGCAGCCTACCTCCTTGTGATTTCTACCAGGTAAATATACACTCTAGCTACACACGGGTCCCTTCCTTGATTAAAGTTGTTGGCACGGAGTTCTGCGTGTAGCCAACGGCCTCCCCCAAGGAGCGCTCGAGGTACGCTATCGGGGCTTAGCCTCTTGTAAAACCCTTCAGTGTAAGAGGAAGAACTGTGCTTTGGTACAAGCAGGAACGCAAGCCGCCTTTCTCCTGTAAGTATGGGGTCTTAAGGTATGACTCTGTAGAAGGAATGCGAAGCAGTTTTGGTTTCTCAGTGCCGCTCCGCCTAGGGCAATGAGGCAGATTTGCAAAACATGTAGGATGTAAGAGAACAGATTTCCTGGAGCTGTTGGAGTGCTGAGGAAACCTAGGTCTCCCAAGGAAGAGTGCAGCGTGTTGCCCTACCCTCAGCATACACAGAGTGACTGGGAAAGGTTTCCGGGCCTGGATGTTTCTTAGCAGCCCAGGGCAGCCTGCCGGTACTCGATGTTCTTGCAGGGAATAGGGTGCCCACAAGAGGTCCTGGTGACCTGAAAAGCTTACTAACGTTAAAAGAAAGCAGACCTAAAGGAAGGCCTCAAGGACTCTGCTCCAAGCTTCCGCTTCGGCAGGCTATTCAAGGCTTTACCTTGAGGAAAGGACGCACGTCAAGTTTCCTTTTAGCTCTAGAGCGTCTCAGGAGGAGCGCCCACCCAGGCTATGAAAGGACCCTGTTGATGTAGAGAACACTCGTTCCCTTCCCAGAGTCCTGCCTACAGTGACTAGAGACCCGTCCTAAAACTGTTATTTAGGGAGTTTCAAGGCAGCAGGAATGGAGCTTTCAAAATGGGAAAGCAAGGCCTGTGCCATCAGGCCCCGTTTCCAGCGAACACGCAGCCTACCTCCTTGTGATTTCTACCAGGTAAATATACACTCTAGCTACACACGGGTCCCTTCCTTGAATAAAGTTGTTTCGCACGGAGTTCTGCGTGTAGCCAACGGCCTCCCCCAAGGAGCGCTCGAGGTACGCTATCGGGGCTTAGCCTCTTGTAAAACCCTTCAGTGTAAGAGGAAGAACTGTGCTTTGGTACAAGCAGGAACGCAAGCCGCCTTTCTCCTGTAAGTATGGGGTCTTAAGGTATGACTCTGTAGAAGGAATGCGAAGCAGTTTTGGTTTCTCAGTGCCGCTCCGCCTAGGGCAATGAGGCAGATTTGCAAAACATGTAGGATGTAAGAGAACAGATTTCCTGGAGCTGTTGGAGTGCTGAGGAAACCTAGGTCTCCCAAGGAAGAGTGCAGCGTGTTGCCCTACCCTCAGCATACACAGAGTGACTGGCAAAGGTTTCCGGGCCTGGATGTTTCTTAGCAGCCCAGGGCAGCCTGCCGGTACTCGGTGTTCTTGCAGGGAATAGGGTGCCCACGCGAGGTCCTGGTGACCTAAAAGCTTACTAACGTTAAAAGAAAGCAGACCTAAAGGTAGGCCTCAGGGACTCTGCTCCAAGTTTCCGCTTCGGTAGGCTATTCAAGGCTTTACCTTGAGGAAAGGACTCACGTCAAGTTTCCTTTTAGCTCTAGAGCGTCTCAGGAGGAGCTCCCACCAAGGCTATGAAAGCACCCTGTTGATGTAGAGAACACTCGTTCCCTTCCCACAGCCCTGCCTACAGTGACTAGAGACCCGTCCTAAAACTATTTAGGGAGTTTCAAGGCAGCAGGAATGGAGCTTTCAAAATGGGAAAGCAAGGCCTCTGCCATTAGACCCCGTTTCCTGCGAACACGCAGCCTACCTCCTTGTGATTTCTACCAGGTAAATATACACTCTAGCTACACACTGGTCCCTTCCTTGAATAAAGTTGTTTGGCACGGAGTTCTGCGTGTAGCCAACGGCCTCCCCCAAGGAGCGCTCGAGGTACGCTATCGGGGCTTAGCCTCTTGTAAAACCATTCAGTGTAAGGGGAAGAACTGTGCTTTGGTACCAGCAGGAACGCAAGCCGCCTTTCTCCTGTAAGTATGGGGTCTTAAGCTATGACTCTGTAGAAGGAATGTGAAGGAATTTGGTTGTTCAGTGCCGCTCCGCCTAGGGCAATGAGGCAGATTTGCAAAACATGTAGGATATAAGAGAACAGATTTCCTGGAGCTGTTGGAGTGCTGAGGAAACCTAGGTCTCCCAAGGAAGAGTGCAGCGTGTTGCCCTACCCTCAGCATACACAGAGTGACTGGCAAAGGTTTCCGGGCCTGGATGTTTCTTAGCAGCCCAGGGCAGCCTGCCGGTACTCGGTGTTCTTGCAGGGAATAGGGTGCCCACGCGAGGTCCTGGTGACCTGAAAAGCTTACTAACGTTAAAAGAAAGCAGACCTAAAGGAAGGCCTCAAGGACTCTGCTCCAAGCTTCCGCTTCGGTAGGCTCCGCCTAGGGCAATGAGGCAGATTTGCAAAACATGTAGGATGTAAGAGAACAGTTTTCCTGGAGCTGTTGGAGTGCTGAGGAAACCTAGGTCTCCCAAGGAAGAGTGCAGCGTGTTGCCCTACCCTCAGCATACACAGAGTGACTGGCAAAGGTTTCCGGGTCTGGATGTTTCTTAGCAGCCCAGGGCAGCCTGCCGGTACTCGGTGTTCTTGCAGGGAATAGGGTGCCCACGCGAGGTCCTGGTGACCTAAAAGCTTACTAACGATAAAAGAAAGCAGACCTAAAGGTAGGCCTCAGGGACTCTGCTCCAAGTTTCCGCTTCGGTAGGCTATTCAAGGCTTTACCTTGAGGAAAGGACTCACGTCAAGTTTCCTTTTAGCTCTAGAGCGTCTCAGGAGGAGCTCCCACCAAGGCTATGAAAGCACCCTGTTGATGTAGAGAACACTCGTTCCCTTCCCACAGCCCTGCCTACAGTGACTAGAGACCCGTCCTAAAACTATTTAGGGAGTTTCAAGGCAGCAGAATGGAGCTTTCAAAATGGGAAAGCAAGGCCTCTGCCATTAGGCCCCGTTTCCTGCGAACACGCAGCCTACCTCCTTGTGATTTCTACCAGGTAAATATACACTCTAGCTACACACGGGTCCCTTCCTTGAATAAAGTTGTTTGGCACGGAGTTCTGCGTGTAGCCAACGGCCTCCCCCAAGGAGCGCTCGAGGTACGCTATCGGGGCTTAGCCTCTTGTAAAACCATTCAGTGTAAGGGGAAGAACTGTGCTTTGGTACCAGCAGGAACGCAAGCCGCCTTTCTCCTGTAAGTATGGGGTCTTAAGCTATGACTCTGTAGAAGGAATGTGAAGGAATTTGGTTGTTCAGTGCCGCTCCGCCTAGGGCAATGAGGCAGATTTGCAAAACATGTAGGATGTAAGAGAACAGATTTCCTGGAGCTGTTGGAGTGCTGAGGAAACCTAGGTCTCCCAAGGAATAGTGCAGCGTGTTGCCCTACCCTCAGCATACACAGAGTGACTGGCAAAGGTTTCCGGGCCTGGATGTTTCTTAGCAGCCCAGGGCAGCCTGCCGGTACTCGGTGTTCTTGCAGGGAATAGGGTGCCCACGCGAGGTCCTGGTGACCTAAAAGCTTACTAACGTTAAAAGAAAGCAGACCTAAAGGTAGGCCTCAGGGACTCTGCTCCAAGTTTCCGCTTCGGTAGGCTATTCAAGGCTTTACCTTGAGGAAAGGACTCACGTCAAGTTTCCTTTTAGCTCTAGAGCGTCTCAGGAGGAGCTCCCACCCAGGCTATGAAAGCACCCTGTTGATGTAGAGAACACTCGTTCCCTTCCCACAGCCCTGCCTACAGTGACTAGAGACCCGTCCTAAAACTGTTATTTAGGGAGTTTCAAGGCAACAGGAATGGAGCTTTCAAATGGGAAAGCAAGGCCTGTGCCATTAGGCCCCGTTTCCTGCGAACACGCAGCCTACCTCCTTGTGATTTCTACCAGGTAAATATACACTCTAGCTACACACGGGTCCCTTCCTTGAATAAAGTTGTTTCGCACGGAGTTCTGCGTGTAGCCAACGGCCTCCCCCAAAGAGCGCTCGAGGTACGCTATCGGGGCTTAGCCTCTTGTAAAACCCTTCAGTGTAAGAGGAAGAACTGTGCTTTGGTACAAGCAGGAACGCAAGCCGCCTTTCTCCTGTAAGTATGGGGTCTTAAGGTATGACTCTGTAGAAGGAATGGGAAGCAGCTTTGGTTTCTCAGTGCCGCTCAGCCTAGGGCAATGAGGCAGATTTGCAAAACATGTAGGATGTAAGAGAACAGATTTCCTGGAGCTGTTGGAGTGCTGAGGAAACCTAGGTCTCCCAAGGAAGAGTGCAGCGTGTTGCCCTACCCTCAGCATACACAGAGTGACTGGGAAAGGTTTCCGGGACTGGATGTTTCTTAGCAGCCCAGGGCAGCCTGCCGGTACTCGGTGTTCTTGCAGGGAATAGGGTGCCCACGCGAGGTCCTGGTGACCTAAAAGCTTACTAACGTTAAAAGAAAGCAGACCTAAAGGTAGGCCTCAGGGACTCTGCTCCAAGTTTCCGCTTCGGTAGGCTATTCAAAGCGTTACCTTGAGGAAAGGACTCACGTCAAGTTTCCTTTTAGCTCTAGAGCGTCTCAGGAGGAGCTCCCACCCAGGCTATGAAAGCACCCTGTTGATGTAGAGAACACTCGTTCCCTTCCCACAGCCCTGCCTACAGTGACTAGAGACCCGTCCTAAAACTGTTATTTAGGGAGTTTCAAGGCAGCAGGAATGGAGCTTTCAAAATGGGAAAGCAAGGCCTGTGCCATCAGGCCCCGTTTCCAGCGAACACGCAGCCTACCTCCTTGTGATTTCTACCAGGTAAATATACACTCTAGCTACACACGGGTCCCTTCCTTGATTAAAGTTGTTGGCACGGAGTTCTGCGTGTAGCCAACGGCCTCCCCCAAGGAGCGCTCGAGGTACGCTATCGGGGCTTAGCCTCTTGTAAAACCCTTCAGTGTAAGAGGAAGAACTGTGCTTTGGTACAAGCAGGAACGCAAGCCGCCTTTCTCCTGTAAGTATGGGGTCTTAAGGTATGACTCTGTAGAAGGAATGCGAAGCAGTTTTGGTTTCTCAGTGCCGCTCCGCCTAGGGCAATGAGGCAGATTTGCAAAACATGTAGGATGTAAGAGAACAGATTTCCTGGAGCTGTTGGAGTGCTGAGGAAACCTAGGTCTCCCAAGGAAGAGTGCAGCGTGTTGCCCTACCCTCAGCATACACAGAGTGACTGGGAAAGGTTTCCGGGCCTGGATGTTTCTTAGCAGCCCAGGGCAGCCTGCCGGTACTCGATGTTCTTGCAGGGAATAGGGTGCCCACAAGAGGTCCTGGTGACCTGAAAAGCTTACTAACGTTAAAAGAAAGCAGACCTAAAGGAAGGCCTCAAGGACTCTGCTCCAAGCTTCCGCTTCGGCAGGCTATTCAAGGCTTTACCTTGAGGAAAGGACGCACGTCAAGTTTCCTTTTAGCTCTAGAGCGTCTCAGGAGGAGCGCCCACCCAGGCTATGAAAGGACCCTGTTGATGTAGAGAACACTCGTTCCCTTCCCAGAGTCCTGCCTACAGTGACTAGAGACCCGTCCTAAAACTGTTATTTAGGGAGTTTCAAGGCAGCAGGAATGGAGCTTTCAAAATGGGAAAGCAAGGCCTGTGCCATCAGGCCCCGTTTCCAGCGAACACGCAGCCTACCTCCTTGTGATTTCTACCAGGTAAATATACACTCTAGCTACACACGGGTCCCTTCCTTGAATAAAGTTGTTTCGCACGGAGTTCTGCGTGTAGCCAACGGCCTCCCCCAAGGAGCGCTCGAGGTACGCTATCGGGGCTTAGCCTCTTGTAAAACCCTTCAGTGTAAGAGGAAGAACTGTGCTTTGGTACAAGCAGGAACGCAAGCCGCCTTTCTCCTGTAAGTATGGGGTCTTAAGGTATGACTCTGTAGAAGGAATGCGAAGCAGTTTTGGTTTCTCAGTGCCGCTCCGCCTAGGGCAATGAGGCAGATTTGCAAAACATGTAGGATGTAAGAGAACAGATTTCCTGGAGCTGTTGGAGTGCTGAGGAAACCTAGGTCTCCCAAGGAAGAGTGCAGCGTGTTGCCCTACCCTCAGCATACACAGAGTGACTGGCAAAGGTTTCCGGGCCTGGATGTTTCTTAGCAGCCCAGGGCAGCCTGCCGGTACTCGGTGTTCTTGCAGGGAATAGGGTGCCCACGCGAGGTCCTGGTGACCTAAAAGCTTACTAACGTTAAAAGAAAGCAGACCTAAAGGTAGGCCTCAGGGACTCTGCTCCAAGTTTCCGCTTCGGTAGGCTATTCAAGGCTTTACCTTGAGGAAAGGACTCACGTCAAGTTTCCTTTTAGCTCTAGAGCGTCTCAGGAGGAGCTCCCACCAAGGCTATGAAAGCACCCTGTTGATGTAGAGAACACTCGTTCCCTTCCCACAGCCCTGCCTACAGTGACTAGAGACCCGTCCTAAAACTATTTAGGGAGTTTCAAGGCAGCAGGAATGGAGCTTTCAAAATGGGAAAGCAAGGCCTCTGCCATTAGGCCCCGTTTCCTGCGAACACGCAGCCTACCTCCTTGTGATTTCTACCAGGTAAATATACACTCTAGCTACACACTGGTCCCTTCCTTGAATAAAGTTGTTTGGCACGGAGTTCTGCGTGTAGCCAACGGCCTCCCCCAAGGAGCGCTCGAGGTACGCTATCGGGGCTTAGCCTCTTGTAAAACCATTCAGTGTAAGGGGAAGAACTGTGCTTTGGTACCAGCAGGAACGCAAGCCGCCTTTCTCCTGTAAGTATGGGGTCTTAAGCTATGACTCTGTAGAAGGAATGTGAAGGAATTTGGTTGTTCAGTGCCGCTCCGCCTAGGGCAATGAGGCAGATTTGCAAAACATGTAGGATATAAGAGAACAGATTTCCTGGAGCTGTTGGAGTGCTGAGGAAACCTAGGTCTCCCAAGGAAGAGTGCAGCGTGTTGCCCTACCCTCAGCATACACAGAGTGACTGGCAAAGGTTTCCGGGCCTGGATGTTTCTTAGCAGCCCAGGGCAGCCTGCCGGTACTCGGTGTTCTTGCAGGGAATAGGGTGCCCACGCGAGGTCCTGGTGACCTGAAAAGCTTACTAACGTTAAAAGAAAGCAGACCTAAAGGAAGGCCTCAAGGACTCTGCTCCAAGCTTCCGCTTCGGTAGGCTCCGCCTAGGGCAATGAGGCAGATTTGCAAAACATGTAGGATGTAAGAGAACAGTTTTCCTGGAGCTGTTGGAGTGCTGAGGAAACCTAGGTCTCCCAAGGAAGAGTGCAGCGTGTTGCCCTACCCTCAGCATACACAGAGTGACTGGCAAAGGTTTCCGGGTCTGGATGTTTCTTAGCAGCCCAGGGCAGCCTGCCGGTACTCGGTGTTCTTGCAGGGAATAGGGTGCCCACGCGAGGTCCTGGTGACCTAAAAGCTTACTAACGTTAAAAGAAAGCAGACCTAAAGGTAGGCCTCAGGGACTCTGCTCCAAGTTTCCGCTTCGGTAGGCTATTCAAGGCTTTACCTTGAGGAAAGGACTCACGTCAAGTTTCCTTTTAGCTCTAGAGCGTCTCAGGAGGAGCTCCCACCCAGGCTATGAAAGCACCCTGTTGATGTAGAGAACACTCGTTCCCTTCCCACAGCCCTGCCTACAGTGACTAGAGACCCGTCCTAAAACTGTTATTTAGGGAGTTTCAAGGCAGCAGGAATGGAGCTTTCAAAATGGGAAAGCAAGGCCTGTGCCATTAGGCCCCGTTTCCTGCGAACACGCAGCCTACCTCCTTGTGATTTCTACCAGGTAAATATACACTCTAGCTACACACGGGTCCCTTCCTTGAATAAAGTTGTTTCGCACGGAGTTCTGCGTGTAGCCAACGGCCTCCCCCAAGGAGCGCTCGAGGTACGCTATCGGGGCTTAGCCTCTTGTAAAACCCTTCAGTGTAAGAGGAAGAACTGTGCTTTGGTACAAGCAGGAACGCAAGCCGCCATTCTCCTGTAAGTATGGGGTCTTAAGGTATGACTCTGTAGAAGGAATGGGAAGCAGCTTTGGTTTCTCAGTGCCGCTCAGCCTAGGGCAATGAGGCAGATTTGCAAAACATGTAGGATGTAAGAGAACAGATTTCCTGGAGCTGTTGGAGTGCTGAGGAAACCTAGGTCTCCCAAGGAAGAGTGCAGCGTGTTGCCCTACCCTCAGCATACACAGAGTGACTGGGAAAGGTTTCCGGGACTGGATGTTTCTTAGCAGCCCAGGGCAGCCTGCCGGTACTCGGTGTTCTTGCAGGGAATAGGGTGCCCACGCGAGGTCCTGGTGACCTAAAAGCTTACTAACGTTAAAAGAAAGCAGACCTAAAGGTAGGCCTCAGGGACTCTGCTCCAAGTTTCCGCTTCGGTAGGCTATTCAAAGCGTTACCTTGAGGAAAGGACTCACGTCAAGTTTCCTTTTAGCTCTAGAGCGTCTCAGGAGGAGCTCCCACCCAGGCTATGAAAGCACCCTGTTGATGTAGAGAACACTCGTTCCCTTCCCACAGCCCTGCCTACAGTGACTAGAGACCCGTCCTAAAACTGTTATTTAGGGAGTTTCAAGGCAGCAGGAATGGAGCTTTCAAAATGGGAAAGCAAGGCCTGTGCCATTAGGCCCCGTTTCCTGCGAACACGCAGCCTACCTCCTTGTGATTTCTACCAGGTAAATATACACTCTAGCTACACACGGGTCCCTTCCTTGAATAAAGTTGTTTCGCACGGAGTTCTGCGTGTAGCCAACGGCCTCCCCCAAGGAGCGCTCGAGGTACGCTATCGGGGCTTAGCCTCTTGTAAAACCCTTCAGTGTAAGAGGAAGAACTGTGCTTTGGTACAAGCAGGAACGCAAGCCGCCATTCTCCTGTAAGTATGGGGTCTTAAGGTATGACTCTGTAGAAGGAATGGGAAGCAGCTTTGGTTTCTCAGTGCCGCTCAGCCTAGGGCAATGAGGCAGATTTGCAAAACATGTAGGATGTAAGAGAACAGATTTCCTGGAGCTGTTGGAGTGCTGAGGAAACCTAGGTCTCCCAAGGAAGAGTGCAGCGTGTTGCCCTACCCTCAGCATACACAGAGTGACTGGCAAAGGTTTCCGGGCCTGGAGGTTTCTTAGCAGCCCAGGGCAGCCTGCCGGTACTCGGTGTTCTTGCAGGGAATAGGGTGCCCACGCGAGGTCCTGGTGACCTGAAAAGCTTACTAACGTTAAAAGAAAGCAGACCTAAAGGAAGGCCTCAAGGACTCTGCTCCAAGCTTCCGCTGCGGCAGGCTCCGCCTAGGGCAATGAGGCAGATTTGCAAAACATGTAGGATGTAAGAGAACAGTTTTCCTGGAGCTGTTGGAGTGCTGAGGAAACCTAGGTCTCCCAAGGAAGAGTGCAGCGTGTTGCCCTACCCTCAGCATACACAGAGTGACTGGCAAAGGTTTCCGGGCCTGGATGTTTCTTAGCAGCCCAGGGCAGCCTGCCGGTACTCGGTGTTCTTGCAGGGAATAGGGTGCCCACGCGAGGTCCTGGTGACCTAAAAGCTTACTAACGTTAAAAGAAAGCAGACCTAAAGGTAGGCCTCAGGGACTCTGCTCCAAGTTTCCGCTTCGGTAGGCTATTCAAGGCTTTACCTTGAGGAAAGGACTCACGTCAAGTTTCCTTTTAGCTCTAGAGCGTCTCAGGAGGAGCTCCCACCAAGGCTATGAAAGCACCCTGTTGATGTAGAGAACACTCGTTCCCTTCCCACAGCCCTGCCTACAGTGACTAGAGACCCGTCCTAAAACTGTTATTTAGGGAGTTTCAAGGCAGCAGGAATGGAGCTTTCAAAATGGGAAAGCAAGGCCTGTGCCATCAGGCCCCGATTCCAGCGAACACGCAGCCTACCTCCTTGTGATTTCTACCAGGTAAATATACACTCTAGCTACACACGGGTCCCTTCCTTGAATAAAGTTTTTGGCACGGAGTTCTGCGTGTACCCAAAGGCCTCCCCCAAGGAGCGCTCGAGGTACGCTATCGGGGCTTAGCCTCTTGTAAAACCCTTCAGTGTAAGAGGAAGAACTGTGCTTTGGTACAAGCAGGAACGCAAGCCGCCTTTCTCCTGTAAGTATGGGGTCTTAAGGTATGACTCTGTAGAAGGAATGGGAAGCAGCTTTGGTTTCTCAGTGCCGCTCAGCCTAGGGCAATGAGGCAGATTTGCAAAACATGTAGGATGTAAGAGAACAGATTTCCTGGAGCTGTTGGAGTGCTGAGGAAACCTAGGTCTCCCAAGGAAGAGTGCAGCGTGTTGCCCTACCCTCAGCATACACAGAGTGACTGGGAAAGGTTTCCGGGACTGGATGTTTCTTAGCAGCCCAGGGCAGCCTGCCGGTACTCGGTGTTCTTGCAGGGAATAGGGTGCCCACGCGAGGTCCTGGTGACCTGAAAAGCTTACTAACGTTAAAAGAAAGCAGACCTAAAGGAAGGCCTCAAGGACTCTGCTCCAAGCTTCCGGTTCGGTAGGCTCCGCCTAGGGCAATGAGGCAGATTTGCAAAACATGTAGGATGTAAGAGAACAGTTTTCCTGGAGCTGTTGGAGTGCTGAGGAAACCTAGGTCTCCCAAGGAAGAGTGCAGCGTGTTGCCCTACCCTCAGCATACACAGAGTGACTGGCAAAGGTTTCCGGGCCTGGATGTTTCTTAGCAGCCCAGGGCAGCCTGCCGGTACTCGGTGTTCTTGCAGGGAATAGGGTGCCCTCGCGAGGTCCTGGTGACCTAAAAGCTTACTAACGTTAAAAGAAAGCAGACCTAAAGGTAGGCCTCAGGGACTCTGCTCCAAGTTTCCGCTTCGGTAGGCTATTCAAGGCTTTACCTTGAGGAAAGGACTCACGTCAAGTTTCCTTTTAGCTCTAGAGCGTCTCAGGAGGAGCTCCCACCAAGGCTATGAAAGCACCCTGTTGATGTAGAGAACACTCGTTCCCTTCCCACAGCCCTGCCTACAGTGACTAGAGACCCGTCCTAAAACTGTTATTTAGGGAGTTTCAAGGCAGCAGGAATGGAGCTTTCAAAATGGGAAAGCAAGGCCTGTGCCATCAGGCCCCGTTTCCAGCGAACACGCAGCCTACCTCCTTGTGATTTCTACCAGGTAAATATACACTCTAGCTACACACGGGTCCCTTCCTTGAATAAAGTTTTTGGCACGGAGTTCTGCGTGTGCCCAACGGCCTACCCCAAGGAGCGCTCGAGGTACGCTATCGGGGCTTAGCCTCTTGTAAAACCCTTCAGTGTAAGAGGAAGAACTGTGCTTTGGTACAAGCAGGAACGCAAGCCGCCATTCTCCTGTAAGTATGGGGTCTTAAGGTATGACTCTGTAGAAGGAATGGGAAGCAGCTTTGGTTTCTCAGTGCCGCTCCGCCTAGGGCAATGAGGCAGATTTGCAAAACATGTAGGATATAAGAGAACAGATTTCCTGGAGCTGTTGGAGTGCTGAGGAAACCTAGGTCTCCCAAGGAAGAGTGCAGCGTGTTGCCCTACCCTCAGCATACACAGAGTGACTGGGAAAGGTTTCCGGGCCTGGATGTTTCTTAGCAGCCCAGGGCAGCCTGCCGGTACTCGGTGTTCTTGCAGGGAATAGGGTGCCCACGCGAGGTCCTGGTGACCTGAAAAGCTTACTAACGTTAAAAGAAAGCAGACCTAAAGGAAGGCCTCAAGGACTCTGCTCCAAGCTTCCGCTTCGGCAGGCTCCGCCTAGGGCAATGAGGCAGATTTGCAAAACATGTAGGATGTAAGAGAACAGTTTTCCTGGAGCTGTTGGAGTGCTGAGGAAACCTAGGTCTCCCAAGGAAGAGTGCAGCGTGTTGCCCTACCCTCAGCATACACAGAGTGACTGGGAAAGGTTTCCGGGCCTGGATGTTTCTTAGCAGCCCAGGGCAGCCTGCCGGTACTCGGTGTTCTTGCAGGGAATAGGGTGCCCACGCGAGGTCCTGGTGACCTGAAAAGCTTACTAACGTTAAAAGAAAGCAGACCTAAAGGAAGGCCTCAAGGACTCTGCTCCAAGCTTCCGCTTCGGCAGGCTATTCAAGGCTTTACCTTGAGGAAAGGACGCACGTCAAGTTTCCTTTTAGCTCTAGAGCGTCTCAGGAGGAGCGCCCAACCAGGCTATGAAAGGACCCTGTTGATGTAGAGAACACTCGTTCCCTTCCCACAGCCCTGCCTACAGTGACTAGAGACCCGTCCTAAAGCTGTTATTTAGGGAGTTTCAAGGCAACAGGAATGGAGCTTTCAAATGGGAAAGCAAGGCCTGTGCCATTAGGCCCCGTTTCCAGCGAACACGCAGCCTACCTCCTTGTGATTTCTACCAGGTAAATATACACTCTAGCTACACACGGGTCCCTTCCTTGAATAAAGTTGTTTGGCACGGAGTTCTGCGTGTAGCCAACGGCCTCCCCCAAGGAGCGCTCGAGGTACGCTATCGGGGCTTAGCCTCTTGTAAAACCATTCAGTGTAAGGGGAAGAACTGTGCTTTGGTACAAGCAGGAACGCAAGCCGCCTTTCTCCTGTAAGTATGGGGTCTTAAGCTATGACTCTGTAGAAGGAATGTGAAGGAATTTGGTTGTTCAGTGCCGCTCCGCCTAGAGCAATGAGGCAGATTTGCAAAACATGTAGGATGTAAGAGAACAGATTTCCTGGAGCTGTTGGAGTGCTGAGGAAACCTAGGTCTCCCAAGGAAGAGTGCAGCGTGTTGCCCTACCCTCAGCATACACAGAGTGACTGGCAAAGGTTTCCGGGCCTGGATGTTTCTTAGCAGCCCAGGGCAGCCTGCCGGTACTCGGTGTTCTTGCAGGGAATAGGGTGCCCACGCGAGGTCCTGGTGACCTAAAAGCTTACTAACGTTAAAAGAAAGCAGACCTAAAGGTAGGCCTCAGGGACTCTGCTCCAAGTTTCCGCTTCGGTAGGCTATTCAAGGCTTTACCTTGAGGAAAGGACTCACGTCAAGTTTCCTTTTAGCTCTAGAGCGTCTCAGGAGGAGCTCCCACCAAGGCTATGAAAGCACCCTGTTGATGTAGAGAACACTCGTTCCCTTCCCACAGCCCTGCCTACAGTGACTAGAGACCCGTCCTAAAACTGTTATTTAGGGAGTTTCAAGGCAGCAGGAATGGAGCTTTCAAAATGGGAAAGCAAGGCCTGTGCCATCAGGCCCCGTTTCCAGCGAACACGCAGCCTACCTCCTTGTGATTTCTACCAGGTAAATATACACTCTAGCTACACACGGGTCCCTTCCTTGAATAAAGTTTTTGGCACGGAGTTCTGCGTGTGCCCAACGGCCTACCCCAAGGAGCGCTCGAGGTACGCTATCGGGGCTTAGCCTCTTGTAAAACCCTTCAGTGTAAGAGGAAGAACTGTGCTTTGGTACAAGCAGGAACGCAAGCCGCCATTCTCCTGTAAGTATGGGGTCTTAAGGTATGACTCTGTAGAAGGAATGGGAAGCAGCTTTGGTTTCTCAGTGCCGCTCCGCCTAGGGCAATGAGGCAGATTTGCAAAACATGTAGGATATAAGAGAACAGATTTCCTGGAGCTGTTGGAGTGCTGAGGAAACCTAGGTCTCCCAAGGAAGAGTGCAGCGTGTTGCCCTACCCTCAGCATACACAGAGTGACTGGCAAAGGTTTCCGGGCCTGGATGTTTCTTAGCAGCCCAGGGCAGCCTGCCGGTACTCGGTGTTCTTGCAGGGAATAGGGTGCCCACGCGAGGTCCTGGTGACCTGAAAAGCTTACTAACGTTAAAAGAAAGCAGACCTAAAGGAAGGCCTCAAGGACTCTGCTCCAAGCTTCCGCTTCGGCAGGCTCCGCCTAGGGCAATGAGGCAGATTTGCAAAACATGTAGGATGTAAGAGAACAGTTTTCCTGGAGCTGTTGGAGTGCTGAGGAAACCTAGGTCTCCCAAGGAAGAGTGCAGCGTGTTGCCCTACCCTCAGCATACACAGAGTGACTGGGAAAGGTTTCCGGGCCTGGATGTTTCTTAGCAGCCCAGGGCAGCCTGCCGGTACTCGGTGTTCTTGCAGGGAATAGGGTGCCCACAAGAGGTCCTGGTGACCTGAAAAGCTTACTAACGTTAAAAGAAAGCAGACCTAAAGGAAGGCCTCAAGGACTCTGCTCCTAGCTTCCGCTTCGGCAGGCTATTCAAGGCTTTACATTGAGGAAAGGACGCACGTCAAGTTTCCTTTTAGCTCTAGAGCGTCTCAGGAGGAGCGCCCAACCAGGCTATGAAAGGACCCTGTTGATGTAGAGAACACTCGTTCCCTTCCCACAGCCCTGCCTACAGTGACTAGAGACCCGTCCTAAAGCTGTTATTTAGGGAGTTTCAAGGCAACAGGAATGGAGCTTTCAAATGGGAAAGCAAGGCCTGTGCCATTAGGCCCCGTTTCCTGCGAACACGCAGCCTACCTCCTTGTGATTTCTACCAGGTAAATATACACTCTAGCTACACACGGGTCCCTTCCTTGAATAAAGTTGTTTCGCACGGAGTTCTGCGTGTAGCCAACGGCCTCCCCCAAAGAGCGCTCGAGGTACGCTATCGGGGCTTAGCCTCTTGTAAAACCCTTCAGTGTAAGAGGAAGAACTGTGCTTTGGTACAAGCAGGAACGCAAGCCGCCTTTCTCCTGTAAGTATGGGGTCTTAAGGTATGACTCTGTAGAAGGAATGGGAAGCAGCTTTGGTTTCTCAGTGCCGCTCAGCCTAGGGCAATGAGGCAGATTTGCAAAACATGTAGGATGTAAGAGAACAGATTTCCTGGAGCTGTTGGAGTGCTGAGGAAACCTAGGTCTCCCAAGGAAGAGTGCAGCGTGTTGCCCTACCCTCAGCATACAGAGAGTGACTGGGAAAGGTTTCCGGGCCTGGATGTTTCTTAGCAGCCCAGGGCAGCCTGCCGGTACTCGGTGTTCTTGCAGGGAATAGGGTGCCCACGCGAGGTCCTGGTGACCTAAAAGCTTACTAACGTTAAAAGAAAGCAGACCTAAAGGTAGGCCTCAGGGACTCTGCTCCAAGTTTCCGCTTCGGTAGGCTATTCAAAGCGTTACCTTGAGGAAAGGACTCACGTCAAGTTTCCTTTTAGCTCTAGAGCGTCTCAGGAGGAGCTCCCACCCAGGCTATGAAAGCACCCTGTTGATGTAGAGAACACTCGTTCCCTTCCCACAGCCCTGCCTACAGTGACTAGAGACCCGTCCTAAAACTGTTATTTAGGGAGTTTCAAGGCAGCAGGAATGGAGCTTTCAAAATGGGAAAGCAAGGCCTGTGCCATCAGGCCCCGTTTCCAGCGAACACGCAGCCTACCTCCTTGTGATTTCTACCAGGTAAATATACACTCTAGCTACACACGGGTCCCTTCCTTGATTAAAGTTGTTGGCACGGAGTTCTGCGTGTAGCCAACGGCCTCCCCCAAGGAGCGCTCGAGGTACGCTATCGGGGCTTAGCCTCTTGTAAAACCCTTCAGTGTAAGAGGAAGAACTGTGCTTTGGTACAAGCAGGAACGCAAGCCGCCTTTCTCCTGTAAGTATGGGGTCTTAAGGTATGACTCTGTCGAAGGAATGGGAAGCAGCTTTCGTTTCTCAGTGCCGCTCCGCCTAGGGCAATGAGGCAGATTTGCAAAACATGTAGGATGTAAGAGAACAGATTTCCTGGAGCTGTTGGAGTGCTGAGGAAACCTAGGTCTCCCAAGGAACAGTGCAGCGTGTTGCCCTACCCTCAGCATACACAGAGAGACTGGGAAAGGTTTCCGGGCCTGGATGTTTCTTAGCAGCCCAGGGCAGCCTGCCGGTACTCGATGTTCTTGCAGGGAATAGGGTGCCCACAAGAGGTCCTGGTGACCTGAAAAGCTTACTAACGTTAAAAGAAAGCAGACCTAAAGGAAGGCCTCAAGGACTCTGCTCCAAGCTTCCGCTTCGGCAGGCTATTCAAGGCTTTACCTTGAGGAAAGGACGCACGTCAAGTTTCCTTTTAGCTCTAGAGCGTCTCAGGAGGAGCGCCCAACCAGGCTATGAAAGGACCCTGTTGATGTAGAGAACACTCGTTCCCTTCCCAGAGTCCTGCCTACAGTGACTAGAGACCCGTCCTAAAACTGTTATTTAGGGAGTTTCAAGGCAGCAGGAATGGAGCTTTCAAAATGGGAAAGCAAGGCCTGTGCCATTAGGCCACGTTTCCTGCGAACACGCAGCCTACCTCCTTGTGATTTCTACCAGGTAAATATACACTCTAGCTACACACGGGTCCCTTCCTTGAATAAAGTTGTTTCGCACGGAGTTCTGCGTGTAGCCAACGGCCTCCCCCAAGGAGCGCTCGAGGTACGCTATCGGGGCTTAGCCTCTTGTAAAACCCTTCAGTGTAAGAGGAAGAACTGTGCTTTGGTACAAGCAGGAACGCAAGCCGCCATTCTCCTGTAAGTATGGGGTCTTAAGGTATGACTCTGTAGAAGGAATGGGAAGCAGCTTTGGTTTCTCAGTGCCGCTCAGCCTAGGGCAATGAGGCAGATTTGCAAAACATGTAGGATGTAAGAGAACAGATTTCCTGGAGCTGTTGGAGTGCTGAGGAAACCTAGGTCTCCCAAGGAAGAGTGCAGCGTGTTGCCCTACCCTCAGCATACACAGAGTGACTGGCAAAGGTTTCCGGGCCTGGATGTTTCTTAGCAGCCCAGGGCAGCCTGCCGGTACTCGGTGTTCTTGCAGGGAATAGGGTGCCCACGCGAGGTCCTGGTGACCTGAAAAGCTTACTAACGTTAAAAGAAAGCAGACCTAAAGGAAGGCCTCAAGGACTCTGCTCCAAGCTTCCGCTGCGGCAGGCTCCGCCTAGGGCAATGAGGCAGACTTGCAAAACATGTAGGATGTAAGAGAACAGTTTTCCTGGAGCTGTTGGAGTGCTGAGGAAACCTAGGTCTCCCAAGGAAGAGTGCAGCGTGTTGCCCTACCCTCAGCATACACAGAGTGACTGGCAAAGGTTTCCGGGCCTGGATGTTTCATAGCAGCCCAGGGCAGCCTGCCGGTACTCGATGTTCTTGCAGGGAATAGGGTGCCCACAAGAGGTCCTGGTGACCTGAAAAGCTTACTAACGTTAAAAGAAAGCAGACCTAAAGGAAGGCCTCAAGGACTCTGCTCCAAGCTTCCGCTTCGGCAGGCTATTCAAGGCTTTACCTTGAGGAAAGGACGCACGTCAAGTTTCCTTTTAGCTCTAGAGCGTCTCAGGAGGAGCGCCCACCCAGGCTATGAAAGGACCCTGTTGATGTAGAGAACACTCGTTCCCTTCCCAGAGTCCTGCCTACAGTGACTAGAGACCCGTCCTAAAACTGTTATTTAGGGAGTTTCAAGGCAGCAGGAATGGAGCTTTCAAAATGGGAAAGCAAGGCCTGTGCCATCAGGCCCCGTTTCCAGCGAACACGCAGCCTACCTCCTTGTGATTTCTACCAGGTAAATATACACTCTAGCTACACACGGGTCCCTTCCTTGAATAAAGTTGTTTCGCACGGAGTTCTGCGTGTAGCCAACGGCCTCCCCCAAGGAGCGCTCGAGGTACGCTATCGGGGCTTAGCCTCTTGTAAAACCCTTCAGTGTAAGAGGAAGAACTGTGCTTTGGTACAAGCAGGAACGCAAGCCGCCTTTCTCCTGTAAGTATGGGGTCTTAAGGTATGACTCTGTAGAAGGAATGCGAAGCAGTTTTGGTTTCTCAGTGCCGCTCCGCCTAGGGCAATGAGGCAGATTTGCAAAACATGTAGGATGTAAGAGAACAGATTTCCTGGAGCTGTTGGAGTGCTGAGGAAACCTAGGTCTCCCAAGGAATAGTGCAGCGTGTTGCCCTACCCTCAGCATACACAGAGTGACTGGCAAAGGTTTCCGGGCCTGGATGTTTCTTAGCAGCCCAGGGCAGCCTGCCGGTACTCGGTGTTCTTGCAGGCAATAGGGTGCCCACGCGAGGTCCTGGTGACCTAAAAGCTTACTAACGTTAAAAGAAAGCAGACCTAAAGGTAGGCCTCAGGGACTCTGCTCCAAGTTTCCGCTTCGGTAGGCTATTCAAGGCTTTACCTTGAGGAAAGGACTCACGTCAAGTTTCCTTTTAGCTCTAGAGCGTCTCAGGAGGAGCTCCCACCCAGGCTATGAAAGCACCCTGTTGATGTAGAGAACACTCGTTCCCTTCCCACAGCCCTGCCTACAGTGACTAGAGACCCGTCCTAAAACTGTTATTTAGGGAGTTTCAAGGCAACAGGAATGGAGCTTTCAAATGGGAAAGCAAGGCCTGTGCCATTAGGCCCCGTTTCCTGCGAACACGCAGCCTACCTCCTTGTGATTTCTACCAGGTAAATATACACTCTAGCTACACACGGGTCCCTTCCTTGAATAAAGTTGTTTCGCACGGAGTTCTGCGTGTAGCCAACGGCCTCCCCCAAAGAGCGCTCGAGGTACGCTATCGGGGCTTAGCCTCTTGTAAAACCCTTCAGTGTAAGAGGAAGAACTGTGCTTTGGTACAAGCAGGAACGCAAGCCGCCATTCTCCTGTAAGTATGGGGTCTTAAGGTATGACTCTGTAGAAGGAATGGGAAGCAGCTTTGGTTTCTCAGTGCCGCTCAGCCTAGGGCAATGAGGCAGATTTGCAAAACATGTAGGATGTAAGAGAACAGATTTCCTGGAGCTGTTGGAGTGCTGAGGAAACCTAGGTCTCCCAAGGAAGAGTGCAGCGTGTTGCCCTACCCTCAGCATACAGAGAGTGACTGGGAAAGGTTTCCGGGACTGGATGTTTCTTAGCAGCCCAGGGCAGCCTGCCGGTACTCGGTGTTCTTGCAGGGAATAGGGTGCCCACGCGAGGTCCTGGTGACCTAAAAGCTTACTAACGTTAAAAGAAAGCAGACCTAAAGGTAGGCCTCAGGGACTCTGCTCCAAGTTTCCGCTTCGGTAGGCTATTCAAAGCGTTACCTTGAGGAAAGGACTCACGTCAAGTTTCCTTTTAGCTCTAGAGCGTCTCAGGAGGAGCTCCCACCCAGGCTATGAAAGCACCCTGTTGATGTAGAGAACACTCGTTCCCTTCCCACAGCCCTGCCTACAGTGACTAGAGACCCGTCCTAAAACTGTTATTTAGGGAGTTTCAAGGCAGCAGGAATGGAGCTTTCAAAATGGGAAAGCAAGGCCTGTGCCATCAGGCCCCGTTTCCAGCGAACACGCAGCCTACCTCCTTGTGATTTCTACCAGGTAAATATACACTCTAGCTACACACGGGTCCCTTCCTTGATTAAAGTTGTTGGCACGGAGTTCTGCGTGTAGCCAACGGCCTCCCCCAAGGAGCGCTCGAGGTACGCTATCGGGGCTTAGCCTCTTGTAAAACCCTTCAGTGTAAGAGGAAGAACTGTGCTTTGGTACAAGCAGGAACGCAAGCCGCCTTTCTCCTGTAAGTATGGGGTCTTAAGGTATGACTCTGTAGAAGGAATGCGAAGCAGTTTTGGTTTCTCAGTGCCGCTCCGCCTAGGGCAATGAGGCAGATTTGCAAAACATGTAGGATGTAAGAGAACAGATTTCCTGGAGCTGTTGGAGTGCTGAGGAAACCTAGGTCTCCCAAGGAAGAGTGCAGCGTGTTGCCCTACCCTCAGCATACACAGAGTGACTGGCAAAGGTTTCCGGGCCTGGATGTTTCTTAGCAGCCCAGGGCAGCCTGCCGGTACTCGGTGTTCTTGCAGGGAATAGGGTGCCCACGCGAGGTCCTGGTGACCTAAAAGCTTACTAACGTTAAAAGAAAGCAGACCTAAAGGTAGGCCTCAGGGACTCTGCTCCAAGTTTCCGCTTCGGTAGGCTATTCAAGGCTTTACCTTGAGGAAAGGACTCACGTCAAGTTTCCTTTTAGCTCTAGAGCGTCTCAGGAGGAGCTCCCACCAAGGCTATGAAAGCACCCTGTTGATGTAGAGAACACTCGTTCCCTTCCCACAGCCCTGCCTACAGTGACTAGAGACCCGTCCTAAAACTATTTAGGGAGTTTCAAGGCAGCAGAATGGAGCTTTCAAAATGGGAAAGCAAGGCCTCTGCCATTAGGCCCCGTTTCCTGCGAACACGCAGCCTACCTCCTTGTGATTTCTACCAGGTAAATATACACCCTAGCTACACACGGGTCCCTTCCTTGAATAAAGTTGTTTGGCACGGAGTTCTGCGTGTAGCCAACGGCCTCCCCCAAGGAGCGCTCGAGGTACGCTATCGGGGCTTAGCCTCTTGTAAAACCATTCAGTGTAAGGGGAAGAACTGTGCTTTGGTACCAGCAGGAACGCAAGCCGCCTTTCTCCTGTAAGTATGGGGTCTTAAGCTATGACTCTGTAGAAGGAATGTGAAGGAATTTGGTTGTTCAGTGCCGCTCCGCCTAGGGCAATGAGGCAGATTTGCAAAACATGTAGGATGTAAGAGAACAGATTTCCTGGAGCTGTTGGAGTGCTGAGGAAACCTAGGTCTCCCAAGGAAGAGTGCAGCGTGTTGCCCTACCCTCAGCATACACAGAGTGACTGGCAAAGGTTTCCGGGCCTGGATGTTTCTTAGCAGCCCAGGGCAGCCTGCCGGTACTCGGTGTTCTTGCAGGGAATAGGGTGCCCACGCGAGGTCCTGGTGACCTAAAAGCTTACTAACGTTAAAAGAAAGCAGACCTAAAGGTAGGCCTCAGGGACTCTGCTCCAAGTTTCCGCTTCGGTAGGCTATTCAAGGCTTTACCTTGAGGAAAGGACTCACGTCAAGTTTCCTTTTAGCTCTAGAGCGTCTCAGGAGGAGCTCCCACCCAGGCTATGAAAGCACCCTGTTGATGTAGAGAACACTCGTTCCCTTCCCACAGCCCTGCCTACAGTGACTAGAGACCCGTCCTAAAACTGTTATTTAGGGAGTTTCAAGGCAACAGGAATGGAGCTTTCAAATGGGAAAGCAAGGCCTGTGCCATTAGGCCCCGTTTCCTGCGAACACGCAGCCTACCTCCTTGTGATTTCTACCAGGTAAATATACACTCTAGCTACACACGGGTCCCTTCCTTGAATAAAGTTGTTTCGCACGGAGTTCTGCGTGTAGCCAACGGCCTCCCCCAAAGAGCGCTCGAGGTACGCTATCGGGGCTTAGCCTCTTGTAAAACCCTTCAGTGTAAGAGGAAGAACTGTGCTTTGGTACAAGCAGGAACGCAAGCCTCCATTCTCCTGTAAGTATGGGGTCTTAAGGTATGACTCTGTAGAAGGAATGGGAAGCAGCTTTGTTTTCTCAGTGCCGCTCCGCCTAGGGCAATGAGGCAGATTTGCAAAACATGTAGGATATAAGAGAACAGATTTCCTGGAGCTGTTGGAGTGCTGAGGAAACCTAGGTCTCCCAAGGAAGAGTGCAGCGTGTTGCCCTACCCTCAGCATACACAGAGTGACTGGCAAAGGTTTCCGGGCCTGGATGTTTCTTAGCAGCCCAGGGCAGCCTGCCGGTACTCGGTGTTCTTGCAGGGAATAGGGTGCCCACGCGAGGTCCTGGTGACCTGAAAAGCTTACTAACGTTAAAAGAAAGCAGACCTAAAGGAAGGCCTCAAGGACTCTGCTCCAAGCTTCCGCTTCGGCAGGCTCCGCCTAGGGCAATGAGGCAGATTTGCAAAACATGTAGGATGTAAGAGAACAGTTTTCCTGGAGCTGTTGGAGTGCTGAGGAAACCTAGGTCTCCCAAGGAAGAGTGCAGCGTGTTGCCCTACCCTCAGCATACACAGAGTGACTGGGAAAGGTTTCCGGGCCTGGATGTTTCTTAGCAGCCCAGGGCAGCCTGCCGGTACTCGGTGTTCTTGCAGGGAATAGGGTGCCCACAAGAGGTCCTGGTGACCTGAAAAGCTTACTAACGTTAAAAGAAAGCAGACCTAAAGGAAGGCCTCAAGGACTCTGCTCCAAGCTTCCGCTTCGGCAGGCTATTCAAGGCTTTACCTTGAGGAAAGGACGCACGTCAAGTTTCCTTTTAGCTCTAGAGCGTCTCAGGAGGAGCGCCCAACCAGGCTATGAAAGGACCCTGTTGATGTAGAGAACACTCGTTCCCTTCCCACAGCCCTGCCTACAGTGACTAGAGACCCGTCCTAAAGCTGTTATTTAGGGAGTTTCAAGGCAACAGGAATGGAGCTTTCAAATGGGAAAGCAAGGCCTGTGCCATTAGGCCCCGTTTCCTGCGAACACGCAGCCTACCTCCTTGTGATTTCTACCAGGTAAATATACACTCTAGCTACACACGGGTCCCTTCCTTGAATAAAGATGTTTCGCACGGAGTTCTGCGTGTAGCCAACGGCCTCCCCCAAAGAGCGCTCGAGGTACGCTATCGGGGCTTAGCCTCTTGTAAAACCCTTCAGTGTAAGAGGAAGAACTGTGCTTTGGTACAAGCAGGAACGCAAGCCGCCTTTCTCCTGTAAGTATGGGGTCTTAAGGTATGACTCTGTAGAAGGAATGGGAAGCAGCTTTGGTTTCTCAGTGCCGCTCAGCCTAGGGCAATGAGGCAGATTTGCAAAACATGTAGGATGTAAGAGAACAGATTTCCTGGAGCTGTTGGAGTGCTGAGGAAACCTAGGTCTCCCAAGGAAGAGTGCAGCGTGTTGCCCTACCCTCAGCATACACAGAGTGACTGGGAAAGGTTTCCGGGACTGGATGTTTCTTAGCAGCCCAGGGCAGCCTGCCGGTACTCGGTGTTTTTGCAGGGAATAGGGTGCCCACGCGAGGTCCTGGTGACCTAAAAGCTTACTAACGTTAAAAGAAAGCAGACCTAAAGGTAGGCCTCAGGGACTCTGCTCCAAGTTTCCGCTTCGGTAGGCTATTCAAAGCGTTACCTTGAGGAAAGGACTCACGTCAAGTTTCCTTTTAGCTCTAGAGCGTCTCAGGAGGAGCTCCCACCCAGGCTATGAAAGCACCCTGTTGATGTAGAGAACACTCGTTCCCTTCCCACAGCCCTGCCTACAGTGACTAGAGACCCGTCCTAAAACTGTTATTTAGGGAGTTTCAAGGCAGCAGGAATGGAGCTTTCAAAATGGGAAAGCAAGGCCTGTGCCATCAGGCCCCGTTTCCAGCGAACACGCAGCCTACCTCCTTGTGATTTCTACCAGGTAAATATACACTCTAGCTACACACGGGTCCCTTCCTTGATTAAAGTTGTTTGGCACGGAGTTCTGCGTGTAGCCAACGGCCTCCCCCAAGGAGCGCTCGAGGTACGCTATCGGGGCTTAGCCTCTTGTAAAACCATTCAGTGTAAGGGGAAGAACTGTGCTTTGGTACCAGCAGGAACGCAAGCCGCCTTTCTCCTGTAAGTATGGGGTCTTAAGCTATGACTCTGTAGAAGGAATGTGAAGGAATTTGGTTGTTCAGTGCCGCTCCGCCTAGGGCAATGAGGCAGATTTGCAAAACATGTAGGATGTAAGAGAACAGATTTCCTGGAGCTGTTGGAGTGCTGAGGAAACCTAGGTCTCCCAAGGAATAGTGCAGCGTGTTGCCCTACCCTCAGCATACACAGAGTGACTGGCAAAGGTTTCCGGGCCTGGATGTTTCTTAGCAGCCCAGGGCAGCCTGCCGGTACTCGGTGTTCTTGCAGGGAATAGGGTGCCCACGCGAGGTCCTGGTGACCTAAAAGCTTACTAACGTTAAAAGAAAGCAGACCTAAAGGTAGGCCTCAGGGACTCTGCTCCAAGTTTCCGCTTCGGTAGGCTATTCAAGGCTTTACCTTGAGGAAAGGACTCACGTCAAGTTTCCTTTTAGCTCTAGAGCGTCTCAGGAGGAGCTCCCACCCAGGCTATGAAAGCACCCTGTTGATGTAGAGAACACTCGTTCCCTTCCCACAGCCCTGCCTACAGTGACTAGAGACCCGTCCTAAAACTGTTATTTAGGGAGTTTCAAGGCAACAGGAATGGAGCTTTCAAATGGGAAAGCAAGGCCTGTGCCATTAGGCCCCGTTTCCTGCGAACACGCAGCCTACCTCCTTGTGATTTCTACCAGGTAAATATACACTCTAGCTACACACGGGTCCCTTCCTTGAATAAAGTTGTTTCGCACGGAGTTCTGCGTGTAGCCAACGGCCTCCCCCAAAGAGCGCTCGAGGTACGCTATCGGGGCTTAGCCTCTTGTAAAACCCTTCAGTGTAAGAGGAAGAACTGTGCTTTGGTACAAGCAGGAACGCAAGCCGCCTTTCTCCTGTAAGTATGGGGTCTTAAGGTATGACTCTGTAGAAGGAATGGGAAGCAGCTTTGGTTTCTCAGTGCCGCTCAGCCTAGGGCAATGAGGCAGATTTGCAAAACATGTAGGATGTAAGAGAACAGATTTCCTGGAGCTGTTGGAGTGCTGAGGAAACCTAGGTCTCCCAAGGAAGAGTGCAGCGTGTTGCCCTACCCTCAGCATACACAGAGTGACTGGGAAAGGTTTCCGGGACTGGATGTTTCTTAGCAGCCCAGGGCAGCCTGCCGGTACTCGGTGTTCTTGCAGGGAATAGGGTGCCCACGCGAGGTCCTGGTGACCTAAAAGCTTACTAACGTTAAAAGAAAGCAGACCTAAAGGTAGGCCTCAGGGACTCTGCTCCAAGTTTCCGCTTCGGTAGGCTATTCAAAGCGTTACCTTGAGGAAAGGACTCACGTCAAGTTTCCTTTTAGCTCTAGAGCGTCTCAGGAGGAGCTCCCACCCAGGCTATGAAAGCACCCTGTTGATGTAGAGAACACTCGTTCCCTTCCCACAGCCCTGCCTACAGTGACTAGAGACCCGTCCTAAAACTGTTATTTAGGGAGTTTCAAGGCAGCAGGAATGGAGCTTTCAAAATGGGAAAGCAAGGCCTGTGCCATCAGGCCCCGTTTCCAGCGAACACGCAGCCTACCTCCTTGTGATTTCTACCAGGTAAATATACACTCTAGCTACACACGGGTCCCTTCCTTGATTAAAGTTGTTGGCACGGAGTTCTGCGTGTAGCCAACGGCCTCCCCCAAGGAGCGCTCGAGGTACGCTATCGGGGCTTAGCCTCTTGTAAAACCCTTCAGTGTAAGAGGAAGAACTGTGCTTTGGTACAAGCAGGAACGCAAGCCGCCTTTCTCCTGTAAGTATGGGGTCTTAAGGTATGACTCTGTAGAAGGAATGCGAAGCAGTTTTGGTTTCTCAGTGCCGCTCCGCCTAGGGCAATGAGGCAGATTTGCAAAACATGTAGGATGTAAGAGAACAGATTTCCTGGAGCTGTTGGAGTGCTGAGGAAACCTAGGTCTCCCAAGGAAGAGTGCAGCGTGTTGCCCTACCCTCAGCATACACAGAGTGACTGGCAAAGGTTTCCGGGCCTGGATGTTTCTTAGCAGCCCAGGGCAGCCTGCCGGTACTCGGTGTTCTTGCAGGGAATAGGGTGCCCACGCGAGGTCCTGGTGACCTAAAAGCTTACTAACGTTAAAAGAAAGCAGACCTAAAGGTAGGCCTCAGGGACTCTGCTCCAAGTTTCCGCTTCGGTAGGCTATTCAAGGCTTTACCTTGAGGAAAGGACTCACGTCAAGTTTCCTTTTAGCTCTAGAGCGTCTCAGGAGGAGCTCCCACCAAGGCTATGAAAGCACCCTGTTGATGTAGAGAACACTCGTTCCCTTCCCACAGCCCTGCCTACAGTGACTAGAGACCCGTCCTAAAACTATTTAGGGAGTTTCAAGGCAGCAGAATGGAGCTTTCAAAATGGGAAAGCAAGGCCTCTGCCATTAGGCCCCGTTTCCTGCGAACACGCAGCCTACCTCCTTGTGATTTCTACCAGGTAAATATACACTCTAGCTACACACGGGTCCCTTCCTTGAATAAAGTTGTTTGGCACGGAGTTCTGCGTGTAGCCAACGGCCTCCCCCAAGGAGCGCTCGAGGTACGCTATCGGGGCTTAGCCTCTTGTAAAACCATTCAGTGTAAGGGGAAGAACTGTGCTTTGGTACCAGCAGGAACGCAAGCCGCCTTTCTCCTGTAAGTATGGGGTCTTAAGCTATGACTCTGTAGAAGGAATGTGAAGGAATTTGGTTGTTCAGTGCCGCTCCGCCTAGGGCAATGAGGCAGATTTGCAAAACATGTAGGATGTAAGAGAACAGATTTCCTGGAGCTGTTGGAGTGCTGAGGAAACCTAGGTCTCCCAAGGAAGAGTGCAGCGTGTTGCCCTACCCTCAGCATACACAGAGTGACTGGCAAAGGTTTCCGGGCCTGGATGTTTCTTAGCAGCCCAGGGCAGCCTGCCGGTACTCGGTGTTCTTGCAGGGAATAGGGTGCCCACGCGAGGTCCTGGTGACCTGAAAAGCTTACTAACGTTAAAAGAAAGCAGACCTAAAGGAAGGCCTCAAGGACTCTGCTCCAAGCTTCCGCTGCGGCAGGCTCCGCCTAGGGCAATGAGGCAGACTTGCAAAACATGTAGGATGTAAGAGAACAGTTTTCCTGGAGCTGTTGGAGTGCTGAGGAAACCTAGGTCTCCCAAGGAAGAGTGCAGCGTGTTGCCCTACCCTCAGCATACACAGAGTGACTGGCAAAGGTTTCCGGGCCTGGATGTTTCTTAGCAGCCCAGGGCAGCCTGCCGGTACTCGGTGTTCTTGCAGGGAATAGGGTGCCCACGCGAGGTCCTGGTGACCTAAAAGCTTACTAACGTTAAAAGAAAGCAGACCTAAAGGTAGGCCTCAGGGACTCTGCTCCAAGTTTCCGCTTCGGTAGGCTATTCAAGGCTTTACCTTGAGGAAAGGACTCACGTCAAGTTTCCTTTTAGCTCTAGAGCGTCTCAGGAGGAGCTCCCACCAAGGCTATGAAAGCACCCTGTTGATGTAGAGAACACTCGTTCCCTTCCCAGAGTCCTGCCTACAGTGACTAGAGACCCGTCCTAAAACTGTTATTTAGGGAGTTTCAAGGCAGCAGGAATGGAGCTTTCAAAATGGGAAAGCAAGGCCTGTGCCATCAGGCCCCGTTTCCAGCGAACACGCAGCCTACCTCCTTGTGATTTCTACCAGGTAAATATACACTCTAGCTACACACGGGTCCCTTCCTTGAATAAAGTTGTTTCGCACGGAGTTCTGCGTGTAGCCAACGGCCTCCCCCAAGGAGCGCTCGAGGTACGCTATCGGGGCTTAGCCTCTTGTAAAACCCTTCAGTGTAAGAGGAAGAACTGTGCTTTGGTACAAGCAGGAACGCAAGCCGCCTTTCTCCTGTAAGTATGGGGTCTTAAGGTATGACTCTGTAGAAGGAATGCGAAGCAGTTTTGGTTTCTCAGTGCCGCTCCGCCTAGGGCAATGAGGCAGATTTGCAAAACATGTAGGATGTAAGAGAACAGATTTCCTGGAGCTGTTGGAGTGCTGAGGAAACCTAGGTCTCCCAAGGAAGAGTGCAGCGTGTTGCCCTACCCTCAGCATACACAGAGTGACTGGCAAAGGTTTCCGGGCCTGGATGTTTCTTAGCAGCCCAGGGCAGCCTGCCGGTACTCGGTGTTCTTGCAGGGAATAGGGTGCCCACGCGAGGTCCTGGTGACCTAAAAGCTTACTAACGTTAAAAGAAAGCAGACCTAAAGGTAGGCCTCAGGGACTCTGCTCCAAGTTTCCGCTTCGGTAGGCTATTCAAGGCTTTACCTTGAGGAAAGGACTCACGTCAAGTTTCCTTTTAGCTCTAGAGCGTCTCAGGAGGAGCTCCCACCAAGGCTATGAAAGCACCCTGTTGATGTAGAGAACACTCGTTCCCTTCCCACAGCCCTGCCTACAGTGACTAGAGACCCGTCCTAAAACTATTTAGGGAGTTTCAAGGCAGCAGGAATGGAGCTTTCAAAATGGGAAAGCAAGGCCTCTGCCATTAGGCCCCGTTTCCTGCGAACACGCAGCCTACCTCCTTGTGATTTCTACCAGGTAAATATACACTCTAGCTACACACTGGTCCCTTCCTTGAATAAAGTTGTTTGGCACGGAGTTCTGCGTGTAGCCAACGGCCTCCCCCAAGGAGCGCTCGAGGTACGCTATCGGGGCTTAGCCTCTTGTAAAACCATTCAGTGTAAGGGGAAGAACTGTGCTTTGGTACCAGCAGGAACGCAAGCCGCCTTTCTCCTGTAAGTATGGGGTCTTAAGCTATGACTCTGTAGAAGGAATGTGAAGGAATTTGGTTGTTCAGTGCCGCTCCGCCTAGGGCAATGAGGCAGATTTGCAAAACATGTAGGATATAAGAGAACAGATTTCCTGGAGCTGTTGGAGTGCTGAGGAAACCTAGGTCTCCCAAGGAAGAGTGCAGCGTGTTGCCCTACCCTCAGCATACACAGAGTGACTGGCAAAGGTTTCCGGGCCTGGATGTTTCTTAGCAGCCCAGGGCAGCCTGCCGGTACTCGGTGTTCTTGCAGGGAATAGGGTGCCCACGCGAGGTCCTGGTGACCTGAAAAGCTTACTAACGTTAAAAGAAAGCAGACCTAAAGGAAGGCCTCAAGGACTCTGCTCCAAGCTTCCGCTTCGGTAGGCTCCGCCTAGGGCAATGAGGCAGATTTGCAAAACATGTAGGATGTAAGAGAACAGTTTTCCTGGAGCTGTTGGAGTGCTGAGGAAACCTAGGTCTCCCAAGGAAGAGTGCAGCGTGTTGCCCTACCCTCAGCATACACAGAGTGACTGGCAAAGGTTTCCGGGTCTGGATGTTTCTTAGCAGCCCAGGGCAGCCTGCCGGTACTCGGTGTTCTTGCAGGGAATAGGGTGCCCACGCGAGGTCCTGGTGACCTAAAAGCTTACTAACGTTAAAAGAAAGCAGACCTAAAGGTAGGCCTCAGGGACTCTGCTCCAAGTTTCCGCTTCGGTAGGCTATTCAAGGCTTTACCTTGAGGAAAGGACTCACGTCAAGTTTCCTTTTAGCTCTAGAGCGTCTCAGGAGGAGCTCCCACCAAGGCTATGAAAGCACCCTGTTGATGTAGAGAACACTCGTTCCCTTCCCACAGCCCTGCCTACAGTGACTAGAGACCCGTCCTAAAACTGTTATTTAGGGAGTTTCAAGGCAGCAGGAATGGAGCTTTCAAAATGGGAAAGCAAGGCCTGTGCCATCAGGCCCCGTTTCCAGCGAACACGCAGCCTACCTCCTTGTGATTTCTACCAGGTAAATATACACTCTAGCTACACACGGGTCCCTTCCTTGAATAAAGTTTTTGGCACGGAGTTCTGCGTGTGCCCAACGGCCTACCCCAAGGAGCGCTCGAGGTACGCTATCGGGGCTTAGCCTCTTGTAAAACCCTTCAGTGTAAGAGGAAGAACTGTGCTTTGGTACAAGCAGGAACGCAAGCCGC
Source organism: Balaenoptera acutorostrata (assembly GCF_949987535.1). NCBI lineage: Eukaryota > Metazoa > Chordata > Mammalia > Artiodactyla > Balaenopteridae > Balaenoptera > Balaenoptera acutorostrata. Next base: position 391,734 of record NW_026646529.1, on the reverse strand, counting down.
CATTCTCCTGTAAGTATGGGGTCTTAAGGTATGACTCTGTAGAAGGAATGGGAAGCAGCTTTGGTTTCTCAGTGCCGCTCCGCCTAGGGCAATGAGGCAGATTTGCAAAACATGTAGGATATAAGAGAACAGATTTCCTGGAGCTGTTGGAGTGCTGAGGAAACCTAGGTCTCCCAAGGAAGAGTGCAGCGTGTTGCCCTACCCTCAGCATACACAGAGTGACTGGCAAAGGTTTCCGGGCCTGGATGTTTCTTAGCAGCCCAGGGCAGCCTGCCGGTACTCGGTGTTCTTGCAGGGAATAGGGTGCCCACGCGAGGTCCTGGTGACCTGAAAAGCTTACTAACGTTAAAAGAAAGCAGACCTAAAGGAAGGCCTCAAGGACTCTGCTCCAAGCTTCCGCTTCGGCAGGCTATTCAAGGCTTTACCTTGAGGAAAGGACGCACGTCAAGTTTCCTTTTAGCTCTAGAGCGTCTCAGGAGGAGCGCCCAACCAGGCTATGAAAGGACCCTGTTGATGTAGAGAACACTCGTTCCCTTCCCAGAGTCCTGCCTACAGTGACTAGAGACCCGTCCTAAAACTGTTATTTAGGGAGTTTCAAGGTAGCAGGAATGGAGCTTTCAAAATGGGAAAGCAAGGCCTGTGCCATTAGGCCCCGTTTCCTGCGAACACGCAGCCTACCTCCTTGTGATTTCTACCAGGTAAATATACACTCTAGCTACACACGGGTCCCTTCCTTGAATAAAGTTGTTTCGCACGGAGTTCTGCGTGTAGCCAACGGCCTCCCCCAAGGAGCGCTCGAGGTACGCTATCGGGGCTTAGCCTCTTGTAATACCCTTCAGTGTAAGAGGAAGAACTGTGCTTTGGTACAAGCAGGAACGCAAGCCGCCTTTCTCCTGTAAGTATGGGGTCTTAAGGTATGACTCTGTAGAAGGAATGGGAAGCAGCTTTGGTTTCTCAGTGCCGCTCAGCCTAGGGCAATGAGGCAGATTTGCAAAACATGTAGGATGTAAGAGAACAGATTTCCTGGAGCTGTTGGAGTGCTGAGGAAACCTAGGTCTCCCAAGGAAGAGTGCAGCGTGTTGCCCTACCCTCAGCATACACAGAGTGACTGGGAAAGGTTTCCGGGACTGGATGTTTCTTAGCAGCCCAGGGCAGCCTGCCGGTACTCGGTGTTCTTGCAGGGAATAGGGTGCCCACGCGAGGTCCTGGTGACCTAAAAGCTTACTAACGTTAAAAGAAAGCAGACCTAAAGGTAGGCCTCAGGGACTCTGCTCCAAGTTTCCGCTTCGGTAGGCTATTCAAAGCGTTACCTTGAGGAAAGGACTCACGTCAAGTTTCCTTTTAGCTCTAGAGCGTCTCAGGAGGAGCTCCCACCCAGGCTATGAAAGCACCCTGTTGATGTAGAGAACACTCGTTCCCTTCCCACAGCCCTGCCTACAGTGACTAGAGACCCGTCCTAAAACTGTTATTTAGGGAGTTTCAAGGCAGCAGGAATGGAGCTTTCAAAATGGGAAAGCAAGGCCTGTGCCATTAGGCCCCGTTTCCTGCGAACACGCAGCCTACCTCCTTGTGATTTCTACCAGGTAAATATACACTCTAGCTACACACGGGTCCCTTCCTTGAATAAAGTTGTTTCGCACGGAGTTCTGCGTGTAGCCAACGGCCTCCCCCAAGGAGCGCTCGAGGTACGCTATCGGGGCTTAGCCTCTTGTAAAACCCTTCAGTGTAAGAGGAAGAACTGTGCTTTGGTACAAGCAGGAACGCAAGCCGCCATTCTCCTGTAAGTATGGGGTCTTAAGGTATGACTCTGTAGAAGGAATGGGAAGCAGCTTTGGTTTCTCAGTGCCGCTCAGCCTAGGGCAATGAGGCAGATTTGCAAAACATGTAGGATGTAAGAGAACAGATTTCCTGGAGCTGTTGGAGTGCTGAGGAAACCTAGGTCTCCCAAGGAAGAGTGCAGCGTGTTGCCCTACCCTCAGCATACACAGAGTGACTGGCAAAGGTTTCCGGGCCTGGAGGTTTCTTAGCAGCCCAGGGCAGCCTGCCGGTACTCGGTGTTCTTGCAGGGAATAGGGTGCCCACGCGAGGTCCTGGTGACCTGAAAAGCTTACTAACGTTAAAAGAAAGCAGACCTAAAGGAAGGCCTCAAGGACTCTGCTCCAAGCTTCCGCTGCGGCAGGCTCCGCCTAGGGCAATGAGGCAGATTTGCAAAACATGTAGGATGTAAGAGAACAGTTTTCCTGGAGCTGTTGGAGTGCTGAGGAAACCTAGGTCTCCCAAGGAAGAGTGCAGCGTGTTGCCCTACCCTCAGCATACACAGAGTGACTGGCAAAGGTTTCCGGGCCTGGATGTTTCTTAGCAGCCCAGGGCAGCCTGCCGGTACTCGGTGTTCTTGCAGGGAATAGGGTGCCCACGCGAGGTCCTGGTGACCTAAAAGCTTACTAACGTTAAAAGAAAGCAGACCTAAAGGTAGGCCTCAGGGACTCTGCTCCAAGTTTCCGCTTCGGTAGGCTATTCAAGGCTTTACCTTGAGGAAAGGACTCACGTCAAGTTTCCTTTTAGCTCTAGAGCGTCTCAGGAGGAGCTCCCACCAAGGCTATGAAAGCACCCTGTTGATGTAGAGAACACTCGTTCCCTTCCCAGAGTCCTGCCTACAGTGACTAGAGACCCGTCCTAAAACTGTTATTTAGGGAGTTTCAAGGCAGCAGGAATGGAGCTTTCAAAATGGGAAAGCAAGGCCTGTGCCATCAGGCCCCGTTTCCAGCGAACACGCAGCCTACCTCCTTGTGATTTCTACCAGGTAAATATACACTCTAGCTACACACGGGTCCCTTCCTTGAATAAAGTTGTTTCGCACGGAGTTCTGCGTGTAGCCAACGGCCTCCCCCAAGGAGCGCTCGAGGTACGCTATCGGGGCTTAGCCTCTTGTAAAACCCTTCAGTGTAAGAGGAAGAACTGTGCTTTGGTACAAGCAGGAACGCAAGCCGCCTTTCTCCTGTAAGTATGGGGTCTTAAGGTTTGACTCTGTAGAAGGAATGCGAAGCAGTTTTGGTTTCTCAGTGCCGCTCCGCCTAGGGCAATGAGGCAGATTTGCAAAACATGTAGGATGTAAGAGAACAGATTTCCTGGAGCTGTTGGAGTGCTGAGGAAACCTAGGTCTCCCAAGGAAGAGTGCAGCGTGTTGCCCTACCCTCAGCATACACAGAGTGACTGGCAAAGGTTTCCGGGCCTGGATGTTTCTTAGCAGCCCAGGGCAGCCTGCCGGTACTCGGTGTTCTTGCAGGGAATAGGGTGCCCACGCGAGGTCCTGGTGACCTAAAAGCTTACTAACGTTAAAAGAAAGCAGACCTAAAGGTAGGCCTCAGGGACTCTGCTCCAAGTTTCCGCTTCGGTAGGCTATTCAAGGCTTTACCTTGAGGAAAGGACTCACGTCAAGTTTCCTTTTAGCTCTAGAGCGTCTCAGGAGGAGCTCCCACCAAGGCTATGAAAGCACCCTGTTGATGTAGAGAACACTCGTTCCCTTCCCACAGCCCTGCCTACAGTGACTAGAGACCCGTCCTAAAACTGTTATTTAGGGAGTTTCAAGGCAGCAGGAATGGAGCTTTCAAAATGGGAAAGCAAGGCCTGTGCCATCAGGCCCCGTTTCCAGCGAACACGCAGCCTACCTCCTTGTGATTTCTACCAGGTAAATATACACTCTAGCTACACACGGGTCCCTTCCTTGAATAAAGTTTTTGGCACGGAGTTCTGCGTGTACCCAACGGCCTCCCCCAAGGAGCGCTCGAGGTACGCTATCGGGGCTTAGCCTCTTGTAAAACCCTTCAGTGTAAGAGGAAGAACTGTGCTTTGGTACAAGCAGGAACGCAAGCCGCCTTTCTCCTGTAAGTATGGGGTCTTAAGGTATGACTCTGTAGAAGGAATGGGAAGCAGCTTTGGTTTCTCAGTGCCGCTCAGCCTAGGGCAATGAGGCAGATTTGCAAAACATGTAGGATGTAAGAGAACAGATTTCCTGGAGCTGTTGGAGTGCTGAGGAAACCTAGGTCTCCCAAGGAAGAGTGCAGCGTGTTGCCCTACCCTCAGCATACACAGAGTGACTGGCAAAGGTTTCCGGGCCTGGATGTTTCTTAGCAGCCCAGGGCAGCCTGCCGGTACTCGGTGTTCTTGCAGGGAATAGGGTGCCCACGCGAGGTCCTGGTGACCTGAAAAGCTTACTAACGTTAAAAGAAAGCAGACCTAAAGGAAGGCCTCAAGGACTCTGCTCCAAGCTTCCGCTTCGGTAGGCTCCGCCTAGGGCAATGAGGCAGATTTGCAAAACATGTAGGATGTAAGAGAACAGTTTTCCTGGAGCTGTTGGAGTGCTGAGGAAACCTAGGTCTCCCAAGGAAGAGTGCAGCGTGTTGCCCTACCCTCAGCATACACAGAGTGACTGGCAAAGGTTTCCGGGCCTGGATGTTTCTTAGCAGCCCAGGGCAGCCTGCCGGTACTCGGTGTTCTTGCAGGGAATAGGGTGCCCACGCGAGGTCCTGGTGACCTGAAAAGCTTACTAACGTTAAAAGAAAGCAGACCTAAAGGAAGGCCTCAAGGACTCTGCTCCAAGCTTCCGCTTCGGTAGGCTCCGCCTAGGGCAATGAGGCAGATTTGCAAAACATGTAGGATGTAAGAGAACAGTTTTCCTGGAGCTGTTGGAGTGCTGAGGAAACCTAGGTCTCCCAAGGAAGAGTGCAGCGTGTTGCCCTACCCTCAGCATACACAGAGTGACTGGCAAAGGTTTCCGGGCCTGGATGTTTCTTAGCAGCCCAGGGCAGCCTGCCGGTACTCGGTGTTCTTGCAGGGAATAGGGTGCCCACGCGAGGTCCTGGTGACCTAAAAGCTTACTAACGTTAAAAGAAAGCAGACCTAAAGGTAGGCCTCAGGGACTCTGCTCCAAGTTTCCGCTTCGGTAGGCTATTCAAGGCTTTACCTTGAGGAAAGGACTCACGTCAAGTTTCCTTTTAGCTCTAGAGCGTCTCAGGAGGAGCTCCCACCAAGGCTATGAAAGCACCCTGTTGATGTAGAGAACACTCGTTCCCTTCCCACAGCCCTGCCTACAGTGAGTAGAGACCCGTCCTAAAACTGTTATTTAGGGAGTTTCAAGGCAGCAGGAATGGAGCTTTCAAAATGGGAAAGCAAGGCCTGTGCCATCAGGCCCCGTTTCCAGCGAACACGCAGCCTACCTCCTTGTGATTTCTACCAGGTAAATATACACTCTAGCTACACACGGGTCCCTTCCTTGAATAAAGTTTTTGGCACGGAGTTCTGCGTGTGCCCAACGGCCTACCCCAAGGAGCGCTCGAGGTACGCTATCGGGGCTTAGCCTCTTGTAAAACCCTTCAGTGTAAGAGGAAGAACTGTGCTTTGGTACAAGCAGGAACGCAAGCCGCCATTCTCCTGTAAGTATGGGGTCTTAAGGTATGACTCTGTAGAAGGAATGGGAAGCAGCTTTGGTTTCTCAGTGCCGCTCCGCCTAGGGCAATGAGGCAGATTTGCAAAACATGTAGGATATAAGAGAACAGATTTCCTGGAGCTGTTGGAGTGCTGAGGAAACCTAGGTCTCCCAAGGAAGAGTGCAGCGTGTTGCCCTACCCTCAGCATACACAGAGTGACTGGGAAAGGTTTCCGGGCCTGGATGTTTCTTAGCAGCCCAGGGCAGCCTGCCGGTACTCGGTGTTCTTGCAGGGAATAGGGTGCCCACGCGAGGTCCTGGTGACCTGAAAAGCTTACTAACGTTAAAAGAAAGCAGACCTAAAGGAAGGCCTCAAGGACTCTGCTCCAAGCTTCCGCTTCGGCAGGCTCCGCCTAGGGCAATGAGGCAGATTTGCAAAACATGTAGGATGTAAGAGAACAGTTTTCCTGGAGCTGTTGGAGTGCTGAGGAAACCTAGGTCTCCCAAGGAAGAGTGCAGCGTGTTGCCCTACCCTCAGCATACACAGAGTGACTGGGAAAGGTTTCCGGGCCTGGATGTTTCTTAGCAGCCCAGGGCAGCCTGCCGGTACTCGGTGTTCTTGCAGGGAATAGGGTGCCCACAAGAGGTCCTGGTGACCTGAAAAGCTTACTAACGTTAAAAGAAAGCAGACCTAAAGGAAGGCCTCAAGGACTCTGCTCCAAGCTTCCGCTTCGGCAGGCTATTCAAGGCTTTACATTGAGGAAAGGACGCACGTCAAGTTTCCTTTTAGCTCTAGAGCGTCTCAGGAGGAGCGCCCAACCAGGCTATGAAAGGACCCTGTTGATGTAGAGAACACTCGTTCCCTTCCCACAGCCCTGCCTACAGTGACTAGAGACCCGTCCTAAAGCTGTTATTTAGGGAGTTTCAAGGCAACAGGAATGGAGCTTTCAAATGGGAAAGCAAGGCCTGTGCCATTAGGCCCCGTTTCCAGCGAACACGCAGCCTACCTCCTTGTGATTTCTACCAGGTAAATATACACTCTAGCTACACACGGGTCCCTTCCTTGAATAAAGTTGTTTGGCACGGAGTTCTGCGTGTAGCCAACGGCCTCCCCCAAGGAGCGCTCGAGGTACGCTATCGGGGCTTAGCCTCTTGTAAAACCATTCAGTGTAAGGGGAAGAACTGTGCTTTGGTACAAGCAGGAACGCAAGCCGCCTTTCTCCTGTAAGTATGGGGTCTTAAGCTATGACTCTGTAGAAGGAATGTGAAGGAATTTGGTTGTTCAGTGCCGCTCCGCCTAGAGCAATGAGGCAGATTTGCAAAACATGTAGGATGTAAGAGAACAGATTTCCTGGAGCTGTTGGAGTGCTGAGGAAACCTAGGTCTCCCAAGGAAGAGTGCAGCGTGTTGCCCTACCCTCAGCATACACAGAGTGACTGGCAAAGGTTTCCGGGCCTGGATGTTTCTTAGCAGCCCAGGGCAGCCTGCCGGTACTCGGTGTTCTTGCAGGGAATAGGGTGCCCACGCGAGGTCCTGGTGACCTAAAAGCTTACTAACGTTAAAAGAAAGCAGACCTAAAGGTAGGCCTCAGGGACTCTGCTCCAAGTTTCCGCTTCGGTAGGCTATTCAAGGCTTTACCTTGAGGAAAGGACTCACGTCAAGTTTCCTTTTAGCTCTAGAGCGTCTCAGGAGGAGCTCCCACCAAGGCTATGAAAGCACCCTGTTGATGTAGAGAACACTCGTTCCCTTCCCACAGCCCTGCCTACAGTGACTAGAGACCCGTCCTAAAACTGTTATTTAGGGAGTTTCAAGGCAGCAGGAATGGAGCTTTCAAAATGGGAAAGCAAGGCCTGTGCCATCAGGCCCCGTTTCCAGCGAACACGCAGCCTACCTCCTTGTGATTTCTACCAGGTAAATATACACTCTAGCTACACACGGGTCCCTTCCTTGAATAAAGTTTTTGGCACGGAGTTCTGCGTGTGCCCAACGGCCTACCCCAAGGAGCGCTCGAGGTACGCTATCGGGGCTTAGCCTCTTGTAAAACCCTTCAGTGTAAGAGGAAGAACTGTGCTTTGGTACAAGCAGGAACGCAAGCCGCCATTCTCCTGTAAGTATGGGGTCTTAAGGTATGACTCTGTAGAAGGAATGGGAAGCAGCTTTGGTTTCTCAGTGCCGCTCCGCCTAGGGCAATGAGGCAGATTTGCAAAACATGTAGGATATAAGAGAACAGATTTCCTGGAGCTGTTGGAGTGCTGAGGAAACCTAGGTCTCCCAAGGAAGAGTGCAGCGTGTTGCCCTACCCTCAGCATACACAGAGTGACTGGCAAAGGTTTCCGGGCCTGGATGTTTCTTAGCAGCCCAGGGCAGCCTGCCGGTACTCGGTGTTCTTGCAGGGAATAGGGTGCCCACGCGAGGTCCTGGTGACCTGAAAAGCTTACTAACGTTAAAAGAAAGCAGACCTAAAGGAAGGCCTCAAGGACTCTGCTCCAAGCTTCCGCTTCGGCAGGCTCCGCCTAGGGCAATGAGGCAGATTTGCAAAACATGTAGGATGTAAGAGAACAGTTTTCCTGGAGCTGTTGGAGTGCTGAGGAAACCTAGGTCTCCCAAGGAAGAGTGCAGCGTGTTGCCCTACCCTCAGCATACACAGAGTGACTGGGAAAGGTTTCCGGGCCTGGATGTTTCTTAGCAGCCCAGGGCAGCCTGCCGGTACTCGGTGTTCTTGCAGGGAATAGGGTGCCCACAAGAGGTCCTGGTGACCTGAAAAGCTTACTAACGTTAAAAGAAAGCAGACCTAAAGGAAGGCCTCAAGGACTCTGCTCCAAGCTTCCGCTTCGGCAGGCTATTCAAGGCTTTACATTGAGGAAAGGACGCACGTCAAGTTTCCTTTTAGCTCTAGAGCGTCTCAGGAGGAGCGCCCAACCAGGCTATGAAAGGACCCTGTTGATGTAGAGAACACTCGTTCCCTTCCCACAGCCCTGCCTACAGTGACTAGAGACCCGTCCTAAAGCTGTTATTTAGGGAGTTTCAAGGCAACAGGAATGGAGCTTTCAAATGGGAAAGCAAGGCCTGTGCCATTAGGCCCCGTTTCCTGCGAACACGCAGCCTACCTCCTTGTGATTTCTACCAGGTAAATATACACTCTAGCTACACACGGGTCCCTTCCTTGAATAAAGTTGTTTCGCACGGAGTTCTGCGTGTAGCCAACGGCCTCCCCCAAAGAGCGCTCGAGGTACGCTATCGGGGCTTAGCCTCTTGTAAAACCCTTCAGTGTAAGAGGAAGAACTGTGCTTTGGTACAAGCAGGAACGCAAGCCGCCTTTCTCCTGTAAGTATGGGGTCTTAAGGTATGACTCTGTAGAAGGAATGGGAAGCAGCTTTGGTTTCTCAGTGCCGCTCAGCCTAGGGCAATGAGGCAGATTTGCAAAACATGTAGGATGTAAGAGAACAGATTTCCTGGAGCTGTTGGAGTGCTGAGGAAACCTAGGTCTCCCAAGGAAGAGTGCAGCGTGTTGCCCTACCCTCAGCATACACAGAGTGACTGGGAAAGGTTTCCGGGACTGGATGTTTCTTAGCAGCCCAGGGCAGCCTGCCGGTACTCGGTGTTCTTGCAGGGAATAGGGTGCCCACGCGAGGTCCTGGTGACCTAAAAGCTTACTAACGTTAAAAGAAAGCAGACCTAAAGGTAGGCCTCAGGGACTCTGCTCCAAGTTTCCGCTTCGGTAGGCTATTCAAAGCGTTACCTTGAGGAAAGGACTCACGTCAAGTTTCCTTTTAGCTCTAGAGCGTCTCAGGAGGAGCTCCCACCCAGGCTATGAAAGCACCCTGTTGATGTAGAGAACACTCGTTCCCTTCCCACAGCCCTGCCTACAGTGACTAGAGACCCGTCCTAAAACTGTTATTTAGGGAGTTTCAAGGCAGCAGGAATGGAGCTTTCAAAATGGGAAAGCAAGGCCTGTGCCATCAGGCCCCGTTTCCAGCGAACACGCAGCCTACCTCCTTGTGATTTCTACCAGGTAAATATACACTCTAGCTACACACGGGTCCCTTCCTTGATTAAAGTTGTTGGCACGGAGTTCTGCGTGTAGCCAACGGCCTCCCCCAAGGAGCGCTCGAGGTACGCTATCGGGGCTTAGCCTCTTGTAAAACCCTTCAGTGTAAGAGGAAGAACTGTGCTTTGGTACAAGCAGGAACACAAGCCGCCTTTCTCCTGTAAGTATGGGGTCTTAAGGTATGACTCTGTCGAAGGAATGGGAAGCAGCTTTCGTTTCTCAGTGCTGCTCCGCCTAGGGCAATGAGGCAGATTTGCAAAACATGTAGGATGTAAGAGAACAGATTTCCTGGAGCTGTTGGAGTGCTGAGGAAACCTAGGTCTCCCAAGGAACAGTGCAGCGTGTTGCCCTACCCTCAGCATACACAGAGAGACTGGGAAAGGTTTCCGGGCCTGGATGTTTCTTAGCAGCCCAGGGCAGCCTGCCGGTACTCGATGTTCTTGCAGGGAATAGGGTGCCCACAAGAGGTCCTGGTGACCTGAAAAGCTTACTAACGTTAAAAGAAAGCAGACCTAAAGGAAGGCCTCAAGGACTCTGCTCCAAGCTTCCGCTTCGGCAGGCTATTCAAGGCTTTACCTTGAGGAAAGGACGCACGTCAAGTTTCCTTTTAGCTCTAGAGCGTCTCAGGAGGAGCTCCCACCAAGGCTATGAAAGGACCCTGTTGATGTAGAGAACACTCGTTCCCTTCCCAGAGTCCTGCCTACAGTGACTAGAGACCCGTCCTAAAACTGTTATTTAGGGAGTTTCAAGGCAGCAGGAATGGAGCTTTCAAAATGGGAAAGCAAGGCCTGTGCCATCAGGCCCCGTTTCCAGCGAACACGCAGCCTACCTCCTTGTGATTTCTACCAGGTAAATATACACTCTAGCTACACACGGGTCCCTTCCTTGAATAAAGTTGTTTCGCACGGAGTTCTGCGTGTAGCCAACGGCCTCCCCCAAGGAGCGCTCGAGGTACGCTATCGGGGCTTAGCCTCTTGTAAAACCCTTCAGTGTAAGAGGAAGAACTGTGCTTTGGTACAAGCAGGAACGCAAGCCGCCTTTCTCCTGTAAGTATGGGGTCTTAAGGTATGACTCTGTAGAAGGAATGCGAAGCAGTTTTGGTTTCTCAGTGCCGCTCCGCCTAGGGCAATGAGGCAGATTTGCAAAACATGTAGGATGTAAGAGAACAGATTTCCTGGAGCTGTTGGAGTGCTGAGGAAACCTAGGTCTCCCAAGGAAGAGTGCAGCGTGTTGCCCTACCCTCAGCATACACAGAGTGACTGGCAAAGGTTTCCGGGCCTGGATGTTTCTTAGCAGCCCAGGGCAGCCTGCCGGTACTCGGTGTTCTTGCAGGGAATAGGGTGCCCACGCGAGGTCCTGGTGACCTAAAAGCTTACTAACGTTAAAAGAAAGCAGACCTAAAGGTAGGCCTCAGGGACTCTGCTCCAAGTTTCCGCTTCGGTAGGCTATTCAAGGCTTTACCTTGAGGAAAGGACTCACGTCAAGTTTCCTTTTAGCTCTAGAGCGTCTCAGGAGGAGCTCCCACCAAGGCTATGAAAGCACCCTGTTGATGTAGAGAACACTCGTTCCCTTCCCACAGCCCTGCCTACAGTGACTAGAGACCCGTCCTAAAACTGTTATTTAGGGAGTTTCAAGGCAGCAGGAATGGAGCTTTCAAAATGGGAAAGCAAGGCCTGTGCCATCAGGCCCCGTTTCCAGCGAACACGCAGCCTACCTCCTTGTGATTTCTACCAGGTAAATATACACTCTAGCTACACACGGGTCCCTTCCTTGAATAAAGTTTTTGGCACGGAGTTCTGCGTGTACCCAACGGCCTCCCCCAAGGAGCGCTCGAGGTACGCTATCGGGGCTTAGCCTCTTGTAAAACCCTTCAGTGTAAGAGGAAGAACTGTGCTTTGGTACAAGCAGGAACGCAAGCCGCCTTTCTCCTGTAAGTATGGGGTCTTAAGGTATGACTCTGTAGAAGGAATGGGAAGCAGCTTTGGTTTCTCAGTGCCGCTCAGCCTAGGGCAATGAGGCAGATTTGCAAAACATGTAGGATGTAAGAGAACAGATTTCCTGGAGCTGTTGGAGTGCTGAGGAAACCTAGGTCTCCCAAGGAAGAGTGCAGCGTGTTGCCCTACCCTCAGCATACACAGAGTGACTGGCAAAGGTTTCCGGGCCTGGATGTTTCTTAGCAGCCCAGGGCAGCCTGCCGGTACTCGGTGTTCTTGCAGGGAATAGGGTGCCCACGCGAGGTCCTGGTGACCTGAAAAGCTTACTAACGTTAAAAGAAAGCAGACCTAAAGGAAGGCCTCAAGGACTCTGCTCCAAGCTTCCGCTTCGGTAGGCTCCGCCTAGGGCAATGAGGCAGATTTGCAAAACATGTAGGATGTAAGAGAACAGTTTTCCTGGAGCTGTTGGAGTGCTGAGGAAACCTAGGTCTCCCAAGGAAGAGTGCAGCGTGTTGCCCTACCCTCAGCATACACAGAGTGACTGGCAAAGGTTTCCGGGCCTGGATGTTTCTTAGCAGCCCAGGGCAGCCTGCCGGTACTCGGTGTTCTTGCAGGGAATAGGGTGCCCACGCGAGGTCCTGGTGACCTAAAAGCTTACTAACGTTAAAAGAAAGCAGACCTAAAGGTAGGCCTCAGGGACTCTGCTCCAAGTTTCCGCTTCGGTAGGCTATTCAAGGCTTTACCTTGAGGAAAGGACTCACGTCAAGTTTCCTTTTAGCTCTAGAGCGTCTCAGGAGGAGCTCCCACCAAGGCTATGAAAGCACCCTGTTGATGTAGAGAACACTCGTTCCCTTCCCACAGCCCTGCCTACAGTGACTAGAGACCCGTCCTAAAACTGTTATTTAGGGAGTTTCAAGGCAGCAGGAATGGAGCTTTCAAAATGGGAAAGCAAGGCCTGTGCCATCAGGCCCCGTTTCCAGCGAACACGCAGCCTACCTCCTTGTGATTTCTACCAGGTAAATATACACTCTAGCTACACACGGGTCCCTTCCTTGAATAAAGTTTTTGGCACGGAGTTCTGCGTGTGCCCAACGGCCTACCCCAAGGAGCGCTCGAGGTACGCTATCGGGGCTTAGCCTCTTGTAAAACCCTTCAGTGTAAGAGGAAGAACTGTGCTTTGGTACAAGCAGGAACGCAAGCCGCCATTCTCCTGTAAGTATGGGGTCTTAAGGTATGACTCTGTAGAAGGAATGGGAAGCAGCTTTGGTTTCTCAGTGCCGCTCCGCCTAGGGCAATGAGGCAGATTTGCAAAACATGTAGGATATAAGAGAACAGATTTCCTGGAGCTGTTGGAGTGCTGAGGAAACCTAGGTCTCCCAAGGAAGAGTGCAGCGTGTTGCCCTACCCTCAGCATACACAGAGTGACTGGCAAAGGTTTCCGGGCCTGGATGTTTCTTAGCAGCCCAGGGCAGCCTGCCGGTACTCGGTGTTCTTGCAGGGAATAGGGTGCCCACGCGAGGTCCTGGTGACCTGAAAAGCTTACTAACGTTAAAAGAAAGCAGACCTAAAGGAAGGCCTCAAGGACTCTGCTCCAAGCTTCCGCTTCGGCAGGCTCCGCCTAGGGCAATGAGGCAGATTTGCAAAACATGTAGGATGTAAGAGAACAGTTTTCCTGGAGCTGTTGGAGTGCTGAGGAAACCTAGGTCTCCCAAGGAAGAGTGCAGCGTGTTGCCCTACCCTCAGCATACACAGAGTGACTGGGAAAGGTTTCCGGGCCTGGATGTTTCTTAGCAGCCCAGGGCAGCCTGCCGGTACTCGGTGTTCTTGCAGGGAATAGGGTGCCCACAAGAGGTCCTGGTGACCTGAAAAGCTTACTAACGTTAAAAGAAAGCAGACCTAAAGGAAGGCCTCAAGGACTCTGCTCCTAGCTTCCGCTTCGGCAGGCTATTCAAGGCTTTACATTGAGGAAAGGACGCACGTCAAGTTTCCTTTTAGCTCTAGAGCGTCTCAGGAGGAGCGCCCAACCAGGCTATGAAAGGACCCTGTTGATGTAGAGAACACTCGTTCCCTTCCCACAGCCCTGCCTACAGTGACTAGAGACCCGTCCTAAAGCTGTTATTTAGGGAGTTTCAAAGCAACAGGAATGGAGCTTTCAAATGGGAAAGCAAGGCCTGTGCCATTAGGCCCCGTTTCCTGCGAACACGCAGCCTACCTCCTTGTGATTTCTACCAGGTAAATATACACTCTAGCTACACACGGGTCCCTTCCTTGAATAAAGTTGTTTCGCACGGAGTTCTGGGTGTAGCCAACGGCCTCCCCCAAAGAGCGCTCGAGGTACGCTATCGGGGCTTAGCCTCTTGTAAAACCCTTCAGTGTAAGAGGAAGAACTGTGCTTTGGTACAAGCAGGAACGCAAGCCGCCTTTCTCCTGTAAGTATGGGGTCTTAAGGTATGACTCTGTAGAAGGAATGGGAAGCAGCTTTGGTTTCTCAGTGCCGCTCAGCCTAGGGCAATGAGGCAGATTTGCAAAACATGTAGGATGTAAGAGAACAGATTTCCTGGAGCTGTTGGAGTGCTGAGGAAACCTAGGTCTCCCAAGGAAGAGTGCAGCGTGTTGCCCTACCCTCAGCATACACAGAGTGACTGGGAAAGGTTTCCGGGACTGGATGTTTCTTAGCAGCCCAGGGCAGCCTGCCGGTACTCGGTGTTCTTGCAGGGAATAGGGTGCCCACGCGAGGTCCTGGTGACCTAAAAGCTTACTAACGTTAAAAGAAAGCAGACCTAAAGGTAGGCCTCAGGGACTCTGCTCCAAGTTTCCGCTTCGGTAGGCTATTCAAAGCGTTACCTTGAGGAAAGGACTCACGTCAAGTTTCCTTTTAGCTCTAGAGCGTCTCAGGAGGAGCTCCCACCCAGGCTATGAAAGCACCCTGTTGATGTAGAGAACACTCGTTCCCTTCCCACAGCCCTGCCTACAGTGACTAGAGACCCGTCCTAAAACTGTTATTTAGGGAGTTTCAAGGCAGCAGGAATGGAGCTTTCAAAATGGGAAAGCAAGGCCTGTGCCATCAGGCCCCGTTTCCAGCGAACACGCAGCCTACCTCCTTGTGATTTCTACCAGGTAAATATACACTCTAGCTACACACGGGTCCCTTCCTTGATTAAAGTTGTTGGCACGGAGTTCTGCGTGTAGCCAACGGCCTCCCCCAAGGAGCGCTCGAGGTACGCTATCGGGGCTTAGCCTCTTGTAAAACCCTTCAGTGTAAGAGGAAGAACTGTGCTTTGGTACAAGCAGGAACGCAAGCCGCCTTTCTCCTGTAAGTATGGGGTCTTAAGGTATGACTCTGTCGAAGGAATGGGAAGCAGCTTTCGTTTCTCAGTGCCGCTCCGCCTAGGGCAATGAGGCAGATTTGCAAAACATGTAGGATGTAAGAGAACAGATTTCCTGGAGCTGTTGGAGTGCTGAGGAAACCTAGGTCTCCCAAGGAACAGTGCAGCGTGTTGCCCTACCCTCAGCATACACAGAGAGACTGGGAAAGGTTTCCGGGCCTGGATGTTTCTTAGCAGCCCAGGGCAGCCTGCCGGTACTCGATGTTCTTGCAGGGAATAGGGTGCCCACAAGAGGTCCTGGTGACCTGAAAAGCTTACTAACGTTAAAAGAAAGCAGACCTAAAGGAAGGCCTCAAGGACTCTGCTCCAAGCTTCCGCTTCGGCAGGCTATTCAAGGCTTTACCTTGAGGAAAGGACGCACGTCAAGTTTCCTTTTAGCTCTAGAGCGTCTCAGGAGGAGCTCCCACCAAGGCTATGAAAGCACCCTGTTGATGTAGAGAACACTCGTTCCCTTCCCAGAGTCCTGCCTACAGTGACTAGAGACCCGTCCTAAAACTGTTATTTAGGGAGTTTCAAGGCAGCAGGAATGGAGCTTTCAAAATGGGAAAGCAAGGCCTGTGCCATCAGGCCCCGTTTCCAGCGAACACGCAGCCTACCTCCTTGTGATTTCTACCAGGTAAATATACACTCTAGCTACACACGGGTCCCTTCCTTGAATAAAGTTTTTGGCACGGAGTTCTGCGTGTGCCCAACGGCCTACCCCAAGGAGCGCTCGAGGTACGCTATCGGGGCTTAGCCTCTTGTAAAACCCTTCAGTGTAAGAGGAAGAACTGTGCTTTGGTACAAGCAGGAACGCAAGCCGCCATTCTCCTGTAAGTATGGGGTCTTAAGGTATGACTCTGTAGAAGGAATGGGAAGCAGCTTTGGTTTCTCAGTGCCGCTCCGCCTAGGGCAATGAGGCAGATTTGCAAAACATGTAGGATATAAGAGAACAGATTTCCTGGAGCTGTTGGAGTGCTGAGGAAACCTAGGTCTCCCAAGGAAGAGTGCAGCGTGTTGCCCTACCCTCAGCATACACAGAGTGACTGGCAAAGGTTTCCGGGCCTGGATGTTTCTTAGCAGCCCAGGGCAGCCTGCCGGTACTCGGTGTTCTTGCAGGGAATAGGGTGCCCACGCGAGGTCCTGGTGACCTGAAAAGCTTACTAACGTTAAAAGAAAGCAGACCTAAAGGAAGGCCTCAAGGACTCTGCTCCAAGCTTCCGCTTCGGCAGGCTCCGCCTAGGGCAATGAGGCAGATTTGCAAAACATGTAGGATGTAAGAGAACAGTTTTCCTGGAGCTGTTGGAGTGCTGAGGAAACCTAGGTCTCCCAAGGAAGAGTGCAGCGTGTTGCCCTACCCTCAGCATACACAGAGTGACTGGGAAAGGTTTCCGGGCCTGGATGTTTCTTAGCAGCCCAGGGCAGCCTGCCGGTACTCGGTGTTCTTGCAGGGAATAGGGTGCCCACAAGAGGTCCTGGTGACCTGAAAAGCTTACTAACGTTAAAAGAAAGCAGACCTAAAGGAAGGCCTCAAGGACTCTGCTCCTAGCTTCCGCTTCGGCAGGCTATTCAAGGCTTTACATTGAGGAAAGGACGCACGTCAAGTTTCCTTTTAGCTCTAGAGCGTCTCAGGAGGAGCGCCCAACCAGGCTATGAAAGGACCCTGTTGATGTAGAGAACACTCGTTCCCTTCCCACAGCCCTGCCTACAGTGACTAGAGACCCGTCCTAAAGCTGTTATTTAGGGAGTTTCAAGGCAACAGGAATGGAGCTTTCAAATGGGAAAGCAAGGCCTGTGCCATTAGGCCCCGTTTCCTGCGAACACGCAGCCTACCTCCTTGTGATTTCTACCAGGTAAATATACACTCTAGCTACACACGGGTCCCTTCCTTGAATAAAGTTGTTTCGCACGGAGTTCTGCGTGTAGCCAACGGCCTCCCCCAAAGAGCGCTCGAGGTACGCTATCGGGGCTTAGCCTCTTGTAAAACCCTTCAGTGTAAGAGGAAGAACTGTGCTTTGGTACAAGCAGGAACGCAAGCCGCCTTTCTCCTGTAAGTATGGGGTCTTAAGGTATGACTCTGTAGAAGGAATGGGAAGCAGCTTTGGTTTCTCAGTGCCGCTCAGCCTAGGGCAATGAGGCAGATTTGCAAAACATGTAGGATGTAAGAGAACAGATTTCCTGGAGCTGTTGGAGTGCTGAGGAAACCTAGGTCTCCCAAGGAAGAGTGCAGCGTGTTGCCCTACCCTCAGCATACACAGAGTGACTGGGAAAGGTTTCCGGGACTGGATGTTTCTTAGCAGCCCAGGGCAGCCTGCCGGTACTCGGTGTTCTTGCAGGGAATAGGGTGCCCACGCGAGGTCCTGGTGACCTAAAAGCTTACTAACGTTAAAAGAAAGCAGACCTAAAGGTAGGCCTCAGGGACTCTGCTCCAAGTTTCCGCTTCGGTAGGCTATTCAAAGCGTTACCTTGAGGAAAGGACTCACGTCAAGTTTCCTTTTAGCTCTAGAGCGTCTCAGGAGGAGCTCCCACCCAGGCTATGAAAGCACCCTGTTGATGTAGAGAACACTCGTTCCCTTCCCACAGCCCTGCCTACAGTGACTAGAGACCCGTCCTAAAACTGTTATTTAGGGAGTTTCAAGGCAGCAGGAATGGAGCTTTCAAAATGGGAAAGCAAGGCCTGTGCCATCAGGCCCCGTTTCCAGCGAACACGCAGCCTACCTCCTTGTGATTTCTACCAGGTAAATATACACTCTAGCTACACACGGGTCCCTTCCTTGATTAAAGTTGTTGGCACGGAGTTCTGCGTGTAGCCAACGGCCTCCCCCAAGGAGCGCTCGAGGTACGCTATCGGGGCTTAGCCTCTTGTAAAACCCTTCAGTGTAAGAGGAAGAACTGTGCTTTGGTACAAGCAGGAACGCAAGCCGCCTTTCTCCTGTAAGTATGGGGTCTTAAGGTATGACTCTGTCGAAGGAATGGGAAGCAGCTTTCGTTTCTCAGTGCCGCTCCGCCTAGGGCAATGAGGCAGATTTGCAAAACATGTAGGATGTAAGAGAACAGATTTCCTGGAGCTGTTGGAGTGCTGAGGAAACCTAGGTCTCCCAAGGAACAGTGCAGCGTGTTGCCCTACCCTCAGCATACACAGAGAGACTGGGAAAGGTTTCCGGGCCTGGATGTTTCTTAGCAGCCCAGGGCAGCCTGCCGGTACTCGATGTTCTTGCAGGGAATAGGGTGCCCACAAGAGGTCCTGGTGACCTGAAAAGCTTACTAACGTTAAAAGAAAGCAGACCTAAAGGAAGGCCTCAAGGACTCTGCTCCAAGCTTCCGCTTCGGCAGGCTATTCAAGGCTTTACCTTGAGGAAAGGACGCACGTCAAGTTTCCTTTTAGCTCTAGAGCGTCTCAGGAGGAGCGCCCAACCAGGCTATGAAAGGACCCTGTTGATGTAGAGAACACTCGTTCCCTTCCCAGAGTCCTGCCTACAGTGACTAGAGACCCGTCCTAAAACTGTTATTTAGGGAGTTTCAAGGCAGCAGGAATGGAGCTTTCAAAATGGGAAAGCAAGGCCTGTGCCATTAGGCCACGTTTCCTGCGAACACGCAGCCTACCTCCTTGTGATTTCTACCAGGTAAATATACACTCTAGCTACACACGGGTCCCTTCCTTGAATAAAGTTGTTTCGCACGGAGTTCTGCGTGTAGCCAACGGCCTCCCCCAAGGAGCGCTCGAGGTACGCTATCGGGGCTTAGCCTCTTGTAAAACCCTTCAGTGTAAGAGGAAGAACTGTGCTTTGGTACAAGCAGGAACGCAAGCCGCCATTCTCCTGTAAGTATGGGGTCTTAAGGTATGACTCTGTAGAAGGAATGGGAAGCAGCTTTGGTTTCTCAGTGCCGCTCAGCCTAGGGCAATGAGGCAGATTTGCAAAACATGTAGGATGTAAGAGAACAGATTTCCTGGAGCTGTTGGAGTGCTGAGGAAACCTAGGTCTCCCAAGGAAGAGTGCAGCGTGTTGCCCTACCCTCAGCATACACAGAGTGACTGGCAAAGGTTTCCGGGCCTGGATGTTTCTTAGCAGCCCAGGGCAGCCTGCCGGTACTCGGTGTTCTTGCAGGGAATAGGGTGCCCACGCGAGGTCCTGGTGACCTGAAAAGCTTACTAACGTTAAAAGAAAGCAGACCTAAAGGAAGGCCTCAAGGACTCTGCTCCAAGCTTCCGCTGCGGCAGGCTCCGCCTAGGGCAATGAGGCAGACTTGCAAAACATGTAGGATGTAAGAGAACAGTTTTCCTGGAGCTGTTGGAGTGCTGAGGAAACCTAGGTCTCCCAAGGAAGAGTGCAGCGTGTTGCCCTACCCTCAGCATACACAGAGTGACTGGCAAAGGTTTCCGGGCCTGGATGTTTCATAGCAGCCCAGGGCAGCCTGCCGGTACTCGATGTTCTTGCAGGGAATAGGGTGCCCACAAGAGGTCCTGGTGACCTGAAAAGCTTACTAACGTTAAAAGAAAGCAGACCTAAAGGAAGGCCTCAAGGACTCTGCTCCAAGCTTCCGCTTCGGCAGGCTATTCAAGGCTTTACCTTGAGGAAAGGACGCACGTCAAGTTTCCTTTTAGCTCTAGAGCGTCTCAGGAGGAGCGCCCACCCAGGCTATGAAAAGACCCTGTTGATGTAGAGAACACTCGTTCCCTTCCCAGAGTCCTGCCTACAGTGACTAGAGACCCGTCCTAAAACTGTTATTTAGGGAGTTTCAAGGCAGCAGGAATGGAGCTTTCAAAATGGGAAAGCAAGGCCTGTGCCATCAGGCCCCGTTTCCAGCGAACACGCAGCCTACCTCCTTGTGATTTCTACCAGGTAAATATACACTCTAGCTACACACGGGTCCCTTCCTTGAATAAAGTTGTTTCGCACGGAGTTCTGCGTGTAGCCAACGGCCTCCCCCAAGGAGCGCTCGAGGTACGCTATCGGGGCTTAGCCTCTTGTAAAACCCTTCAGTGTAAGAGGAAGAACTGTGCTTTGGTACAAGCAGGAACGCAAGCCGCCTTTCTCCTGTAAGTATGGGGTCTTAAGGTATGACTCTGTAGAAGGAATGCGAAGCAGTTTTGGTTTCTCAGTGCCGCTCCGCCTAGGGCAATGAGGCAGATTTGCAAAACATGTAGGATGTAAGAGAACAGATTTCCTGGAGCTGTTGGAGTGCTGAGGAAACCTAGGTCTCCCAAGGAAGAGTGCAGCGTGTTGCCCTACCCTCAGCATACACAGAGTGACTGGCAAAGGTTTCCGGGCCTGGATGTTTCTTAGCAGCCCAGGGCAGCCTGCCGGTACTCGGTGTTCTTGCAGGGAATAGGGTGCCCACGCGAGGTCCTGGTGACCTAAAAGCTTACTAACGTTAAAAGAAAGCAGACCTAAAGGTAGGCCTCAGGGACTCTGCTCCAAGTTTCCGCTTCGGTAGGCTATTCAAGGCTTTACCTTGAGGAAAGGACTCACGTCAAGTTTCCTTTTAGCTCTAGAGCGTCTCAGGAGGAGCTCCCACCCAGGCTATGAAAGCACCCTGTTGATGTAGAGAACACTCGTTCCCTTCCCACAGCCCTGCCTACAGTGACTAGAGACCCGTCCTAAAACTGTTATTTAGGGAGTTTCAAGGCAACAGGAATGGAGCTTTCAAATGGGAAAGCAAGGCCTGTGCCATTAGGCCCCGTTTCCTGCGAACACGCAGCCTACCTCCTTGTGATTTCTACCAGGTAAATATACACTCTAGCTACACACGGGTCCCTTCCTTGAATAAAGTTGTTTCGCACGGAGTTCTGCGTGTAGCCAACGGCCTCCCCCAAAGAGCGCTCGAGGTACGCTATCGGGGCTTAGCCTCTTGTAAAACCCTTCAGTGTAAGAGGAAGAACTGTGCTTTGGTACAAGCAGGAACGCAAGCCGCCATTCTCCTGTAAGTATGGGGTCTTAAGGTATGACTCTGTAGAAGGAATGGGAAGCAGCTTTGGTTTCTCAGTGCCGCTCAGCCTAGGGCAATGAGGCAGATTTGCAAAACATGTAGGATGTAAGAGAACAGATTTCCTGGAGCTGTTGGAGTGCTGAGGAAACCTAGGTCTCCCAAGGAAGAGTGCAGCGTGTTGCCCTACCCTCAGCATACAGAGAGTGACTGGGAAAGGTTTCCGGGACTGGATGTTTCTTAGCAGCCCAGGGCAGCCTGCCGGTACTCGGTGTTCTTGCAGGGAATAGGGTGCCCACGCGAGGTCCTGGTGACCTAAAAGCTTACTAACGTTAAAAGAAAGCAGACCTAAAGGTAGGCCTCAGGGACTCTGCTCCAAGTTTCCGCTTCGGTAGGCTATTCAAAGCGTTACCTTGAGGAAAGGACTCACGTCAAGTTTCCTTTTAGCTCTAGAGCGTCTCAGGAGGAGCTCCCACCCAGGCTATGAAAGCACCCTGTTGATGTAGAGAACACTCGTTCCCTTCCCACAGCCCTGCCTACAGTGACTAGAGACCCGTCCTAAAACTGTTATTTAGGGAGATTCAAGGCAGCAGGAATGGAGCTTTCAAAATGGGAAAGCAAGGCCTGTGCCATCAGGCCCCGTTTCCAGCGAACACGCAGCCTACCTCCTTGTGATTTCTACCAGGTAAATATACACTCTAGCTACACACGGGTCCCTTCCTTGATTAAAGTTGTTGGCACGGAGTTCTGCGTGTAGCCAACGGCCTCCCCCAAGGAGCGCTCGAGGTACGCTATCGGGGCTTAGCCTCTTGTAAAACCCTTCAGTGTAAGAGGAAGAACTGTGCTTTGGTACAAGCAGGAACGCAAGCCGCCTTTCTCCTGTAAGTATGGGGTCTTAAGGTATGACTCTGTAGAAGGAATGCGAAGCAGTTTTGGTTTCTCAGTGCCGCTCCGCCTAGGGCAATGAGGCAGATTTGCAAAACATGTAGGATGTAAGAGAACAGATTTCCTGGAGCTGTTGGAGTGCTGAGGAAACCTAGGTCTCCCAAGGAAGAGTGCAGCGTGTTGCCCTACCCTCAGCATACACAGAGTGACTGGCAAAGGTTTCCGGGCCTGGATGTTTCTTAGCAGCCCAGGGCAGCCTGCCGGTACTCGGTGTTCTTGCAGGGAATAGGGTGCCCACGCGAGGTCCTGGTGACCTAAAAGCTTACTAACGTTAAAAGAAAGCAGACCTAAAGGTAGGCCTCAGGGACTCTGCTCCAAGTTTCCGCTTCGGTAGGCTATTCAAGGCTTTACCTTGAGGAAAGGACTCACGTCAAGTTTCCTTTTAGCTCTAGAGCGTCTCAGGAGGAGCTCCCACCAAGGCTATGAAAGCACCCTGTTGATGTAGAGAACACTCGTTCCCTTCCCACAGCCCTGCCTACAGTGACTAGAGACCCGTCCTAAAACTATTTAGGGAGTTTCAAGGCAGCAGAATGGAGCTTTCAAAATGGGAAAGCAAGGCCTCTGCCATTAGGCCCCGTTTCCTGCGAACACGCAGCCTACCTCCTTGTGATTTCTACCAGGTAAATATACACTCTAGCTACACACGGGTCCCTTCCTTGAATAAAGTTGTTTGGCACGGAGTTCTGCGTGTAGCCAACGGCCTCCCCCAAGGAGCGCTCGAGGTACGCTATCGGGGCTTAGCCTCTTGTAAAACCATTCAGTGTAAGGGGAAGAACTGTGCTTTGGTACCAGCAGGAACGCAAGCCGCCTTTCTCCTGTAAGTATGGGGTCTTAAGCTATGACTCTGTAGAAGGAATGTGAAGGAATTTGGTTGTTCAGTGCCGCTCCGCCTAGGGCAATGAGGCAGATTTGCAAAACATGTAGGATGTAAGAGAACAGATTTCCTGGAGCTGTTGGAGTGCTGAGGAAACCTAGGTCTCCCAAGGAAGAGTGCAGCGTGTTGCCCTACCCTCAGCATACACAGAGTGACTGGCAAAGGTTTCCGGGCCTGGATGTTTCTTAGCAGCCCAGGGCAGCCTGCCGGTACTCGGTGTTCTTGCAGGGAATAGGGTGCCCACGCGAGGTCCTGGTGACCTAAAAGCTTACTAACGTTAAAAGAAAGCAGACCTAAAGGTAGGCCTCAGGGACTCTGCTCCAAGTTTCCGCTTCGGTAGGCTATTCAAGGCTTTACCTTGAGGAAAGGACTCACGTCAAGTTTCCTTTTAGCTCTAGAGCGTCTCAGGAGGAGCTCCCACCCAGGCTATGAAAGCACCCTGTTGATGTAGAGAACACTCGTTCCCTTCCCACAGCCCTGCCTACAGTGACTAGAGACCCGTCCTAAAACTGTTATTTAGGGAGTTTCAAGGCAACAGGAATGGAGCTTTCAAATGGGAAAGCAAGGCCTGTGCCATTAGGCCCCGTTTCCTGCGAACACGCAGCCTACCTCCTTGTGATTTCTACCAGGTAAATATACACTCTAGCTACACACGGGTCCCTTCCTTGAATAAAGTTGTTTCGCACGGAGTTCTGCGTGTAGCCAACGGCCTCCCCCAAAGAGCGCTCGAGGTACGCTATCGGGGCTTAGCCTCTTGTAAAACCCTTCAGTGTAAGAGGAAGAACTGTGCTTTGGTACAAGCAGGAACGCAAGCCGCCATTCTCCTGTAAGTATGGGGTCTTAAGGTATGACTCTGTAGAAGGAATGGGAAGCAGCTTTGTTTTCTCAGTGCCGCTCCGCCTAGGGCAATGAGGCAGATTTGCAAAACATGTAGGATATAAGAGAACAGATTTCCTGGAGCTGTTGGAGTGCTGAGGAAACCTAGGTCTCCCAAGGAAGAGTGCAGCGTGTTGCCCTACCCTCAGCATACACAGAGTGACTGGCAAAGGTTTCCGGGCCTGGATGTTTCTTAGCAGCCCAGGGCAGCCTGCCGGTACTCGGTGTTCTTGCAGGGAATAGGGTGCCCACGCGAGGTCCTGGTGACCTAAAAGCTTACTAACGTTAAAAGAAAGCAGACCTAAAGGTAGGCCTCAGGGACTCTGCTCCAAGTTTCCGCTTCGGTAGGCTATTCAAAGCGTTACCTTGAGGAAAGGACTCACGTCAAGTTTCCTTTTAGCTCTAGAGCGTCTCAGGAGGAGCTCCCACCCAGGCTATGAAAGCACCCTGTTGATGTAGAGAACACTCGTTCCCTTCCCACAGCCCTGCCTACAGTGACTAGAGACCCGTCCTAAAACTGTTATTTAGGGAGTTTCAAGGCAGCAGGAATGGAGCTTTCAAAATGGGAAAGCAAGGCCTGTGCCATCAGGCCCCGTTTCCAGCGAACACGCAGCCTACCTCCTTGTGATTTCTACCAGGTAAATATACACTCTAGCTACACACGGGTCCCTTCCTTGATTAAAGTTGTTGGCACGGAGTTCTGCGTGTAGCCAACGGCCTCCCCCAAGGAGCGCTCGAGGTACGCTATCGGGGCTTAGCCTCTTGTAAAACCCTTCAGTGTAAGAGGAAGAACTGTGCTTTGGTACAAGCAGGAACGCAAGCCGCCTTTCTCCTGTAAGTATGGGGTCTTAAGGTATGACTCTGTCGAAGGAATGGGAAGCAGCTTTCGTTTCTCAGTGCCGCTCCGCCTAGGGCAATGAGGCAGATTTGCAAAACATGTAGGATGTAAGAGAACAGATTTCCTGGAGCTGTTGGAGTGCTGAGGAAACCTAGGTCTCCCAAGGAACAGTGCAGCGTGTTGCCCTACCCTCAGCATACACAGAGAGACTGGGAAAGGTTTCCGGGCCTGGATGTTTCTTAGCAGCCCAGGGCAGCCTGCCGGTACTCGATGTTCTTGCAGGGAATAGGGTGCCCACAAGAGGTCCTGGTGACCTGAAAAGCTTACTAACGTTAAAAGAAAGCAGACCTAAAAGAAGGCCTCAAGGACTCTGCTCCAAGCTTCCGCTTCGGCAGGCTATTCAAGGCTTTACCTTGAGGAAAGGACGCACGTCAAGTTTCCTTTTAGCTCTAGAGCGTCTCAGGAGGAGCGCCCAACCAGGCTATGAAAGGACCCTGTTGATGTAGAGAACACTCGTTCCCTTCCCAGAGTCCTGCCTACAGTGACTAGAGACCCGTCCTAAAACTGTTATTTAGGGAGTTTCAAGGCAGCAGGAATGGAGCTTTCAAAATGGGAAAGCAAGGCCTGTGCCATTAGGCCACGTTTCCTGCGAACACGCAGCCTACCTCCTTGTGATTTCTACCAGGTAAATATACACTCTAGCTACACACGGGTCCCTTCCTTGAATAAAGTTGTTTCGCACGGAGTTCTGCGTGTAGCCAACGGCCTCCCCCAAGGAGCGCTCGAGGTACGCTATCGGGGCTTAGCCTCTTGTAAAACCCTTCAGTGTAAGAGGAAGAACTGTGCTTTGGTACAAGCAGGAACGCAAGCCGCCATTCTCCTGTAAGTATGGGGTCTTAAGGTATGACTCTGTAGAAGGAATGGGAAGCAGCTTTGGTTTCTCAGTGCCGCTCAGCCTAGGGCAATGAGGCAGATTTGCAAAACATGTAGGATGTAAGAGAACAGATTTCCTGGAGCTGTTGGAGTGCTGAGGAAACCTAGGTCTCCCAAGGAAGAGTGCAGCGTGTTGCCCTACCCTCAGCATACACAGAGTGACTGGCAAAGGTTTCCGGGCCTGGATGTTTCTTAGCAGCCCAGGGCAGCCTGCCGGTACTCGGTGTTCTTGCAGGGAATAGGGTGCCCACGCGAGGTCCTGGTGACCTGAAAAGCTTACTAACGTTAAAAGAAAGCAGACCTAAAGGAAGGCCTCAAGGACTCTGCTCCAAGCTTCCGCTGCGGCAGGCTCCGCCTAGGGCAATGAGGCAGACTTGCAAAACATGTAGGATGTAAGAGAACAGTTTTCCTGGAGCTGTTGGAGTGCTGAGGAAACCTAGGTCTCCCAAGGAAGAGTGCAGCGTGTTGCCCTACCCTCAGCATACACAGAGTGACTGGCAAAGGTTTCCGGGCCTGGATGTTTCATAGCAGCCCAGGGCAGCCTGCCGGTACTCGATGTTCTTGCAGGGAATAGGGTGCCCACAAGAGGTCCTGGTGACCTGAAAAGCTTACTAACGTTAAAAGAAAGCAGACCTAAAGGAAGGCCTCAAGGACTCTGCTCCAAGCTTCCGCTTCGGCAGGCTATTCAAGGCTTTACCTTGAGGAAAGGACGCACGTCAAGTTTCCTTTTAGCTCTAGAGCGTCTCAGGAGGAGCGCCCACCCAGGCTATGAAAGGACCCTGTTGATGTAGAGAACACTCGTTCCCTTCCCAGAGTCCTGCCTACAGTGACTAGAGACCCGTCCTAAAACTGTTATTTAGGGAGTTTCAAGGCAGCAGGAATGGAGCTTTCAAAATGGGAAAGCAAGGCCTGTGCCATCAGGCCCCGTTTCCAGCGAACACGCAGCCTACCTCCTTGTGATTTCTACCAGGTAAATATACACTCTAGCTACACACGGGTCCCTTCCTTGAATAAAGTTGTTTCGCACGGAGTTCTGCGTGTAGCCAACGGCCTCCCCCAAGGAGCGCTCGAGGTACGCTATCGGGGCTTAGCCTCTTGTAAAACCCTTCAGTGTAAGAGGAAGAACTGTGCTTTGGTACAAGCAGGAACGCAAGCCGCCTTTCTCCTGTAAGTATGGGGTCTTAAGGTATGACTCTGTAGAAGGAATGCGAAGCAGTTTTGGTTTCTCAGTGCCGCTCCGCCTAGGGCAATGAGGCAGATTTGCAAAACATGTAGGATGTAAGAGAACAGATTTCCTGGAGCTGTTGGAGTGCTGAGGAAACCTAGGTCTCCCAAGGAAGAGTGCAGCGTGTTGCCCTACCCTCAGCATACACAGAGTGACTGGCAAAGGTTTCCGGGCCTGGATGTTTCTTAGCAGCCCAGGGCAGCCTGCCGGTACTCGGTGTTCTTGCAGGGAATAGGGTGCCCACGCGAGGTCCTGGTGACCTGAAAGGTTACTAACGTTAAAAGAAAGCAGACCTAAAGGTAGGCCTCAGGGACTCTGCTCCAAGTTTCCGCTTCGGTAGGCTATTCAAGGCTTTACCTTGAGGAAAGGACTCACGTCAAGTTTCCTTTAAGCTCTAGAGCGTCTCAGGAGGAGCTCCCACCAAGGCTATGAAAGCACCCTGTTGATGTAGAGAACACTCGTTCCCTTCCCACAGCCCTGCCTACAGTGACTAGAGACCCGTCCTAAAACTATTTAGGGAGTTTCAAGGCAGCAGAATGGAGCTTTCAAAATGGGAAAGCAAGGCCTCTGCCATTAGGCCCCGTTTCCTGCGAACACGCAGCCTACCTCCTTGTGATTTCTACCAGGTAAATATACACTCTAGCTACACACGGGTCCCTTCCTTGAATAAAGTTGTTTGGCACGGAGTTCTGCGTGTAGCCAACGGCCTCCCCCAAGGAGCGCTCGAGGTACGCTATCGGGGCTTAGCCTCTTGTAAAACCATTCAGTGTAAGGGGAAGAACTGTGCTTTGGTACCAGCAGGAACGCAAGCCGCCTTTCTCCTGTAAGTATGGGGTCTTAAGCTATGACTCTGTAGAAGGAATGTGAAGGAATTTGGTTGTTCAGTGCCGCTCCGCCTAGGGCAATGAGGCAGATTTGCAAAACATGTAGGATGTAAGAGAACAGATTTCCTGGAGCTGTTGGAGTGCTGAGGAAACCTAGGTCTCCCAAGGAATAGTGCAGCGTGTTGCCCTACCCTCAGCATACACAGAGTGACTGGCAAAGGTTTCCGGGCCTGGATGTTTCTTAGCAGCCCAGGGCAGCCTGCCGGTACTCGGTGTTCTTGCAGGGAATAGGGTGCCCACGCGAGGTCCTGGTGACCTAAAAGCTTACTAACGTTAAAAGAAAGCAGACCTAAAGGTAGGCCTCAGGGACTCTGCTCCAAGTTTCCGCTTCGGTAGGCTATTCAAGGCTTTACCTTGAGGAAAGGACTCACGTCAAGTTTCCTTTTAGCTCTAGAGCGTCTCAGGAGGAGCTCCCACCCAGGCTATGAAAGCACCCTGTTGATGTAGAGAACACTCGTTCCCTTCCCACAGCCCTGCCTACAGTGACTAGAGACCCGTCCTAAAACTGTTATTTAGGGAGTTTCAAGGCAACAGGAATGGAGCTTTCAAATGGGAAAGCAAGGCCTGTGCCATTAGGCCCCGTTTCCTGCGAACACGCAGCCTACCTCCTTGTGATTTCTACCAGGTAAATATACACTCTAGCTACACACGGGTCCCTTCCTTGAATAAAGTTGTTTCGCACGGAGTTCTGCGTGTAGCCAACGGCCTCCCCCAAAGAGCGCTCGAGGTACGCTATCGGGGCTTAGCCTCTTGTAAAACCCTTCAGTGTAAGAGGAAGAACTGTGCTTTGGTACAAGCAGGAACGCAAGCCGCCTTTCTCCTGTAAGTATGGGGTCTTAAGGTATGACTCTGTAGAAGGAATGGGAAGCAGCTTTGGTTTCTCAGTGCCGCTCAGCCTAGGGCAATGAGGCAGATTTGCAAAACATGTAGGATGTAAGAGAACAGATTTCCTGGAGCTGTTGGAGTGCTGAGGAAACCTAGGTCTCCCAAGGAAGAGTGCAGCGTGTTGCCCTACCCTCAGCATACACAGAGTGACTGGGAAAGGTTTCCGGGACTGGATGTTTCTTAGCAGCCCAGGGCAGCCTGCCGGTACTCGGTGTTCTTGCAGGGAATAGGGTGCCCACGCGAGGTCCTGGTGACCTAAAAGCTTACTAACGTTAAAAGAAAGCAGACCTAAAGGTAGGCCTCAGGGACTCTGCTCCAAGTTTCCGCTTCGGTAGGCTATTCAAAGCGTTACCTTGAGGAAAGGACTCACGTCAAGTTTCCTTTTAGCTCTAGAGCGTCTCAGGAGGAGCTCCCACCCAGGCTATGAAAGCACCCTGTTGATGTAGAGAACACTCGTTCCCTTCCCACAGCCCTGCCTACAGTGACTAGAGACCCGTCCTAAAACTGTTATTTAGGGAGTTTCAAGGCAGCAGGAATGGAGCTTTCAAAATGGGAAAGCAAGGCCTGTGCCATCAGGCCCCGTTTCCAGCGAACACGCAGCCTACCTCCTTGTGATTTCTACCAGGTAAATATACACTCTAGCTACACACGGGTCCCTTCCTTGATTAAAGTTGTTGGCACGGAGTTCTGCGTGTAGCCAACGGCCTCCCCCAAGGAGCGCTCGAGGTACGCTATCGGGGCTTAGCCTCTTGTAAAACCCTTCAGTGTAAGAGGAAGAACTGTGCTTTGGTACAAGCAGGAACGCAAGCCGCCTTTCTCCTGTAAGTATGGGGTCTTAAGGTATGACTCTGTAGAAGGAATGCGAAGCAGTTTTGGTTTCTCAGTGCCGCTCCGCCTAGGGCAATGAGGCAGATTTGCAAAACATGTAGGATGTAAGAGAACAGATTTCCTGGAGCTGTTGGAGTGCTGAGGAAACCTAGGTCTCCCAAGGAAGAGTGCAGCGTGTTGCCCTACCCTCAGCATACACAGAGTGACTGGGAAAGGTTTCCGGGCCTGGATGTTTCTTAGCAGCCCAGGGCAGCCTGCCGGTACTCGATGTTCTTGCAGGGAATAGGGTGCCCACAAGAGGTCCTGGTGACCTGAAAAGCTTACTAACGTTAAAAGAAAGCAGACCTAAAGGAAGGCCTCAAGGACTCTGCTCCAAGCTTCCGCTTCGGCAGGCTATTCAAGGCTTTACCTTGAGGAAAGGACGCACGTCAAGTTTCCTTTTAGCTCTAGAGCGTCTCAGGAGGAGCGCCCACCCAGGCTATGAAAGGACCCTGTTGATGTAGAGAACACTCGTTCCCTTCCCAGAGTCCTGCCTACAGTGACTAGAGACCCGTCCTAAAACTGTTATTTAGGGAGTTTCAAGGCAGCAGGAATGGAGCTTTCAAAATGGGAAAGCAAGGCCTGTGCCATCAGGCCCCGTTTCCAGCGAACACGCAGCCTACCTCCTTGTGATTTCTACCAGGTAAATATACACTCTAGCTACACACGGGTCCCTTCCTTGAATAAAGTTGTTTCGCACGGAGTTCTGCGTGTAGCCAACGGCCTCCCCCAAGGAGCGCTCGAGGTACGCTATCGGGGCTTAGCCTCTTGTAAAACCCTTCAGTGTAAGAGGAAGAACTGTGCTTTGGTACAAGCAGGAACGCAAGCCGCCTTTCTCCTGTAAGTATGGGGTCTTAAGGTATGACTCTGTAGAAGGAATGCGAAGCAGTTTTGGTTTCTCAGTGCCGCTCCGCCTAGGGCAATGAGGCAGATTTGCAAAACATGTAGGATGTAAGAGAACAGATTTCCTGGAGCTGTTGGAGTGCTGAGGAAACCTAGGTCTCCCAAGGAAGAGTGCAGCGTGTTGCCCTACCCTCAGCATACACAGAGTGACTGGCAAAGGTTTCCGGGCCTGGATGTTTCTTAGCAGCCCAGGGCAGCCTGCCGGTACTCGGTGTTCTTGCAGGGAATAGGGTGCCCACGCGAGGTCCTGGTGACCTAAAAGCTTACTAACGTTAAAAGAAAGCAGACCTAAAGGTAGGCCTCAGGGACTCTGCTCCAAGTTTCCGCTTCGGTAGGCTATTCAAGGCTTTACCTTGAGGAAAGGACTCACGTCAAGTTTCCTTTTAGCTCTAGAGCGTCTCAGGAGGAGCTCCCACCAAGGCTATGAAAGCACCCTGTTGATGTAGAGAACACTCGTTCCCTTCCCACAGCCCTGCCTACAGTGACTAGAGACCCGTCCTAAAACTATTTAGGGAGTTTCAAGGCAGCAGGAATGGAGCTTTCAAAATGGGAAAGCAAGGCCTCTGCCATTAGGCCCCGTTTCCTGCGAACACGCAGCCTACCTCCTTGTGATTTCTACCAGGTAAATATACACTCTAGCTACACACTGGTCCCTTCCTTGAATAAAGTTGTTTGGCACGGAGTTCTGCGTGTAGCCAACGGCCTCCCCCAAGGAGCGCTCGAGGTACGCTATCGGGGCTTAGCCTCTTGTAAAACCATTCAGTGTAAGGGGAAGAACTGTGCTTTGGTACCAGCAGGAACGCAAGCCGCCTTTCTCCTGTAAGTATGGGGTCTTAAGCTATGACTCTGTAGAAGGAATGTGAAGGAATTTGGTTGTTCAGTGCCGCTCCGCCTAGGGCAATGAGGCAGATTTGCAAAACATGTAGGATATAAGAGAACAGATTTCCTGGAGCTGTTGGAGTGCTGAGGAAACCTAGGTCTCCCAAGGAAGAGTGCAGCGTGTTGCCCTACCCTCAGCATACACAGAGTGACTGGCAAAGGTTTCCGGGCCTGGATGTTTCTTAGCAGCCCAGGGCAGCCTGCCGGTACTCGGTGTTCTTGCAGGGAATAGGGTGCCCACGCGAGGTCCTGGTGACCTGAAAAGCTTACTAACGTTAAAAGAAAGCAGACCTAAAGGAAGGCCTCAAGGACTCTGCTCCAAGCTTCCGCTTCGGTAGGCTCCGCCTAGGGCAATGAGGCAGATTTGCAAAACATGTAGGATGTAAGAGAACAGTTTTCCTGGAGCTGTTGGAGTGCTGAGGAAACCTAGGTCTCCCAAGGAAGAGTGCAGCGTGTTGCCCTACCCTCAGCATACACAGAGTGACTGGCAAAGGTTTCCGGGTCTGGATGTTTCTTAGCAGCCCAGGGCAGCCTGCCGGTACTCGGTGTTCTTGCAGGGAATAGGGTGCCCACGCGAGGTCCTGGTGACCTAAAAGCTTACTAACGTTAAAAGAAAGCAGACCTAAAGGTAGGCCTCAGGGACTCTGCTCCAAGTTTCCGCTTCGGTAGGCTATTCAAGGCTTTACCTTGAGGAAAGGACTCACGTCAAGTTTCCTTTTAGCTCTAGAGCGTCTCAGGAGGAGCTCCCACCAAGGCTATGAAAGCACCCTGTTGATGTAGAGAACACTCGTTCCCTTCCCACAGCCCTGCCTACAGTGACTAGAGACCCGTCCTAAAACTATTTAGGGAGTTTCAAGGCAGCAGAATGGAGCTTTCAAAATGGGAAAGCAAGGCCTCTGCCATTAGGCCCCGTTTCCTGCGAACACGCAGCCTACCTCCTTGTGATTTCTACCAGGTAAATATACACTCTAGCTACACACGGGTCCCTTCCTTGAATAAAGTTGTTTGGCACGGAGTTCTGCGTGTAGCCAACGGCCTCCCCCAAGGAGCGCTCGAGGTACGCTATCGGGGCTTAGCCTCTTGTAAAACCATTCAGTGTAAGGGGAAGAACTGTGCTTTGGTACCAGCAGGAACGCAAGCCGCCTTTCTCCTGTAAGTATGGGGTCTTAAGCTATGACTCTGTAGAAGGAATGTGAAGGAATTTGGTTGTTCAGTGCCGCTCCGCCTAGGGCAATGAGGCAGATTTGCAAAACATGTAGGATGTAAGAGAACAGATTTCCTGGAGCTGTTGGAGTGCTGAGGAAACCTAGGTCTCCCAAGGAATAGTGCAGCGTGTTGCCCTACCCTCAGCATACACAGAGTGACTGGCAAAGGTTTCCGGGCCTGGATGTTTCTTAGCAGCCCAGGGCAGCCTGCCGGTACTCGGTGTTCTTGCAGGGAATAGGGTGCCCACGCGAGGTCCTGGTGACCTAAAAGCTTACTAACGTTAAAAGAAAGCAGACCTAAAGGTAGGCCTCAGGGACTCTGCTCCAAGTTTCCGCTTCGGTAGGCTATTCAAGGCTTTACCTTGAGGAAAGGACTCACGTCAAGTTTCCTTTTAGCTCTAGAGCGTCTCAGGAGGAGCTCCCACCCAGGCTATGAAAGCACCCTGTTGATGTAGAGAACACTCGTTCCCTTCCCACAGCCCTGCCTACAGTGACTAGAGACCCGTCCTAAAACTGTTATTTAGGGAGTTTCAAGGCAACAGGAATGGAGCTTTCAAATGGGAAAGCAAGGCCTGTGCCATTAGGCCCCGTTTCCTGCGAACACGCAGCCTACCTCCTTGTGATTTCTACCAGGTAAATATACACTCTAGCTACACACGGGTCCCTTCCTTGAATAAAGTTGTTTCGCACGGAGTTCTGCGTGTAGCCAACGGCCTCCCCCAAAGAGCGCTCGAGGTACGCTATCGGGGCTTAGCCTCTTGTAAAACCCTTCAGTGTAAGAGGAAGAACTGTGCTTTGGTACAAGCAGGAACGCAAGCCGCCTTTCTCCTGTAAGTATGGGGTCTTAAGGTATGACTCTGTAGAAGGAATGGGAAGCAGCTTTGGTTTCTCAGTGCCGCTCAGCCTAGGGCAATGAGGCAGATTTGCAAAACATGTAGGATGTAAGAGAACAGATTTCCTGGAGCTGTTGGAGTGCTGAGGAAACCTAGGTCTCCCAAGGAAGAGTGCAGCGTGTTGCCCTACCCTCAGCATACACAGAGTGACTGGGAAAGGTTTCCGGGACTGGATGTTTCTTAGCAGCCCAGGGCAGCCTGCCGGTACTCGGTGTTCTTGCAGGGAATAGGGTGCCCACGCGAGGTCCTGGTGACCTAAAAGCTTACTAACGTTAAAAGAAAGCAGACCTAAAGGTAGGCCTCAGGGACTCTGCTCCAAGTTTCCGCTTCGGTAGGCTATTCAAAGCGTTACCTTGAGGAAAGGACTCACGTCAAGTTTCCTTTTAGCTCTAGAGCGTCTCAGGAGGAGCTCCCACCCAGGCTATGAAAGCACCCTGTTGATGTAGAGAACACTCGTTCCCTTCCCACAGCCCTGCCTACAGTGACTAGAGACCCGTCCTAAAACTGTTATTTAGGGAGTTTCAAGGCAGCAGGAATGGAGCTTTCAAAATGGGAAAGCAAGGCCTGTGCCATCAGGCCCCGTTTCCAGCGAACACGCAGCCTACCTCCTTGTGATTTCTACCAGGTAAATATACACTCTAGCTACACACGGGTCCCTTCCTTGATTAAAGTTGTTGGCACGGAGTTCTGCGTGTAGCCAACGGCCTCCCCCAAGGAGCGCTCGAGGTACGCTATCGGGGCTTAGCCTCTTGTAAAACCCTTCAGTGTAAGAGGAAGAACTGTGCTTTGGTACAAGCAGGAACGCAAGCCGCCTTTCTCCTGTAAGTATGGGGTCTTAAGGTATGACTCTGTAGAAGGAATGCGAAGCAGTTTTGGTTTCTCAGTGCCGCTCCGCCTAGGGCAATGAGGCAGATTTGCAAAACATGTAGGATGTAAGAGAACAGATTTCCTGGAGCTGTTGGAGTGCTGAGGAAACCTAGGTCTCCCAAGGAAGAGTGCAGCGTGTTGCCCTACCCTCAGCATACACAGAGTGACTGGGAAAGGTTTCCGGGCCTGGATGTTTCTTAGCAGCCCAGGGCAGCCTGCCGGTACTCGATGTTCTTGCAGGGAATAGGGTGCCCACAAGAGGTCCTGGTGACCTGAAAAGCTTACTAACGTTAAAAGAAAGCAGACCTAAAGGAAGGCCTCAAGGACTCTGCTCCAAGCTTCCGCTTCGGCAGGCTATTCAAGGCTTTACCTTGAGGAAAGGACGCACGTCAAGTTTCCTTTTAGCTCTAGAGCGTCTCAGGAGGAGCGCCCACCCAGGCTATGAAAGGACCCTGTTGATGTAGAGAACACTCGTTCCCTTCCCAGAGTCCTGCCTACAGTGACTAGAGACCCGTCCTAAAACTGTTATTTAGGGAGTTTCAAGGCAGCAGGAATGGAGCTTTCAAAATGGGAAAGCAAGGCCTGTGCCATCAGGCCCCGTTTCCAGCGAACACGCAGCCTACCTCCTTGTGATTTCTACCAGGTAAATATACACTCTAGCTACACACGGGTCCCTTCCTTGAATAAAGTTGTTTCGCACGGAGTTCTGCGTGTAGCCAACGGCCTCCCCCAAGGAGCGCTCGAGGTACGCTATCGGGGCTTAGCCTCTTGTAAAACCCTTCAGTGTAAGAGGAAGAACTGTGCTTTGGTACAAGCAGGAACGCAAGCCGCCTTTCTCCTGTAAGTATGGGGTCTTAAGGTATGACTCTGTAGAAGGAATGCGAAGCAGTTTTGGTTTCTCAGTGCCGCTCCGCCTAGGGCAATGAGGCAGATTTGCAAAACATGTAGGATGTAAGAGAACAGATTTCCTGGAGCTGTTGGAGTGCTGAGGAAACCTAGGTCTCCCAAGGAAGAGTGCAGCGTGTTGCCCTACCCTCAGCATACACAGAGTGACTGGCAAAGGTTTCCGGGCCTGGATGTTTCTTAGCAGCCCAGGGCAGCCTGCCGGTACTCGGTGTTCTTGCAGGGAATAGGGTGCCCACGCGAGGTCCTGGTGACCTAAAAGCTTACTAACGTTAAAAGAAAGCAGACCTAAAGGTAGGCCTCAGGGACTCTGCTCCAAGTTTCCGCTTCGGTAGGCTATTCAAGGCTTTACCTTGAGGAAAGGACTCACGTCAAGTTTCCTTTTAGCTCTAGAGCGTCTCAGGAGGAGCTCCCACCAAGGCTATGAAAGCACCCTGTTGATGTAGAGAACACTCGTTCCCTTCCCACAGCCCTGCCTACAGTGACTAGAGACCCGTCCTAAAACTATTTAGGGAGTTTCAAGGCAGCAGGAATGGAGCTTTCAAATGGGAAAGCAAGGCCTGTGCCATTAGGCCCCGTTTCCTGCGAACACGCAGCCTACCTCCTTGTGATTTCTACCAGGTAAATATACACTCTAGCTACACACGGGTCCCTTCCTTGAATAAAGTTGTTTCGCACGGAGTTCTGCGTGTAGCCAACGGCCTCCCCCAAAGAGCGCTCGAGGTACGCTATCGGGGCTTAGCCTCTTGTAAAACCCTTCAGTGTAAGAGGAAGAACTGTGCTTTGGTACAAGCAGGAACGCAAGCCGCCTTTCTCCTGTAAGTATGGGGTCTTAAGGTATGACTCTGTAGAAGGAATGGGAAGCAGCTTTGGTTTCTCAGTGCCGCTCAGCCTAGGGCAATGAGGCAGATTTGCAAAACATGTAGGATGTAAGAGAACAGATTTCCTGGAGCTGTTGGAGTGCTGAGGAAACCTAGGTCTCCCAAGGAAGAGTGCAGCGTGTTGCCCTACCCTCAGCATACACAGAGTGACTGGGAAAGGTTTCCGGGACTGGATGTTTCTTAGCAGCCCAGGGCAGCCTGCCGGTACTCGGTGTTCTTGCAGGGAATAGGGTGCCCACGCGAGGTCCTGGTGACCTAAAAGCTTACTAACGTTAAAAGAAAGCAGACCTAAAGGTAGGCCTCAGGGACTCTGCTCCAAGTTTCCGCTTCGGTAGGCTATTCAAAGCGTTACCTTGAGGAAAGGACTCACGTCAAGTTTCCTTTTAGCTCTAGAGCGTCTCAGGAGGAGCTCCCACCCAGGCTATGAAAGCACCCTGTTGATGTAGAGAACACTCGTTCCCTTCCCACAGCCCTGCCTACAGTGACTAGAGACCCGTCCTAAAACTGTTATTTAGGGAGTTTCAAGGCAGCAGGAATGGAGCTTTCAAAATGGGAAAGCAAGGCCTGTGCCATCAGGCCCCGTTTCCAGCGAACACGCAGCCTACCTCCTTGTGATTTCTACCAGGTAAATATACACTCTAGCTACACACGGGTCCCTTCCTTGATTAAAGTTGTTGGCACGGAGTTCTGCGTGTAGCCAACGGCCTCCCCCAAGGAGCGCTCGAGGTACGCTATCGGGGCTTAGCCTCTTGTAAAACCCTTCAGTGTAAGAGGAAGAACTGTGCTTTGGTACAAGCAGGAACGCAAGCCGCCTTTCTCCTGTAAGTATGGGGTCTTAAGGTATGACTCTGTCGAAGGAATGGGAAGCAGCTTTCGTTTCTCAGTGCCGCTCCGCCTAGGGCAATGAGGCAGATTTGCAAAACATGTAGGATGTAAGAGAACAGATTTCCTGGAGCTGTTGGAGTGCTGAGGAAACCTAGGTCTCCCAAGGAACAGTGCAGCGTGTTGCCCTACCCTCAGCATACACAGAGAGACTGGGAAAGGTTTCCGGGCCTGGATGTTTCTTAGCAGCCCAGGGCAGCCTGCCGGTACTCGATGTTCTTGCAGGGAATAGGGTGCCCACAAGAGGTCCTGGTGACCTGAAAAGCTTACTAACGTTAAAAGAAAGCAGACCTAAAGGAAGGCCTCAAGGACTCTGCTCCAAGCTTCCGCTTCGGCAGGCTATTCAAGGCTTTACCTTGAGGAAAGGACGCACGTCAAGTTTCCTTTTAGCTCTAGAGCGTCTCAGGAGGAGCGCCCAACCAGGCTATGAAAGGACCCTGTTGATGTAGAGAACACTCGTTCCCTTCCCAGAGTCCTGCCTACAGTGACTAGAGACCCGTCCTAAAACTGTTATTTAGGGAGTTTCAAGGCAGCAGGAATGGAGCTTTCAAAATGGGAAAGCAAGGCCTGTGCCATTAGGCCACGTTTCCTGCGAACACGCAGCCTACCTCCTTGTGATTTCTACCAGGTAAATATACACTCTAGCTACACACGGGTCCCTTCCTTGAATAAAGTTGTTTCGCACGGAGTTCTGCGTGTAGCCAACGGCCTCCCCCAAGGAGCGCTCGAGGTACGCTATCGGGGCTTAGCCTCTTGTAAAACCCTTCAGTGTAAGAGGAAGAACTGTGCTTTGGTACAAGCAGGAACGCAAGCCGCCATTCTCCTGTAAGTATGGGGTCTTAAGGTATGACTCTGTAGAAGGAATGGGAAGCAGCTTTGGTTTCTCAGTGCCGCTCAGCCTAGGGCAATGAGGCAGATTTGCAAAACATGTAGGATGTAAGAGAACAGATTTCCTGGAGCTGTTGGAGTGCTGAGGAAACCTAGGTCTCCCAAGGAAGAGTGCAGCGTGTTGCCCTACCCTCAGCATACACAGAGTGACTGGCAAAGGTTTCCGGGCCTGGATGTTTCTTAGCAGCCCAGGGCAGCCTGCCGGTACTCGGTGTTCTTGCAGGGAATAGGGTGCCCACGCGAGGTCCTGGTGACCTGAAAAGCTTACTAACGTTTAAAGAAAGCAGACCTAAAGGAAGGCCTCAAGGACTCTGCTCCAAGCTTCCGCTGCGGCAGGCTCCGCCTAGGGCAATGAGGCAGACTTGCAAAACATGTAGGATGTAAGAGAACAGTTTTCCTGGAGCTGTTGGAGTGCTGAGGAAACCTAGGTCTCCCAAGGAAGAGTGCAGCGTGTTGCCCTACCCTCAGCATACACAGAGTGACTGGCAAAGGTTTCCGGGCCTGGATGTTTCATAGCAGCCCAGGGCAGCCTGCCGGTACTCGATGTTCTTGCAGGGAATAGGGTGCCCACAAGAGGTCCTGGTGACCTGAAAAGCTTACTAACGTTAAAAGAAAGCAGACCTAAAGGAAGGCCTCAAGGACTCTGCTCCAAGCTTCCGCTTCGGCAGGCTATTCAAGGCTTTACCTTGAGGAAAGGACGCACGTCAAGTTTCCTTTTAGCTCTAGAGCGTCTCAGGAGGAGCGCCCACCCAGGCTATGAAAAGACCCTGTTGATGTAGAGAACACTCGTTCCCTTCCCAGAGTCCTGCCTACAGTGACTAGAGACCCATCCTAAAACTGTTATTTAGGGAGTTTCAAGGCAGCAGGAATGGAGCTTTCAAAATGGGAAAGCAAGGCCTGTGCCATCAGGCCCCGTTTCCAGCGAACACGCAGCCTACCTCCTTGTGATTTCTACCAGGTAAATATACACTCTAGCTACACACGGGTCCCTTCCTTGAATAAAGTTGTTTCGCACGGAGTTCTGCGTGTAGCCAACGGCCTCCCCCAAGGAGCGCTCGAGGTACGCTATCGGGGCTTAGCCTCTTGTAAAACCCTTCAGTGTAAGAGGAAGAACTGTGCTTTGGTACAAGCAGGAACGCAAGCCGCCTTTCTCCTGTAAGTATGGGGTCTTAAGGTATGACTCTGTAGAAGGAATGCGAAGCAGTTTTGGTTTCTCAGTGCCGCTCCGCCTAGGGCAATGAGGCAGATTTGCAAAACATGTAGGATGTAAGAGAACAGATTTCCTGGAGCTGTTGGAGTGCTGAGGAAACCTAGGTCTCCCAAGGAATAGTGCAGCGTGTTGCCCTACCCTCAGCATACACAGAGTGACTGGCAAAGGTTTCCGGGCCTGGATGTTTCTTAGCAGCCCAGGGCAGCCTGCCGGTACTCGGTGTTCTTGCAGGGAATAGGGTGCCCACGCGAGGTCCTGGTGACCTAAAAGCTTACTAACGTTAAAAGAAAGCAGACCTAAAGGTAGGCCTCAGGGACTCTGCTCCAAGTTTCCGCTTCGGTAGGCTATTCAAGGCTTTACCTTGAGGAAAGGACTCACGTCAAGTTTCCTTTTAGCTCTAGAGCGTCTCAGGAGGAGCTCCCACCCAGGCTATGAAAGCACCCTGTTGATGTAGAGAACACTCGTTCCCTTCCCACAGCCCTGCCTACAGTGACTAGAGACCCGTCCTAAAACTGTTATTTAGGGAGTTTCAAGGCAACAGGAATGGAGCTTTCAAATGGGAAAGCAAGGCCTGTGCCATTAGGCCCCGTTTCCTGCGAACACGCAGCCTACCTCCTTGTGATTTCTACCAGGTAAATATACACTCTAGCTACACACGGGTCCCTTCCTTGAATAAAGTTGTTTCGCACGGAGTTCTGCGTGTAGCCAACGGCCTCCCCCAAAGAGCGCTCGAGGTACGCTATCGGGGCTTAGCCTCTTGTAAAACCCTTCAGTGTAAGAGGAAGAACTGTGCTTTGGTACAAGCAGGAACGCAAGCCGCCATTCTCCTGTAAGTATGGGGTCTTAAGGTATGACTCTGTAGAAGGAATGGGAAGCAGCTTTGGTTTCTCAGTGCCGCTCAGCCTAGGGCAATGAGGCAGATTTGCAAAACATGTAGGATGTAAGAGAACAGATTTCCTGGAGCTGTTGGAGTGCTGAGGAAACCTAGGTCTCCCAAGGAAGAGTGCAGCGTGTTGCCCTACCCTCAGCATACAGAGAGTGACTGGGAAAGGTTTCCGGGACTGGATGTTTCTTAGCAGCCCAGGGCAGCCTGCCGGTACTCGGTGTTCTTGCAGGGAATAGGGTGCCCACGCGAGGTCCTGGTGACCTAAAAGCTTACTAACGTTAAAAGAAAGCAGACCTAAAGGTAGGCCTCAGGGACTCTGCTCCAAGTTTCCGCTTCGGTAGGCTATTCAAAGCGTTACCTTGAGGAAAGGACTCACGTCAAGTTTCCTTTTAGCTCTAGAGCGTCTCAGGAGGAGCTCCCACCCAGGCTATGAAAGCACCCTGTTGATGTAGAGAACACTCGTTCCCTTCCCACAGCCCTGCCTACAGTGACTAGAGACCCGTCCTAAAACTGTTATTTAGGGAGTTTCAAGGCAGCAGGAATGGAGCTTTCAAAATGGGAAAGCAAGGCCTGTGCCATCAGGCCCCGTTTCCAGCGAACACGCAGCCTACCTCCTTGTGATTTCTACCAGGTAAATATACACTCTAGCTACACACGGGTCCCTTCCTTG
Organism: Balaenoptera acutorostrata; assembly: GCF_949987535.1. NCBI lineage: Eukaryota > Metazoa > Chordata > Mammalia > Artiodactyla > Balaenopteridae > Balaenoptera > Balaenoptera acutorostrata. The sequence continues at coordinate 351,646 of NW_026646529.1, read as the reverse complement.
ATTAAAGTTGTTGGCACGGAGTTCTGCGTGTAGCCAACGGCCTCCCCCAAGGAGCGCTCGAGGTACGCTATCGGGGCTTAGCCTCTTGTAAAACCCTTCAGTGTAAGAGGAAGAACTGTGCTTTGGTACAAGCAGGAACGCAAGCCGCCTTTCTCCTGTAAGTATGGGGTCTTAAGGTATGACTCTGTAGAAGGAATGCGAAGCAGTTTTGGTTTCTCAGTGCCGCTCCGCCTAGGGCAATGAGGCAGATTTGCAAAACATGTAGGATGTAAGAGAACAGATTTCCTGGAGCTGTTGGAGTGCTGAGGAAACCTAGGTCTCCCAAGGAAGAGTGCAGCGTGTTGCCCTACCCTCAGCATACACAGAGTGACTGGCAAAGGTTTCCGGGCCTGGATGTTTCTTAGCAGCCCAGGGCAGCCTGCCGGTACTCGGTGTTCTTGCAGGGAATAGGGTGCCCACGCGAAGTCCTGGTGACCTAAAAGCTTACTAACGTTAAAAGAAAGCAGACCTAAAGGTAGGCCTCAGGGACTCTGCTCCAAGTTTCCGCTTCGGTAGGCTATTCAAGGCTTTACCTTGAGGAAAGGACTCACGTCAAGTTTCCTTTTAGCTCTAGAGCGTCTCAGGAGGAGCTCCCACCAAGGCTATGAAAGCACCCTGTTGATGTAGAGAACACTCGTTCCCTTCCCACAGCCCTGCCTACAGTGACTAGAGACCCGTCCTAAAACTATTTAGGGAGTTTCAAGGCAGCAGGAATGGAGCTTTCAAAATGGGAAAGCAAGGCCTCTGCCATTAGGCCCCGTTTCCTGCGAACACGCAGCCTACCTCCTTGTGATTTCTACCAGGTAAATATACACCCTAGCTACACACGGGTCCCTTCCTTGAATAAAGTTGTTTGGCACGGAGTTCTGCGTGTAGCCAACGGCCTCCCCCAAGGAGCGCTCGAGGTACGCTATCGGGGCTTAGCCTCTTGTAAAACCATTCAGTGTAAGGGGAAGAACTGTGCTTTGGTACCAGCAGGAACGCAAGCCGCCTTTCTCCTGTAAGTATGGGGTCTTAAGCTATGACTCTGTAGAAGGAATGTGAAGGAATTTGGTTGTTCAGTGCCGCTCCGCCTAGGGCAATGAGGCAGATTTGCAAAACATGTAGGATGTAAGAGAACAGATTTCCTGGAGCTGTTGGAGTGCTGAGGAAACCTAGGTCTCCCAAGGAAGAGTGCAGCGTGTTGCCCTACCCTCAGCATACACAGAGTGACTGGCAAAGGTTTCCGGGCCTGGATGTTTCTTAGCAGCCCAGGGCAGCCTGCCGGTACTCGGTGTTCTTGCAGGGAATAGGGTGCCCACGCGAGGTCCTGGTGACCTAAAAGCTTACTAACGTTAAAAGAAAGCAGACCTAAAGGTAGGCCTCAGGGACTCTGCTCCAAGTTTCCGCTTCGGTAGGCTATTCAAGGCTTTACCTTGAGGAAAGGACTCACGTCAAGTTTCCTTTTAGCTCTAGAGCGTCTCAGGAGGAGCTCCCACCCAGGCTATGAAAGCACCCTGTTGATGTAGAGAACACTCGTTCCCTTCCCACAGCCCTGCCTACAGTGACTAGAGACCCGTCCTAAAACTGTTATTTAGGGAGTTTCAAGGCAACAGGAATGGAGCTTTCAAATGGGAAAGCAAGGCCTGTGCCATTAGGCCCCGTTTCCTGCGAACACGCAGCCTACCTCCTTGTGATTTCTACCAGGTAAATATACACTCTAGCTACACACGGGTCCCTTCCTTGAATAAAGTTGTTTCGCACGGAGTTCTGCGTGTAGCCAACGGCCTCCCCCAAAGAGCGCTCGAGGTACGCTATCGGGGCTTAGCCTCTTGTAAAACCCTTCAGTGTAAGAGGAAGAACTGTGCTTTGGTACAAGCAGGAACGCAAGCCGCCATTCTCCTGTAAGTATGGGGTCTTAAGGTATGACTCTGTAGAAGGAATGGGAAGCAGCTTTGTTTTCTCAGTGCCGCTCCGCCTAGGGCAATGAGGCAGATTTGCAAAACATGTAGGATATAAGAGAACAGATTTCCTGGAGCTGTTGGAGTGCTGAGGAAACCTAGGTCTCCCAAGGAAGAGTGCAGCGTGTTGCCCTACCCTCAGCATACACAGAGTGACTGGCAAAGGTTTCCGGGCCTGGATGTTTCTTAGCAGCCCAGGGCAGCCTGCCGGTACTCGGTGTTCTTGCAGGGAATAGGGTGCCCACGCGAGGTCCTGGTGACCTGAAAAGCTTACTAACGTTAAAAGAAAGCAGACCTAAAGGAAGGCCTCAAGGACTCTGCTCCAAGCTTCCGCTTCGGCAGGCTCCGCCTAGGGCAATGAGGCAGATTTGCAAAACATGTAGGATGTAAGAGAACAGTTTTCCTGGAGCTGTTGGAGTGCTGAGGAAACCTAGGTCTCCCAAGGAAGAGTGCAGCGTGTTGCCCTACCCTCAGCATACACAGAGTGACTGGGAAAGGTTTCCGGGCCTGGATGTTTCTTAGCAGCCCAGGGCAGCCTGCCGGTACTCGGTGTTCTTGCAGGGAATAGGGTGCCCACGCGAGGTCCTGGTGACCTGAAAAGCTTACTAACGTTAAAAGAAAGCAGACCTAAAGGAAGGCCTCAAGGACTCTGCTCCAAGCTTCCGCTTCGGCAGGCTATTCAAGGCTTTACCTTGAGGAAAGGACGCACGTCAAGTTTCCTTTTAGCTCTAGAGCGTCTCAGGAGGAGCGCCCAACCAGGCTATGAAAGGACCCTGTTGATGTAGAGAACACTCGTTCCCTTCCCACAGCCCTGCCTACAGTGACTAGAGACCCGTCCTAAAGCTGTTATTTAGGGAGTTTCAAGGCAACAGGAATGGAGCTTTCAAATGGGAAAGCAAGGCCTGTGCCATTAGGCCCCGTTTCCTGCGAACACGCAGCCTACCTCCTTGTGATTTCTACCAGGTAAATATACACTCTAGCTACACACGGGTCCCTTCCTTGAATAAAGTTGTTTCGCACGGAGTTCTGCGTGTAGCCAACGGCCTCCCCCAAAGAGCGCTCGAGGTACGCTATCGGGGCTTAGCCTCTTGTAAAACCCTTCAGTGTAAGAGGAAGAACTGTGCTTTGGTACAAGCAGGAACGCAAGCCGCCTTTCTCCTGTAAGTATGGGGTCTTAAGGTATGACTCTGTAGAAGGAATGGGAAGCAGCTTTGGTTTCTCAGTGCCGCTCAGCCTAGGGCAATGAGGCAGATTTGCAAAACATGTAGGATGTAAGAGAACAGATTTCCTGGAGCTGTTGGAGTGCTGAGGAAACCTAGGTCTCCCAAGGAAGAGTGCAGCGTGTTGCCCTACCCTCAGCATACACAGAGTGACTGGGAAAGGTTTCCGGGACTGGATGTTTCTTAGCAGCCCAGGGCAGCCTGCCGGTACTCGGTGTTTTTGCAGGGAATAGGGTGCCCACGCGAGGTCCTGGTGACCTAAAAGCTTACTAACGTTAAAAGAAAGCAGACCTAAAGGTAGGCCTCAGGGACTCTGCTCCAAGTTTCCGCTTCGGTAGGCTATTCAAAGCGTTACCTTGAGGAAAGGACTCACGTCAAGTTTCCTTTTAGCTCTAGAGCGTCTCAGGAGGAGCTCCCACCCAGGCTATGAAAGCACCCTGTTGATGTAGAGAACACTCGTTCCCTTCCCACAGCCCTGCCTACAGTGACTAGAGACCCGTCCTAAAACTGTTATTTAGGGAGTTTCAAGGCAGCAGGAATGGAGCTTTCAAAATGGGAAAGCAAGGCCTGTGCCATCAGGCCCCGTTTCCAGCGAACACGCAGCCTACCTCCTTGTGATTTCTACCAGGTAAATATACACTCTAGCTACACACGGGTCCCTTCCTTGATTAAAGTTGTTGGCACGGAGTTCTGCGTGTAGCCAACGGCCTCCCCCAAGGAGCGCTCGAGGTACGCTATCGGGGCTTAGCCTCTTGTAAAACCCTTCAGTGTAAGAGGAAGAACTGTGCTTTGGTACAAGCAGGAACGCAAGCCGCCTTTCTCCTGTAAGTATGGGGTCTTAAGGTATGACTCTGTCGAAGGAATGGGAAGCAGCTTTCGTTTCTCAGTGCCGCTCCGCCTAGGGCAATGAGGCAGATTTGCAAAACATGTAGGATGTAAGAGAACAGATTTCCTGGAGCTGTTGGAGTGCTGAGGAAACCTAGGTCTCCCAAGGAACAGTGCAGCGTGTTGCCCTACCCTCAGCATACACAGAGAGACTGGGAAAGGTTTCCGGGCCTGGATGTTTCTTAGCAGCCCAGGGCAGCCTGCCGGTACTCGATGTTCTTGCAGGGAATAGGGTGCCCACAAGAGGTCCTGGTGACCTGAAAAGCTTACTAACGTTAAAAGAAAGCAGACCTAAAGGAAGGCCTCAAGGACTCTGCTCCAAGCTTCCGCTTCGGCAGGCTATTCAAGGCTTTACCTTGAGGAAAGGACGCACGTCAAGTTTCCTTTTAGCTCTAGAGCGTCTCAGGAGGAGCGCCCACCCAGGCTATGAAAGGACCCTGTTGATGTAGAGAACACTCGTTCCCTTCCCAGAGTCCTGCCTACAGTGACTAGAGACCCGTCCTAAAACTGTTATTTAGGGAGTTTCAAGGCAGCAGGAATGGAGCTTTCAAAATGGGAAAGCAAGGCCTGTGCCATTAGGCCCCGTTTCCTGCGAACACGCAGCCTACCTCCTTGTGATTTCTACCAGGTAAATATACACTCTAGCTACACACGGGTCCCTTCCTTGAATAAAGTTGTTTCGCACGGAGTTCTGCGTGTAGCCAACGGCCTCCCCCAAGGAGCGCTCGAGGTACGCTATCGGGGCTTAGCCTCTTGTAAAACCCTTCAGTGTAAGAGGAAGAACTGTGCTTTGGTACAAGCAGGAACGCAAGCCGCCATTCTCCTGTAAGTATGGGGTCTTAAGGTATGACTCTGTAGAAGGAATGGGAAGCAGCTTTGGTTTCTCAGTGCCGCTCAGCCTAGGGCAATGAGGCAGATTTGCAAAACATGTAGGATGTAAGAGAACAGATTTCCTGGAGCTGTTGGAGTGCTGAGGAAACCTAGGTCTCCCAAGGAAGAGTGCAGCGTGTTGCCCTACCCTCAGCATACACAGAGTGACTGGCAAAGGTTTCCGGGCCTGGATGTTTCTTAGCAGCCCAGGGCAGCCTGCCGGTACTCGGTGTTCTTGCAGGGAATAGGGTGCCCACGCGAGGTCCTGGTGACCTGAAAAGCTTACTAACGTTAAAAGAAAGCAGACCTAAAGGAAGGCCTCAAGGACTCTGCTCCAAGCTTCCGCTGCGGCAGGCTCCGCCTAGGGCAATGAGGCAGACTTGCAAAACATGTAGGATGTAAGAGAACAGTTTTCCTGGAGCTGTTGGAGTGCTGAGGAAACCTAGGTCTCCCAAGGAAGAGTGCAGCGTGTTGCCCTACCCTCAGCATACACAGAGTGACTGGCAAAGGTTTCCGGGCCTGGATGTTTCATAGCAGCCCAGGGCAGCCTGCCGGTACTCGATGTTCTTGCAGGGAATAGGGTGCCCACAAGAGGTCCTGGTGACCTGAAAAGCTTACTAACGTTAAAAGAAAGCAGACCTAAAGGAAGGCCTCAAGGACTCTGCTCCAAGCTTCCGCTTCGGCAGGCTATTCAAGGCTTTACCTTGAGGAAAGGACGCACGTCAAGTTTCCTTTTAGCTCTAGAGCGTCTCAGGAGGAGCGCCCACCCAGGCTATGAAAGCACCCTGTTGATGTAGAGAACACTCGTTCCCTTCCCACAGCCCTGCCTACAGTGACTAGAGACCCGTCCTAAAACTGTTATTTAGGGAGTTTCAAGGCAGCAGGAATGGAGCTTTCAAAATGGGAAAGCAAGGCCTGTGCCATCAGGCCCCGTTTCCAGCGAACACGCAGCCTACCTCCTTGTGATTTCTACCAGGTAAATATACACTCTAGCTACACACGGGTCCCTTCCTTGAATAAAGTTGTTTCGCACGGAGTTCTGCGTGTAGCCAACGGCCTCCCCCAAAGAGCGCTCGAGGTACGCTATCGGGGCTTAGCCTCTTGTAAAACCCTTCAGTGTAAGAGGAAGAACTGTGCTTTGGTACAAGCAGGAACGCAAGCCGCCTTTCTCCTGTAAGTATGGGGTCTTAAGGTATGACTCTGTAGAAGGAATGGGAAGCAGCTTTGGTTTCTCAGTGCCGCTCAGCCTAGGGCAATGAGGCAGATTTGCAAAACATGTAGGATGTAAGAGAACAGATTTCCTGGAGCTGTTGGAGTGCTGAGGAAACCTAGGTCTCCCAAGGAAGAGTGCAGCGTGTTGCCCTACCCTCAGCATACACAGAGTGACTGGGAAAGGTTTCCGGGACTGGATGTTTCTTAGCAGCCCAGGGCAGCCTGCCGGTACTCGGTGTTCTTGCAGGGAATAGGGTGCCCACGCGAGGTCCTGGTGACCTAAAAGCTTACTAACGTTAAAAGAAAGCAGACCTAAAGGTAGGCCTCAGGGACTCTGCTCCAAGTTTCCGCTTCGGTAGGCTATTCAAAGCGTTACCTTGAGGAAAGGACTCACGTCAAGTTTCCTTTTAGCTCTAGAGCGTCTCAGGAGGAGCTCCCACCCAGGCTATGAAAGCACCCTGTTGATGTAGAGAACACTCGTTCCCTTCCCACAGCCCTGCCTACAGTGACTAGAGACCCGTCCTAAAACTGTTATTTAGGGAGTTTCAAGGCAGCAGGAATGGAGCTTTCAAAATGGGAAAGCAAGGCCTGTGCCATCAGGCCCCGTTTCCAGCGAACACGCAGCCTACCTCCTTGTGATTTCTACCAGGTAAATATACACTCTAGCTACACACGGGTCCCTTCCTTGATTAAAGTTGTTGGCACGGAGTTCTGCGTGTAGCCAACGGCCTCCCCCAAGGAGCGCTCGAGGTACGCTATCGGGGCTTAGCCTCTTGTAAAACCCTTCAGTGTAAGAGGAAGAACTGTGCTTTGGTACAAGCAGGAACGCAAGCCGCCTTTCTCCTGTAAGTATGGGGTCTTAAGGTATGACTCTGTAGAAGGAATGCGAAGCAGTTTTGGTTTCTCAGTGCCGCTCCGCCTAGGGCAATGAGGCAGATTTGCAAAACATGTAGGATGTAAGAGAACAGATTTCCTGGAGCTGTTGGAGTGCTGAGGAAACCTAGGTCTCCCAAGGAAGAGTGCAGCGTGTTGCCCTACCCTCAGCATACACAGAGTGACTGGGAAAGGTTTCCGGGCCTGGATGTTTCTTAGCAGCCCAGGGCAGCCTGCCGGTACTCGATGTTCTTGCAGGGAATAGGGTGCCCACAAGAGGTCCTGGTGACCTGAAAAGCTTACTAACGTTAAAAGAAAGCAGACCTAAAGGAAGGCCTCAAGGACTCTGCTCCAAGCTTCCGCTTCGGCAGGCTATTCAAGGCTTTACCTTGAGGAAAGGACGCACGTCAAGTTTCCTTTTAGCTCTAGAGCGTCTCAGGAGGAGCGCCCACCCAGGCTATGAAAGGACCCTGTTGATGTAGAGAACACTCGTTCCCTTCCCAGAGTCCTGCCTACAGTGACTAGAGACCCGTCCTAAAACTGTTATTTAGGGAGTTTCAAGGCAGCAGGAATGGAGCTTTCAAAATGGGAAAGCAAGGCCTGTGCCATCAGGCCCCGTTTCCAGCGAACACGCAGCCTACCTCCTTGTGATTTCTACCAGGTAAATATACACTCTAGCTACACACGGGTCCCTTCCTTGAATAAAGTTGTTTCGCACGGAGTTCTGCGTGTAGCCAACGGCCTCCCCCAAGGAGCGCTCGAGGTACGCTATCGGGGCTTAGCCTCTTGTAAAACCCTTCAGTGTAAGAGGAAGAACTGTGCTTTGGTACAAGCAGGAACGCAAGCCGCCTTTCTCCTGTAAGTATGGGGTCTTAAGGTATGACTCTGTAGAAGGAATGCGAAGCAGTTTTGGTTTCTCAGTGCCGCTCCGCCTAGGGCAATGAGGCAGATTTGCAAAACATGTAGGATGTAAGAGAACAGATTTCCTGGAGCTGTTGGAGTGCTGAGGAAACCTAGGTCTCCCAAGGAAGAGTGCAGCGTGTTGCCCTACCCTCAGCATACACAGAGTGACTGGCAAAGGTTTCCGGGCCTGGATGTTTCTTAGCAGCCCAGGGCAGCCTGCCGGTACTCGGTGTTCTTGCAGGGAATAGGGTGCCCACGCGAGGTCCTGGTGACCTAAAAGCTTACTAACGTTAAAAGAAAGCAGACCTAAAGGTAGGCCTCAGGGACTCTGCTCCAAGTTTCCGCTTCGGTAGGCTATTCAAGGCTTTACCTTGAGGAAAGGACTCACGTCAAGTTTCCTTTTAGCTCTAGAGCGTCTCAGGAGGAGCTCCCACCAAGGCTATGAAAGCACCCTGTTGATGTAGAGAACACTCGTTCCCTTCCCACAGCCCTGCCTACAGTGACTAGAGACCCGTCCTAAAACTATTTAGGGAGTTTCAAGGCAGCAGGAATGGAGCTTTCAAATGGGAAAGCAAGGCCTGTGCCATTAGGCCCCGTTTCCTGCGAACACGCAGCCTACCTCCTTGTGATTTCTACCAGGTAAATATACACTCTAGCTACACACGGGTCCCTTCCTTGAATAAAGTTGTTTCGCACGGAGTTCTGCGTGTAGCCAACGGCCTCCCCCAAAGAGCGCTCGAGGTACGCTATCGGGGCTTAGCCTCTTGTAAAACCCTTCAGTGTAAGAGGAAGAACTGTGCTTTGGTACAAGCAGGAACGCAAGCCGCCTTTCTCCTGTAAGTATGGGGTCTTAAGGTATGACTCTGTAGAAGGAATGGGAAGCAGCTTTGGTTTCTCAGTGCCGCTCAGCCTAGGGCAATGAGGCAGATTTGCAAAACATGTAGGATGTAAGAGAACAGATTTCCTGGAGCTGTTGGAGTGCTGAGGAAACCTAGGTCTCCCAAGGAAGAGTGCAGCGTGTTGCCCTACCCTCAGCATACACAGAGTGACTGGGAAAGGTTTCCGGGACTGGATGTTTCTTAGCAGCCCAGGGCAGCCTGCCGGTACTCGGTGTTCTTGCAGGGAATAGGGTGCCCACGCGAGGTCCTGGTGACCTAAAAGCTTACTAACGTTAAAAGAAAGCAGACCTAAAGGTAGGCCTCAGGGACTCTGCTCCAAGTTTCCGCTTCGGTAGGCTATTCAAAGCGTTACCTTGAGGAAAGGACTCACGTCAAGTTTCCTTTTAGCTCTAGAGCGTCTCAGGAGGAGCTCCCACCCAGGCTATGAAAGCACCCTGTTGATGTAGAGAACACTCGTTCCCTTCCCACAGCCCTGCCTACAGTGACTAGAGACCCGTCCTAAAACTGTTATTTAGGGAGTTTCAAGGCAGCAGGAATGGAGCTTTCAAAATGGGAAAGCAAGGCCTGTGCCATCAGGCCCCGTTTCCAGCGAACACGCAGCCTACCTCCTTGTGATTTCTACCAGGTAAATATACACTCTAGCTACACACGGGTCCCTTCCTTGATTAAAGTTGTTGGCACGGAGTTCTGCGTGTAGCCAACGGCCTCCCCCAAGGAGCGCTCGAGGTACGCTATCGGGGCTTAGCCTCTTGTAAAACCCTTCAGTGTAAGAGGAAGAACTGTGCTTTGGTACAAGCAGGAACGCAAGCCGCCTTTCTCCTGTAAGTATGGGGTCTTAAGGTATGACTCTGTCGAAGGAATGGGAAGCAGCTTTCGTTTCTCAGTGCCGCTCCGCCTAGGGCAATGAGGCAGATTTGCAAAACATGTAGGATGTAAGAGAACAGATTTCCTGGAGCTGTTGGAGTGCTGAGGAAACCTAGGTCTCCCAAGGAACAGTGCAGCGTGTTGCCCTACCCTCAGCATACACAGAGAGACTGGGAAAGGTTTCCGGGCCTGGATGTTTCTTAGCAGCCCAGGGCAGCCTGCCGGTACTCGATGTTCTTGCAGGGAATAGGGTGCCCACAAGAGGTCCTGGTGACCTGAAAAGCTTACTAACGTTAAAAGAAAGCAGACCTAAAGGAAGGCCTCAAGGACTCTGCTCCAAGCTTCCGCTTCGGCAGGCTATTCAAGGCTTTACCTTGAGGAAAGGACGCACGTCAAGTTTCCTTTTAGCTCTAGAGCGTCTCAGGAGGAGCGCCCAACCAGGCTATGAAAGGACCCTGTTGATGTAGAGAACACTCGTTCCCTTCCCAGAGTCCTGCCTACAGTGACTAGAGACCCGTCCTAAAACTGTTATTTAGGGAGTTTCAAGGCAGCAGGAATGGAGCTTTCAAAATGGGAAAGCAAGGCCTGTGCCATTAGGCCACGTTTCCTGCGAACACGCAGCCTACCTCCTTGTGATTTCTACCAGGTAAATATACACTCTAGCTACACACGGGTCCCTTCCTTGAATAAAGTTGTTTCGCACGGAGTTCTGCGTGTAGCCAACGGCCTCCCCCAAGGAGCGCTCGAGGTACGCTATCGGGGCTTAGCCTCTTGTAAAACCCTTCAGTGTAAGAGGAAGAACTGTGCTTTGGTACAAGCAGGAACGCAAGCCGCCATTCTCCTGTAAGTATGGGGTCTTAAGGTATGACTCTGTAGAAGGAATGGGAAGCAGCTTTGGTTTCTCAGTGCCGCTCAGCCTAGGGCAATGAGGCAGATTTGCAAAACATGTAGGATGTAAGAGAACAGATTTCCTGGAGCTGTTGGAGTGCTGAGGAAACCTAGGTCTCCCAAGGAAGAGTGCAGCGTGTTGCCCTACCCTCAGCATACACAGAGTGACTGGCAAAGGTTTCCGGGCCTGGATGTTTCTTAGCAGCCCAGGGCAGCCTGCCGGTACTCGGTGTTCTTGCAGGGAATAGGGTGCCCACGCGAGGTCCTGGTGACCTGAAAAGCTTACTAACGTTTAAAGAAAGCAGACCTAAAGGAAGGCCTCAAGGACTCTGCTCCAAGCTTCCGCTGCGGCAGGCTCCGCCTAGGGCAATGAGGCAGACTTGCAAAACATGTAGGATGTAAGAGAACAGTTTTCCTGGAGCTGTTGGAGTGCTGAGGAAACCTAGGTCTCCCAAGGAAGAGTGCAGCGTGTTGCCCTACCCTCAGCATACACAGAGTGACTGGCAAAGGTTTCCGGGCCTGGATGTTTCATAGCAGCCCAGGGCAGCCTGCCGGTACTCGATGTTCTTGCAGGGAATAGGGTGCCCACAAGAGGTCCTGGTGACCTGAAAAGCTTACTAACGTTAAAAGAAAGCAGACCTAAAGGAAGGCCTCAAGGACTCTGCTCCAAGCTTCCGCTTCGGCAGGCTATTCAAGGCTTTACCTTGAGGAAAGGACGCACGTCAAGTTTCCTTTTAGCTCTAGAGCGTCTCAGGAGGAGCGCCCACCCAGGCTATGAAAAGACCCTGTTGATGTAGAGAACACTCGTTCCCTTCCCAGAGTCCTGCCTACAGTGACTAGAGACCCGTCCTAAAACTGTTATTTAGGGAGTTTCAAGGCAGCAGGAATGGAGCTTTCAAAATGGGAAAGCAAGGCCTGTGCCATCAGGCCCCGTTTCCAGCGAACACGCAGCCTACCTCCTTGTGATTTCTACCAGGTAAATATACACTCTAGCTACACACGGGTCCCTTCCTTGAATAAAGTTGTTTCGCACGGAGTTCTGCGTGTAGCCAACGGCCTCCCCCAAGGAGCGCTCGAGGTACGCTATCGGGGCTTAGCCTCTTGTAAAACCCTTCAGTGTAAGAGGAAGAACTGTGCTTTGGTACAAGCAGGAACGCAAGCCGCCTTTCTCCTGTAAGTATGGGGTCTTAAGGTATGACTCTGTAGAAGGAATGCGAAGCAGTTTTGGTTTCTCAGTGCCGCTCCGCCTAGGGCAATGAGGCAGATTTGCAAAACATGTAGGATGTAAGAGAACAGATTTCCTGGAGCTGTTGGAGTGCTGAGGAAACCTAGGTCTCCCAAGGAATAGTGCAGCGTGTTGCCCTACCCTCAGCATACACAGAGTGACTGGCAAAGGTTTCCGGGCCTGGATGTTTCTTAGCAGCCCAGGGCAGCCTGCCGGTACTCGGTGTTCTTGCAGGGAATAGGGTGCCCACGCGAGGTCCTGGTGACCTAAAAGCTTACTAACGTTAAAAGAAAGCAGACCTAAAGGTAGGCCTCAGGGACTCTGCTCCAAGTTTCCGCTTCGGTAGGCTATTCAAGGCTTTACCTTGAGGAAAGGACTCACGTCAAGTTTCCTTTTAGCTCTAGAGCGTCTCAGGAGGAGCTCCCACCCAGGCTATGAAAGCACCCTGTTGATGTAGAGAACACTCGTTCCCTTCCCACAGCCCTGCCTACAGTGACTAGAGACCCGTCCTAAAACTGTTATTTAGGGAGTTTCAAGGCAACAGGAATGGAGCTTTCAAATGGGAAAGCAAGGCCTGTGCCATTAGGCCCCGTTTCCTGCGAACACGCAGCCTACCTCCTTGTGATTTCTACCAGGTAAATATACACTCTAGCTACACACGGGTCCCTTCCTTGAATAAAGTTGTTTCGCACGGAGTTCTGCGTGTAGCCAACGGCCTCCCCCAAAGAGCGCTCGAGGTACGCTATCGGGGCTTAGCCTCTTGTAAAACCCTTCAGTGTAAGAGGAAGAACTGTGCTTTGGTACAAGCAGGAACGCAAGCCGCCATTCTCCTGTAAGTATGGGGTCTTAAGGTATGACTCTGTAGAAGGAATGGGAAGCAGCTTTGGTTTCTCAGTGCCGCTCAGCCTAGGGCAATGAGGCAGATTTGCAAAACATGTAGGATGTAAGAGAACAGATTTCCTGGAGCTGTTGGAGTGCTGAGGAAACCTAGGTCTCCCAAGGAAGAGTGCAGCGTGTTGCCCTACCCTCAGCATACAGAGAGTGACTGGGAAAGGTTTCCGGGACTGGATGTTTCTTAGCAGCCCAGGGCAGCCTGCCGGTACTCGGTGTTCTTGCAGGGAATAGGGTGCCCACGCGAGGTCCTGGTGACCTAAAAGCTTACTAACGTTAAAAGAAAGCAGACCTAAAGGTAGGCCTCAGGGACTCTGCTCCAAGTTTCCGCTTCGGTAGGCTATTCAAAGCGTTACCTTGAGGAAAGGACTCACGTCAAGTTTCCTTTTAGCTCTAGAGCGTCTCAGGAGGAGCTCCCACCCAGGCTATGAAAGCACCCTGTTGATGTAGAGAACACTCGTTCCCTTCCCACAGCCCTGCCTACAGTGACTAGAGACCCGTCCTAAAACTGTTATTTAGGGAGTTTCAAGGCAGCAGGAATGGAGCTTTCAAAATGGGAAAGCAAGGCCTGTGCCATCAGGCCCCGTTTCCAGCGAACACGCAGCCTACCTCCTTGTGATTTCTACCAGGTAAATATACACTCTAGCTACACACGGGTCCCTTCCTTGATTAAAGTTGTTGGCACGGAGTTCTGCGTGTAGCCAACGGCCTCCCCCAAGGAGCGCTCGAGGTACGCTATCGGGGCTTAGCCTCTTGTAAAACCCTTCAGTGTAAGAGGAAGAACTGTGCTTTGGTACAAGCAGGAACGCAAGCCGCCTTTCTCCTGTAAGTATGGGGTCTTAAGGTATGACTCTGTAGAAGGAATGCGAAGCAGTTTTGGTTTCTCAGTGCCGCTCCGCCTAGGGCAATGAGGCAGATTTGCAAAACATGTAGGATGTAAGAGAACAGATTTCCTGGAGCTGTTGGAGTGCTGAGGAAACCTAGGTCTCCCAAGGAAGAGTGCAGCGTGTTGCCCTACCCTCAGCATACACAGAGTGACTGGCAAAGGTTTCCGGGCCTGGATGTTTCTTAGCAGCCCAGGGCAGCCTGCCGGTACTCGGTGTTCTTGCAGGGAATAGGGTGCCCACGCGAAGTCCTGGTGACCTAAAAGCTTACTAACGTTAAAAGAAAGCAGACCTAAAGGTAGGCCTCAGGGACTCTGCTCCAAGTTTCCGCTTCGGTAGGCTATTCAAGGCTTTACCTTGAGGAAAGGACTCACGTCAAGTTTCCTTTTAGCTCTAGAGCGTCTCAGGAGGAGCTCCCACCAAGGCTATGAAAGCACCCTGTTGATGTAGAGAACACTCGTTCCCTTCCCACAGCCCTGCCTACAGTGACTAGAGACCCGTCCTAAAACTATTTAGGGAGTTTCAAGGCAGCAGGAATGGAGCTTTCAAAATGGGAAAGCAAGGCCTCTGCCATTAGGCCCCGTTTCCTGCGAACACGCAGCCTACCTCCTTGTGATTTCTACCAGGTAAATATACACCCTAGCTACACACGGGTCCCTTCCTTGAATAAAGTTGTTTGGCACGGAGTTCTGCGTGTAGCCAACGGCCTCCCCCAAGGAGCGCTCGAGGTACGCTATCGGGGCTTAGCCTCTTGTAAAACCATTCAGTGTAAGGGGAAGAACTGTGCTTTGGTACCAGCAGGAACGCAAGCCGCCTTTCTCCTGTAAGTATGGGGTCTTAAGCTATGACTCTGTAGAAGGAATGTGAAGGAATTTGGTTGTTCAGTGCCGCTCCGCCTAGGGCAATGAGGCAGATTTGCAAAACATGTAGGATGTAAGAGAACAGATTTCCTGGAGCTGTTGGAGTGCTGAGGAAACCTAGGTCTCCCAAGGAAGAGTGCAGCGTGTTGCCCTACCCTCAGCATACACAGAGTGACTGGCAAAGGTTTCCGGGCCTGGATGTTTCTTAGCAGCCCAGGGCAGCCTGCCGGTACTCGGTGTTCTTGCAGGGAATAGGGTGCCCACGCGAGGTCCTGGTGACCTAAAAGCTTACTAACGTTAAAAGAAAGCAGACCTAAAGGTAGGCCTCAGGGACTCTGCTCCAAGTTTCCGCTTCGGTAGGCTATTCAAGGCTTTACCTTGAGGAAAGGACTCACGTCAAGTTTCCTTTTAGCTCTAGAGCGTCTCAGGAGGAGCTCCCACCCAGGCTATGAAAGCACCCTGTTGATGTAGAGAACACTCGTTCCCTTCCCACAGCCCTGCCTACAGTGACTAGAGACCCGTCCTAAAACTGTTATTTAGGGAGTTTCAAGGCAACAGGAATGGAGCTTTCAAATGGGAAAGCAAGGCCTGTGCCATTAGGCCCCGTTTCCTGCGAACACGCAGCCTACCTCCTTGTGATTTCTACCAGGTAAATATACACTCTAGCTACACACGGGTCCCTTCCTTGAATAAAGTTGTTTCGCACGGAGTTCTGCGTGTAGCCAACGGCCTCCCCCAAAGAGCGCTCGAGGTACGCTATCGGGGCTTAGCCTCTTGTAAAACCCTTCAGTGTAAGAGGAAGAACTGTGCTTTGGTACAAGCAGGAACGCAAGCCGCCATTCTCCTGTAAGTATGGGGTCTTAAGGTATGACTCTGTAGAAGGAATGGGAAGCAGCTTTGTTTTCTCAGTGCCGCTCCGCCTAGGGCAATGAGGCAGATTTGCAAAACATGTAGGATATAAGAGAACAGATTTCCTGGAGCTGTTGGAGTGCTGAGGAAACCTAGGTCTCCCAAGGAAGAGTGCAGCGTGTTGCCCTACCCTCAGCATACACAGAGTGACTGGCAAAGGTTTCCGGGCCTGGATGTTTCTTAGCAGCCCAGGGCAGCCTGCCGGTACTCGGTGTTCTTGCAGGGAATAGGGTGCCCACGCGAGGTCCTGGTGACCTGAAAAGCTTACTAACGTTAAAAGAAAGCAGACCTAAAGGAAGGCCTCAAGGACTCTGCTCCAAGCTTCCGCTTCGGCAGGCTCCGCCTAGGGCAATGAGGCAGATTTGCAAAACATGTAGGCTGTAAGAGAACAGTTTTCCTGGAGCTGTTGGAGTGCTGAGGAAACCTAGGTCTCCCAAGGAAGAGTGCAGCGTGTTGCCCTACCCTCAGCATACACAGAGTGACTGGGAAAGGTTTCCGGGCCTGGATGTTTCTTAGCAGCCCAGGGCAGCCTGCCGGTACTCGGTGTTCTTGCAGGGAATAGGGTGCCCACGCGAGGTCCTGGTGACCTGAAAAGCTTACTAACGTTAAAAGAAAGCAGACCTAAAGGAAGGCCTCAAGGACTCTGCTCCAAGCTTCCGCTTCGGCAGGCTATTCAAGGCTTTACCTTGAGGAAAGGACGCACGTCAAGTTTCCTTTTAGCTCTAGAGCGTCTCAGGAGGAGCGCCCAACCAGGCTATGAAAGGACCCTGTTGATGTAGAGAACACTCGTTCCCTTCCCACAGCCCTGCCTACAGTGACTAGAGACCCGTCCTAAAGCTGTTATTTAGGGAGTTTCAAGGCAACAGGAATGGAGCTTTCAAATGGGAAAGCAAGGCCTGTGCCATTAGGCCCCGTTTCCTGCGAACACGCAGCCTACCTCCTTGTGATTTCTACCAGGTAAATATACACTCTAGCTACACACGGGTCCCTTCCTTGAATAAAGTTGTTTCGCACGGAGTTCTGCGTGTAGCCAACGGCCTCCCCCAAAGAGCGCTCGAGGTACGCTATCGGGGCTTAGCCTCTTGTAAAACCCTTCAGTGTAAGAGGAAGAACTGTGCTTTGGTACAAGCAGGAACGCAAGCCGCCTTTCTCCTGTAAGTATGGGGTCTTAAGGTATGACTCTGTAGAAGGAATGGGAAGCAGCTTTGGTTTCTCAGTGCCGCTCAGCCTAGGGCAATGAGGCAGATTTGCAAAACATGTAGGATGTAAGAGAACAGATTTCCTGGAGCTGTTGGAGTGCTGAGGAAACCTAGGTCTCCCAAGGAAGAGTGCAGCGTGTTGCCCTACCCTCAGCATACACAGAGTGACTGGGAAAGGTTTCCGGGACTGGATGTTTCTTAGCAGCCCAGGGCAGCCTGCCGGTACTCGGTGTTTTTGCAGGGAATAGGGTGCCCACGCGAGGTCCTGGTGACCTAAAAGCTTACTAACGTTAAAAGAAAGCAGACCTAAAGGTAGGCCTCAGGGACTCTGCTCCAAGTTTCCGCTTCGGTAGGCTATTCAAAGCGTTACCTTGAGGAAAGGACTCACGTCAAGTTTCCTTTTAGCTCTAGAGCGTCTCAGGAGGAGCTCCCACCCAGGCTATGAAAGCACCCTGTTGATGTAGAGAACACTCGTTCCCTTCCCACAGCCCTGCCTACAGTGACTAGAGACCCGTCCTAAAACTGTTATTTAGGGAGTTTCAAGGCAGCAGGAATGGAGCTTTCAAAATGGGAAAGCAAGGCCTGTGCCATCAGGCCCCGTTTCCAGCGAACACGCAGCCTACCTCCTTGTGATTTCTACCAGGTAAATATACACTCTAGCTACACACGGGTCCCTTCCTTGATTAAAGTTGTTGGCACGGAGTTCTGCGTGTAGCCAACGGCCTCCCCCAAGGAGCGCTCGAGGTACGCTATCGGGGCTTAGCCTCTTGTAAAACCCTTCAGTGTAAGAGGAAGAACTGTGCTTTGGTACAAGCAGGAACGCAAGCCGCCTTTCTCCTGTAAGTATGGGGTCTTAAGGTATGACTCTGTCGAAGGAATGGGAAGCAGCTTTCGTTTCTCAGTGCCGCTCCGCCTAGGGCAATGAGGCAGATTTGCAAAACATGTAGGATGTAAGAGAACAGATTTCCTGGAGCTGTTGGAGTGCTGAGGAAACCTAGGTCTCCCAAGGAACAGTGCAGCGTGTTGCCCTACCCTCAGCATACACAGAGAGACTGGGAAAGGTTTCCGGGCCTGGATGTTTCTTAGCAGCCCAGGGCAGCCTGCCGGTACTCGATGTTCTTGCAGGGAATAGGGTGCCCACAAGAGGTCCTGGTGACCTGAAAAGCTTACTAACGTTAAAAGAAAGCAGACCTAAAGGAAGGCCTCAAGGACTCTGCTCCAAGCTTCCGCTTCGGCAGGCTATTCAAGGCTTTACCTTGAGGAAAGGACGCACGTCAAGTTTCCTTTTAGCTCTAGAGCGTCTCAGGAGGAGCGCCCACCCAGGCTATGAAAGGACCCTGTTGATGTAGAGAACACTCGTTCCCTTCCCAGAGTCCTGCCTACAGTGACTAGAGACCCGTCCTAAAACTGTTATTTAGGGAGTTTCAAGGCAGCAGGAATGGAGCTTTCAAAATGGGAAAGCAAGGCCTGTGCCATTAGGCCCCGTTTCCTGCGAACACGCAGCCTACCTCCTTGTGATTTCTACCAGGTAAATATACACTCTAGCTACACACGGGTCCCTTCCTTGAATAAAGTTGTTTCGCACGGAGTTCTGCGTGTAGCCAACGGCCTCCCCCAAGGAGCGCTCGAGGTACGCTATCGGGGCTTAGCCTCTTGTAAAACCCTTCAGTGTAAGAGGAAGAACTGTGCTTTGGTACAAGCAGGAACGCAAGCCGCCATTCTCCTGTAAGTATGGGGTCTTAAGGTATGACTCTGTAGAAGGAATGGGAAGCAGCTTTGGTTTCTCAGTGCCGCTCAGCCTAGGGCAATGAGGCAGATTTGCAAAACATGTAGGATGTAAGAGAACAGATTTCCTGGAGCTGTTGGAGTGCTGAGGAAACCTAGGTCTCCCAAGGAAGAGTGCAGCGTGTTGCCCTACCCTCAGCATACACAGAGTGACTGGCAAAGGTTTCCGGGCCTGGATGTTTCTTAGCAGCCCAGGGCAGCCTGCCGGTACTCGGTGTTCTTGCAGGGAATAGGGTGCCCACGCGAGGTCCTGGTGACCTGAAAAGCTTACTAACGTTAAAAGAAAGCAGACCTAAAGGAAGGCCTCAAGGACTCTGCTCCAAGCTTCCGCTGCGGCAGGCTCCGCCTAGGGCAATGAGGCAGACTTGCAAAACATGTAGGATGTAAGAGAACAGTTTTCCTGGAGCTGTTGGAGTGCTGAGGAAACCTAGGTCTCCCAAGGAAGAGTGCAGCGTGTTGCCCTACCCTCAGCATACACAGAGTGACTGGCAAAGGTTTCCGGGCCTGGATGTTTCATAGCAGCCCAGGGCAGCCTGCCGGTACTCGATGTTCTTGCAGGGAATAGGGTGCCCACAAGAGGTCCTGGTGACCTGAAAAGCTTACTAACGTTAAAAGAAAGCAGACCTAAAGGAAGGCCTCAAGGACTCTGCTCCAAGCTTCCGCTTCGGCAGGCTATTCAAGGCTTTACCTTGAGGAAAGGACGCACGTCAAGTTTCCTTTTAGCTCTAGAGCGTCTCAGGAGGAGCGCCCACCCAGGCTATGAAAGCACCCTGTTGATGTAGAGAACACTCGTTCCCTTCCCACAGCCCTGCCTACAGTGACTAGAGACCCGTCCTAAAACTGTTATTTAGGGAGTTTCAAGGCAGCAGGAATGGAGCTTTCAAAATGGGAAAGCAAGGCCTGTGCCATCAGGCCCCGTTTCCAGCGAACACGCAGCCTACCTCCTTGTGATTTCTACCAGGTAAATATACACTCTAGCTACACACGGGTCCCTTCCTTGAATAAAGTTGTTTCGCACGGAGTTCTGCGTGTAGCCAACGGCCTCCCCCAAAGAGCGCTCGAGGTACGCTATCGGGGCTTAGCCTCTTGTAAAACCCTTCAGTGTAAGAGGAAGAACTGTGCTTTGGTACAAGCAGGAACGCAAGCCGCCTTTCTCCTGTAAGTATGGGGTCTTAAGGTATGACTCTGTAGAAGGAATGGGAAGCAGCTTTGGTTTCTCAGTGCCGCTCAGCCTAGGGCAATGAGGCAGATTTGCAAAACATGTAGGATGTAAGAGAACAGATTTCCTGGAGCTGTTGGAGTGCTGAGGAAACCTAGGTCTCCCAAGGAAGAGTGCAGCGTGTTGCCCTACCCTCAGCATACACAGAGTGACTGGGAAAGGTTTCCGGGACTGGATGTTTCTTAGCAGCCCAGGGCAGCCTGCCGGTACTCGGTGTTCTTGCAGGGAATAGGGTGCCCACGCGAGGTCCTGGTGACCTAAAAGCTTACTAACGTTAAAAGAAAGCAGACCTAAAGGTAGGCCTCAGGGACTCTGCTCCAAGTTTCCGCTTCGGTAGGCTATTCAAAGCGTTACCTTGAGGAAAGGACTCACGTCAAGTTTCCTTTTAGCTCTAGAGCGTCTCAGGAGGAGCTCCCACCCAGGCTATGAAAGCACCCTGTTGATGTAGAGAACACTCGTTCCCTTCCCACAGCCCTGCCTACAGTGACTAGAGACCCGTCCTAAAACTGTTATTTAGGGAGTTTCAAGGCAGCAGGAATGGAGCTTTCAAAATGGGAAAGCAAGGCCTGTGCCATCAGGCCCCGTTTCCAGCGAACACGCAGCCTACCTCCTTGTGATTTCTACCAGGTAAATATACACTCTAGCTACACACGGGTCCCTTCCTTGATTAAAGTTGTTGGCACGGAGTTCTGCGTGTAGCCAACGGCCTCCCCCAAGGAGCGCTCGAGGTACGCTATCGGGGCTTAGCCTCTTGTAAAACCCTTCAGTGTAAGAGGAAGAACTGTGCTTTGGTACAAGCAGGAACGCAAGCCGCCTTTCTCCTGTAAGTATGGGGTCTTAAGGTATGACTCTGTCGAAGGAATGGGAAGCAGCTTTCGTTTCTCAGTGCCGCTCCGCCTAGGGCAATGAGGCAGATTTGCAAAACATGTAGGATGTAAGAGAACAGATTTCCTGGAGCTGTTGGAGTGCTGAGGAAACCTAGGTCTCCCAAGGAACAGTGCAGCGTGTTGCCCTACCCTCAGCATACACAGAGAGACTGGGAAAGGTTTCCGGGCCTGGATGTTTCTTAGCAGCCCAGGGCAGCCTGCCGGTACTCGATGTTCTTGCAGGGAATAGGGTGCCCACAAGAGGTCCTGGTGACCTGAAAAGCTTACTAACGTTAAAAGAAAGCAGACCTAAAGGAAGGCCTCAAGGACTCTGCTCCAAGCTTCCGCTTCGGCAGGCTATTCAAGGCTTTACCTTGAGGAAAGGACGCACGTCAAGTTTCCTTTTAGCTCTAGAGCGTCTCAGGAGGAGCGCCCAACCAGGCTATGAAAGGACCCTGTTGATGTAGAGAACACTCGTTCCCTTCCCAGAGTCCTGCCTACAGTGACTAGAGACCCGTCCTAAAACTGTTATTTAGGGAGTTTCAAGGCAGCAGGAATGGAGCTTTCAAAATGGGAAAGCAAGGCCTGTGCCATTAGGCCACGTTTCCTGCGAACACGCAGCCTACCTCCTTGTGATTTCTACCAGGTAAATATACACTCTAGCTACACACGGGTCCCTTCCTTGAATAAAGTTGTTTCGCACGGAGTTCTGCGTGTAGCCAACGGCCTCCCCCAAGGAGCGCTCGAGGTACGCTATCGGGGCTTAGCCTCTTGTAAAACCCTTCAGTGTAAGAGGAAGAACTGTGCTTTGGTACAAGCAGGAACGCAAGCCGCCATTCTCCTGTAAGTATGGGGTCTTAAGGTATGACTCTGTAGAAGGAATGGGAAGCAGCTTTGGTTTCTCAGTGCCGCTCAGCCTAGGGCAATGAGGCAGATTTGCAAAACATGTAGGATGTAAGAGAACAGATTTCCTGGAGCTGTTGGAGTGCTGAGGAAACCTAGGTCTCCCAAGGAAGAGTGCAGCGTGTTGCCCTACCCTCAGCATACACAGAGTGACTGGCAAAGGTTTCCGGGCCTGGATGTTTCTTAGCAGCCCAGGGCAGCCTGCCGGTACTCGGTGTTCTTGCAGGGAATAGGGTGCCCACGCGAGGTCCTGGTGACCTGAAAAGCTTACTAACGTTAAAAGAAAGCAGACCTAAAGGAAGGCCTCAAGGACTCTGCTCCAAGCTTCCGCTGCGGCAGGCTCCGCCTAGGGCAATGAGGCAGACTTGCAAAACATGTAGGATGTAAGAGAACAGTTTTCCTGGAGCTGTTGGAGTGCTGAGGAAACCTAGGTCTCCCAAGGAAGAGTGCAGCGTGTTGCCCTACCCTCAGCATACACAGAGTGACTGGCAAAGGTTTCCGGGCCTGGATGTTTCATAGCAGCCCAGGGCAGCCTGCCGGTACTCGATGTTCTTGCAGGGAATAGGGTGCCCACAAGAGGTCCTGGTGACCTGAAAAGCTTACTAACGTTAAAAGAAAGCAGACCTAAAGGAAGGCCTCAAGGACTCTGCTCCAAGCTTCCGCTTCGGCAGGCTATTCAAGGCTTTACCTTGAGGAAAGGACGCACGTCAAGTTTCCTTTTAGCTCTAGAGCGTCTCAGGAGGAGCGCCCACCCAGGCTATGAAAGGACCCTGTTGATGTAGAGAACACTCGTTCCCTTCCCAGAGTCCTGCCTACAGTGACTAGAGACCCGTCCTAAAACTGTTATTTAGGGAGTTTCAAGGCAGCAGGAATGGAGCTTTCAAAATGGGAAAGCAAGGCCTGTGCCATCAGGCCCCGTTTCCAGCGAACACGCAGCCTACCTCCTTGTGATTTCTACCAGGTAAATATACACTCTAGCTACACACGGGTCCCTTCCTTGAATAAAGTTGTTTCGCACGGAGTTCTGCGTGTAGCCAACGGCCTCCCCCAAGGAGCGCTCGAGGTACGCTATCGGGGCTTAGCCTCTTGTAAAACCCTTCAGTGTAAGAGGAAGAACTGTGCTTTGGTACAAGCAGGAACGCAAGCCGCCTTTCTCCTGTAAGTATGGGGTCTTAAGGTATGACTCTGTAGAAGGAATGGGAAGCAGCTTTGGTTTCTCAGTGCCGCTCAGCCTAGGGCAATGAGGCAGATTTGCAAAACATGTAGGATGTAAGAGAACAGATTTCCTGGAGCTGTTGGAGTGCTGAGGAAACCTAGGTCTCCCAAGGAAGAGTGCAGCGTGTTGCCCTACCCTCAGCATACACAGAGTGACTGGGAAAGGTTTCCGGGACTGGATGTTTCTTAGCAGCCCAGGGCAGCCTGCCGGTACTCGGTGTTCTTGCAGGGAATAGGGTGCCCACGCGAGGTCCTGGTGACCTAAAAGCTTACTAACGTTAAAAGAAAGCAGACCTAAAGGTAGGCCTCAGGGACTCTGCTCCAAGTTTCCGCTTCGGTAGGCTATTCAAAGCGTTACCTTGAGGAAAGGACTCACGTCAAGTTTCCTTTTAGCTCTAGAGCGTCTCAGGAGGAGCTCCCACCCAGGCTATGAAAGCACCCTGTTGATGTAGAGAACACTCGTTCCCTTCCCACAGCCCTGCCTACAGTGACTAGAGACCCGTCCTAAAACTGTTATTTAGGGAGTTTCAAGGCAGCAGGAATGGAGCTTTCAAAATGGGAAAGCAAGGCCTGTGCCATCAGGCCCCGTTTCCAGCGAACACGCAGCCTACCTCCTTGTGATTTCTACCAGGTAAATATACACTCTAGCTACACACGGGTCCCTTCCTTGATTAAAGTTGTTGGCACGGAGTTCTGCGTGTAGCCAACGGCCTCCCCCAAGGAGCGCTCGAGGTACGCTATCGGGGCTTAGCCTCTTGTAAAACCCTTCAGTGTAAGAGGAAGAACTGTGCTTTGGTACAAGCAGGAACGCAAGCCGCCTTTCTCCTGTAAGTATGGGGTCTTAAGGTATGACTCTGTCGAAGGAATGGGAAGCAGCTTTCGTTTCTCAGTGCCGCTCCGCCTAGGGCAATGAGGCAGATTTGCAAAACATGTAGGATGTAAGAGAACAGATTTCCTGGAGCTGTTGGAGTGCTGAGGAAACCTAGGTCTCCCAAGGAACAGTGCAGCGTGTTGCCCTACCCTCAGCATACACAGAGAGACTGGGAAAGGTTTCCGGGCCTGGATGTTTCTTAGCAGCCCAGGGCAGCCTGCCGGTACTCGATGTTCTTGCAGGGAATAGGGTGCCCACAAGAGGTCCTGGTGACCTGAAAAGCTTACTAACGTTAAAAGAAAGCAGACCTAAAGGAAGGCCTCAAGGACTCTGCTCCAAGCTTCCGCTTCGGCAGGCTATTCAAGGCTTTACCTTGAGGAAAGGACGCACGTCAAGTTTCCTTTTAGCTCTAGAGCGTCTCAGGAGGAGCGCCCAACCAGGCTATGAAAGGACCCTGTTGATGTAGAGAACACTCGTTCCCTTCCCAGAGTCCTGCCTACAGTGACTAGAGACCCGTCCTAAAACTGTTATTTAGGGAGTTTCAAGGCAGCAGGAATGGAGCTTTCAAAATGGGAAAGCAAGGCCTGTGCCATTAGGCCACGTTTCCTGCGAACACGCAGCCTACCTCCTTGTGATTTCTACCAGGTAAATATACACTCTAGCTACACACGGGTCCCTTCCTTGAATAAAGTTGTTTCGCACGGAGTTCTGCGTGTAGCCAACGGCCTCCCCCAAGGAGCGCTCGAGGTACGCTATCGGGGCTTAGCCTCTTGTAAAACCCTTCAGTGTAAGAGGAAGAACTGTGCTTTGGTACAAGCAGGAACGCAAGCCGCCATTCTCCTGTAAGTATGGGGTCTTAAGGTATGACTCTGTAGAAGGAATGGGAAGCAGCTTTGGTTTCTCAGTGCCGCTCAGCCTAGGGCAATGAGGCAGATTTGCAAAACATGTAGGATGTAAGAGAACAGATTTCCTGGAGCTGTTGGAGTGCTGAGGAAACCTAGGTCTCCCAAGGAAGAGTGCAGCGTGTTGCCCTACCCTCAGCATACACAGAGTGACTGGCAAAGGTTTCCGGGCCTGGATGTTTCTTAGCAGCCCAGGGCAGCCTGCCGGTACTCGGTGTTCTTGCAGGGAATAGGGTGCCCACGCGAGGTCCTGGTGACCTGAAAAGCTTACTAACGTTAAAAGAAAGCAGACCTAAAGGAAGGCCTCAAGGACTCTGCTCCAAGCTTCCGCTGCGGCAGGCTCCGCCTAGGGCAATGAGGCAGATTTGCAAAACATGTAGGATGTAAGAGAACAGTTTTCCTGGAGCTGTTGGAGTGCTGAGGAAACCTAGGTCTCCCAAGGAAGAGTGCAGCGTGTTGCCCTACCCTCAGCATACACAGAGTGACTGGCAAAGGTTTCCGGGCCTGGATGTTTCATAGCAGCCCAGGGCAGCCTGCCGGTACTCGATGTTCTTGCAGGGAATAGGGTGCCCACAAGAGGTCCTGGTGACCTGAAAAGCTTACTAACGTTAAAAGAAAGCAGACCTAAAGGAAGGCCTCAAGGACTCTGCTCCAAGCTTCCGCTTCGGCAGGCTATTCAAGGCTTTACCTTGAGGAAAGGACGCACGTCAAGTTTCCTTTTAGCTCTAGAGCGTCTCAGGAGGAGCGCCCACCCAGGCTATGAAAGGACCCTGTTGATGTAGAGAACACTCGTTCCCTTCCCAGAGTCCTGCCTACAGTGACTAGAGACCCGTCCTAAAACTGTTATTTAGGGAGTTTCAAGGCAGCAGGAATGGAGCTTTCAAAATGGGAAAGCAAGGCCTGTGCCATCAGGCCCCGTTTCCAGCGAACACGCAGCCTACCTCCTTGTGATTTCTACCAGGTAAATATACACTCTAGCTACACACGGGTCCCTTCCTTGAATAAAGTTGTTTCGCACGGAGTTCTGCGTGTAGCCAACGGCCTCCCCCAAGGAGCGCTCGAGGTACGCTATCGGGGCTTAGCCTCTTGTAAAACCCTTCAGTGTAAGAGGAAGAACTGTGCTTTGGTACAAGCAGGAACGCAAGCCGCCTTTCTCCTGTAAGTATGGGGTCTTAAGGTATGACTCTGTAGAAGGAATGCGAAGCAGTTTTGGTTTCTCAGTGCCGCTCCGCCTAGGGCAATGAGGCAGATTTGCAAAACATGTAGGATGTAAGAGAACAGATTTCCTGGAGCTGTTGGAGTGCTGAGGAAACCTAGGTCTCCCAAGGAAGAGTGCAGCGTGTTGCCCTACCCTCAGCATACACAGAGTGACTGGCAAAGGTTTCCGGGCCTGG